>NC_134411.1:17091009-17430509 GCF_038048845.1 Mixophyes fleayi | reverse complement strand
TCAAATTTTATACTTAACCTAAATGAGAGTGCAATATGCTTCACTCTTTCTGACAATGAATAAAAAAAATTATATTTATATTGGAACAATCATGAAAATGTCTCATCCAACAGACAGATTCCTGAACACAATGCAATTTAAATATATATATATATATACATTAAAATGAATGCAGTGTTTTTGCCTTACATAACAATTCTAGCCTTTTTAAGTATTTTTTTCTAAATTTATATATAATGGGAACAACTGGCCCTCATCATCATCATCATCATATTATTATTATTGCTACATTAGTTATTTATGCAAAAAAAAACTGATTAGCAGCATATAAAATTAATCCAAATGTATAATGATGGGCAATACAAACTATGTTTGATAGAAATATATAAAAAAAAAAAATGTTTTTGGTATATCCGATTTTACAGGAAAGCAAGATATTTGGCACTTGCAATGAACTAGATTTTTTTTAATTTTACTGAAATTCAATGTAGGATTGACATAATTAAAAATATTGTAAAACTATTACTTTTTGTTTTCAGATTGTTCTAATATAGTTATGCATGAATATGCTTTTTTTAATAATATTTGCATCGCCCACCTTCTCCTGCCTCATGCAACAGTGTAGCATATTTTTACTTACAGGGCAGACCAGGAGCTGAGAAAAGCATAGAAGTAAATTATTTCTAATATGCTCTGTTGTAATTAATGCATGTTATGGCACTTCTGTTTTACTTCACACTTAAATTGAGGATTCATTCCGAGGTTCACTGAGCTGATCATAGAAAATCAGACATAGCTGTGTTCTTAATTAAATATAAAAGATTGACCTATTACAATTATGTAATTAAAATTACAAATGATAGAATATATCTTTACATACAGGTCTTTGATGTGCAAGTTTAGATGTACTAGATCTGTAGGTCATTAGTATAGAATTAAAGCAATTCATTATTATTTGCATAAGAGGAGTCATAAAAAATGCAGGCTCACAATTTTTCTTTTTTAAATGCACATGTGCACCTAATTGTAAATCATAGGTCCAACTGGCAAGTGTAGGGTGGGGGAAATGCACTTGCTCTCAAACATTTAACTGGAATGTGCAAAATGTGAGCAACTCAAAGTATAAGGACATGGTTGGGTCTCTGGTGCATCTGACCAGCTGTAAACGTCAAGTCCTTTTGCAGTAAAGAAAAATCTGTGCACCTTCCTGTAAAATGGGTAATGCCCCCTCTACCCCTGCCAACTCATAATATCTTCTCCATCTACCATGTACTTCAGACACTGTGATATTTCTGTTATTTTATAGTTTGAGCCCTTCTTACTTTAACCAATTGCCACTGACAATTCCCCTCTTTCTTTTCAGTGACAAGCAGTTGAATATTTATTTCTTATTGTCTGGATATTTTGTTGTTTTTTTGTTGTTGATATACAAATAAGGCATTGGCAATATATTGCATTTCTGTAAAAAATAAAAATTGCTATATAACAGAGACGACAATCAAATGTACAGCTGTATCATTGGAAACTAACTAATGTTGCTCCCTGTCTACATACCATGTTATGGACACTATTCTGCAGAACAGTATTTAAGCAGTTAATGAGGCTATTAATTTAATAAGGGGTCTCTTTATTAAGTGTAGGGCTACTAATGTAAGGATAATATTTGTATATTGTAGTGGTTCATAATGCAAAATAGGGTCACATTTAATTGTGGGGGCTAATAATTTAATAACAGGGGTAGCTGGGTGGAAGGTGGCCTTTTTATTAATGTGTGTGTTATTGATTTAATGTTGGGGCTGGTTTTGGGGGAAACCTAGAGTGATAATACGTTTGTAGGTTTCTAGGAAGTGATTAGTGCCTATCCATTTTTTAAACAGCGCCACATAATTCCAGGAGCCAGCCAAGCAGCAACACAGCTCAAGACACTAGCAGCAGCAGGTAATGAAATTTCAATAACAGGTAGGACAGAGCAACAGACGTTGCCAACTGTCCTGATTATAGCAAAACAGGTCCAATTTTGGGAACTGTCCCATACAGTTAGGACTTGACAACTCTGTTCTGCACAAGATCTGTGTCTCTCATCCACTCTCAGTACATACTCCCATTCCCGTTTGCAAGACTTTTTTTGAGCTGCACCCTCTCTGTGGAATTCCCGCCCTCGCACAATAAGCCTTTCTTCTGGTCTACAAACTTTCAAGCTTTCTCTGAAAACCCACCTCATCAGGCAAGCTTATAATATTCCTCAACCACCCTTTTAACCTCACTAGGTTATTATTATTATTATTATTATCATTTATTTGTTAGGCACCACAAGATTTCCGCAGCGCCGTACACAGTACAAACAGTAGACTATAATGGGTGAAACAGTACAGAACAATAAACAAAAATACCAATACTTTAGAAACTCCAGGCAGGCTGCTCCAATAAGCATGGAGCAGAAGAACAGGTGAGGAGACAGGAGGGAAGAGGGCCCTGCTCATGTGAGCTTACATCCTAAAGGAGGGTAGACAGAACCAGGCACAAGGGGAGCCAGAAGAGAGAAGGGAGAGCGAGTGGAGGAGGTGAGGTGGTTAAGTAGATGGTTGGTAGGCTTTGCGAAAGAGGTGAGTTTTCAGTGCACGTTTGAAGCAGCACAGAGCAGGAGAGAGACGGATGGAGCGAGGGAGGTCGTTCCAGTGAAGGGGGCTGCACGGGAAAAGTCTTGGATTCTGGAATGTGAAGAAGTGATAAGAGAGGAGGAGAGGCGGCGATCATTGGCTGAGAGCAGGGAGCGGGCAGGAGTGTGTATGGAGAGGAGGTTAGAGATGTAGGGGGCAGTAGAGTGGGAGAGAGCCTTGTATGTGGTGGTGAGGAGTTTGAAGAGGATTCTATACGGGGGAAGGGAAGCCAGTGTAGGGCGAGGCAGAGAGGGGAGGCAGAGGAGGAGCGGCGTGAGAGGAAGATGAGTCTTGCAGCCGCATTGAGTATAGAGCGGAGGGGGAAGAGATGGGAGTGGGGGAAACCAGTGAGGAGAAGGTTGCAATAATCCAGGCGGGAGATGATGAGTGCGTGGATGATGGTTTTGGTGGCATCCTGAGAGAGGAAGGGACGGATGCGGGCCATGTTGCGTAGTTGGAAGCGACAGGACTGGGCAAGGGAAAGAATGTGGGGGGCAAAAGAGAGAGAGGAGTCAAGGGTGATGCCTAGGC
Organism: Mixophyes fleayi; assembly: GCF_038048845.1. Taxonomy (NCBI): domain Eukaryota; kingdom Metazoa; phylum Chordata; class Amphibia; order Anura; family Limnodynastidae; genus Mixophyes; species Mixophyes fleayi. The sequence goes on along the minus strand of NC_134411.1, from coordinate 17,427,321 downwards.
AGCGGAGTTGGGTGACAGAGGAGATGTGGTGTTGTTTACGACAATAGAGAGGTCGTGATGGGATGGGAGTCTGGGCGGAGGAAAGACAGGTTACCCTCTTACCCTCTTACCACCCTTTACACAATTCATACAAGACAACAACCCTCTGAACTCAGACCAACATTGCTGTGTGACTGGATCACATAGCATATGAATCACTTTTACCTTTGCAATCTGGCTGGACCAATATGCAATATGTACATTTAATCTATCTCTTACCTCTCTGTCTGTTTTACCCAGTTTTATTCATTAATGTGTTTGTCCACAATTGTAAAGTGCTACAGAATTTACTGGCACTATATAAATAGATGTTGATGATCATTATTTTGCTCTGACTGCAGGGACAGTTGGGAGGCATGTCCTAGCTCATGCTGCTTTCCCAATCTACCCCAAGAGCAGAGCATAGGGCCCGAGAATTTAGACTGGCATCATCAGGCACACACTCAAACTTTTGATACTGCTGCTTCCAATGCTTTCTTATAAGCTTTAGAGTGCAGAAAAAATGTCAGTAGGCAGAGACGCAATTTGTCCACTGAAAAAGTACCATATAATAGTTTGGAAGAAAAGGTTATTTAAATAAAGCCCAGTACCTTGCATTAAGCACGGAAAAAGCCAAATGAATACTGACTCTGCAGAAATAGTAATTAAACAAATCATTAGTCTTTTCAAATCACATAGTATTACACAGTGCATCCACTAAATTAGTAAGTCCCACTGAAAGTAAACCGGTGCCAACTTCAGTATCACAGGATTATAGAAATTGCGTTCATTGGACCAATAAATTACAGTGATATTAAGTACAACCAAATCTGGCAGCAAATGCAGGTCTCACATACATTAAACAGTCCCATTTCAATAGGATCATTTTATTTATTTATTGGGTGCACTGTAAATCCTCCTTTCTGTGAAATCTAAGCTCACAACCGGTTTGTGAGCTCCTATGAATAGGCAGCTCCCTTTTACTTAATGGTTCATTCAAATTAGCATTTTCTGAAATGTTGTCTGCTTGTTTCTTTGTTACAATTTTGTGCAAAATGTACCTGCAAGTGACTTTCCTTTTAAGTCCATTTTTAATCTGTTTAGTAACCTTTACTTGTGAAACTACTGTGTTTTTAGAGCATATTTTGCATTTTATAGACAGAAGAGACCTCAATGTTGCTAAATGAGATATAAAAAAAAAAATCTAAAATTTGTGTCATGCAAACTCTTTTAAACATATGGCTAAGGTCATCAACCACTTGTCAACAAGGTACAGATTTACAAGCCAATAGCATGGTCCAGTCCAAAGCAAAAGTTAATAACAATCATGCAGAAGTGTACATTCAAAACTAAATGGAATTGTCTAAAGCCAAAGTAACAATCTTGACAGACAGCAAATAGGGGTACTAGAGAAACAGACAGACCTAATAATACGCAGCAAAAAGTCATAGCAAAGAATCAGTTAGCTACTCAATATAGGTATGAACCTACCAGGAGCAATTATGAGATGCCAGGCCTGGATCATAAAGAAAGATGCAATTGCCCCTAATGTAGTTTATATGTAAGCGTGTCTGACACAATGAACCCCTACTTAAGTGAGTTCTAGAACAGTTGCATTCAAGTGCATCAATGTAGATGCATGAGTGATGTTGCTCTGCATGCTAATTGCATAATTGCCCCTCTGGATGAGGGTGAGACCTCCCAGACCCCTGAGAAAGCAGGCAATTCTTCAGAGCGTTCACCTCCTGCAATATAGACAGGGACATGCCGCAATGATGCCAATCAGTCAGAGAACGTGTGAGAGTCTGAATCTAATTTATCTCAGTACTACATTATATACCGCAGAAAGATTTTCAATGAACTGCATAGGCTTTTATCAGTGTTCATATTGGAATTACAGTTTAAAAAAGGATAATTGAAGTATAGATTTTAAAGATAGATATTACAATTATTATTATTTATTAGGTGGAAAATAAAAGGTCCACAGCGCTGTACATACAGAATACAGTGAAACAGTACAAGGCAAAAACAGTGCACTGCAAAAGAGGCAAAACAGTAGAATGCACAACAAATGAATAGTCAAAACCAGGAGGAAAGGAAGTGCTCAGTAGGAATAGTTACTTACGATGAGCAGCGGTGTGGGAGCAAATTAGCTCAATCTGAGGCTTTACCCAGGAAGGTGGGCACAGCAAATAGAATCAGAGCCACTGGTTGAGGATAGAAAGGAAGACACAGGTGAGCTGGTGACATAAGTAATGAATGGAGGAGGACACAAGGGGAAAAGACCCTGCTCCTGAGAGTTTAGGATCTATTTGCATGATTTCTAATCCAAAAAAATCATATCTAACCAAGGCAAATCTTTATTACGCAAATCAAGCCCGAAATAGTAAAGATATAAAAAATTTAATAATCATGAATAATTTAAAAATCCCATTCTTGCCTGGACACTTGCCAAGTTATTTACCTTAATATTCTGTCAGATATCTCACAATAGGGTCACAAATGTTTATAAGCAAAACAATATAGATTGATGGCAACTTAGATAACTGAGGATGTGAAAGCTATTTCTGATATTTCACACCTTTCAAAATTCCAATTTCTGCATCTAGGACAGTGCATGGTCATCCCACAGTGTGTAAATATTTGTGAAATGAGGGGCTGCGGCTGCATCACTACAGGATCATGACCATGTCCGCCAGGAACATATCTTGTGCCTCTGTAGCACTAGGTCTCCCCCAAATTCATTTCCTCTCCCACAAACACCGTTTGTTGCAGCACTCATCAATCTGGTTTCTCCAACCTAAATCAAAACAGTTGGGAAGCATGATATCCTGTTTTATCAAACAGACATTTCATTAAAAAATTTTTTTATCTGTATTCTAGTTTAATCAAGTGTCAGGATATTAAATTGATAATTAGAAATGACCGTGATTTTCCCTGAGATAATAGTTTTGTTTCCTTTTTAAAACATTTGGCCAATTAGCCCAGTAGGAGGTAATTAGGTTGAGCAGACCCTCTGTGAGGAAACCAACTTAAGATATGCAGATCACAGACACCCTTTGTGTCACACGTCGGTCCCATAGACAGGTACCGGCGCTGTGACTTTCCTCTTGTATACGGTGATTGAATTTATTCCTGGTTCTGAGACATCACTTTTACTCAGGTGTTTCTTGCTACCTGGTTCTGGACCTCCTTACGATTCTCATTGGTTCTGGAGTATTATTTAAACTTCCCATGGTTCTCTGCTCATTGTCTGTTCTTCGTGTTAGTTACTCAGTACTAGGATTTGGCTTCCCTAAGTTTGATCTTCGCATCGTTCATTGCTGTCTGAATTCAGCTGAAACTTCACTCCGCTGTTACCTGCACGCTGAACTATCACTGGGAACTGTTCGCTGCACCTGTGTCTATTACTACAGCTCAAGTTTCTCATCTTTACTCGACTGGTTCAACATCGTTATTATTTCACGGTTGGATCTACTGTCGAGTTATCTGTGATCTGTAGTTCCACGCTTGGCTCAGCTGAAACTTCACTCCGCTTCTAACCTGCACGCTGAACTATCATCGAGAACTGTTTGCTGCACCTGTGTCTATTACAACAGCTCAAGTTTCTCGTCTTTACTCGGCTAGCTCAACATCGCTATTACTTCACGGTTAGATCCACTGCCGAGTTACCTGTCACCTGTAGTTCCACGCTTGGCTCAGCTGAACTTCACTCCGCTTCTAGCCTGCACGCTGAATGATTATCGTGAACTGTTTGCTGCACCTGTGTCTATTACAACAGCTCAAGTTTCTCATCTATACCCGGCCGGCTCAACACTGCTGTGACTTTACTATTGGTAGAGAAGAATTGACTGCACCAGGTATACCATTAGACCTCCTTCACTAATGTAAATATCCCTTACACCATTAATGAGATGTGATAGACTGATAAGGAGGGGTGCACCCGGTCATAGAGTTTTAATAACCTTTATTTAGTAACGAAGAAAGAAGATGACCAATTGGGGCACTCTTTTAATGGGTGTAAACATATATATTGTTATTGTATTTTTATGTATATGTAAGATGTAATAAAAACAAACTTTATTCATATCTGATTAAAAACAATTGCCAAATAGCGAAATATTAAAAAATGATGATTGAGACACACATGAATATAAGTACAAATTCAGTTAAGATAGACACAATTTAAATGTCTAGCCGCGATGCTACTCTTATATCTTAAGATTTATTCAATTATTTTCTTAAATAGATCCACCTTATTTAAATGGTTTAGAGCTCCTGACCAAATTCTTATGCTGTGTATAGCCCCTAATTCTGCATCTGTGCAGTAGGTTCCTTAAGTATGTAATCTAACACTGAATTATATGAATTCCAATTGACCCTCAGGAATCTATTCTAGGAGGTTTATAAAGTTGATTGTCCTCTAATAAGGAACTGAGTACAATTGGACCTATAAGAATATAGACTAAACCTATCTTAGCTCCACTCCCTTAAATAGTCCCACTATAAAAGGACATAGGAGCGTGGGTAAGGATTACCTAATGCTATATAGGATTATCCAGATTGTATTGTCTATATAAGGTGATTAGCGCTTATACAGGTAAGTGTAAACTGATACCCTCAGAGACGTGTGACCGCTATTACTAATCCCTGATAGATAAGCTGTTTATAGTGCTAAGAGGCTTATAGGAAATAACATAGATGGCTCAGGATCTACTGCTGTGTTGCCTGTCACCTGTAGTTCCACACACGGCTTAGATGTACTTCGCTCCTACGCTACTTCTAGGTAAATGAACTGTTTGACGTACTTGTGTTCATCTAAGTCATTTGGGATTGTTATCTGTAGAATCTACAAGTTCAACGCCTTTGCTTTTCTACTATGAGAATTATCGCTATACCAGTAACTCACCTGCTACATTGAATCATCTTTATTTTCGGATCTGCTAGTTCTACATTATTACTCTGTTCGGACTGTGGCTGTATCAGTGATTCATATTTCTCTGCCGTGTGTTACTTTATCGGATTTAGCATTCTCCATTCATCATCCACAGCGTTGAACTATTGTTCTACTCATCTCCTGCAGTTGCCAAGGGTTACCAACTATGAAGTAGCATATTGTGATTCATCTCTTCTTCCTGACCAACCTGCCGTGAGTTAAGTGTCTGCCGTTATATATATATATATCTTCTCATCTCAATCATACCAATAGTCAATATATTACTTTGCAGCACATTCCAGCTTACAGCTACTATCTCCCAGTGTTATTATTATCAGTGATGCTTGTGAGCCATGAACTTTTACCTTGTGAATATCATCTTTTCACTTATCCATTGTGTCCTCACTTCCACTACCCACTGCCAGTACTTATCTGGGAGACCGCAACCTGCGGGACTGGAACAGCGGAGACCATATTCCTTTGCGGGAATCCCTGGTGAAGACCTCCTACCCGTTAGACTCCGCACTCCTGGATGAGTTCCATCTTGGCAGAGGCAAGGGATCTACAAAATCATTCAGAGTTGTGACACTTTGTCTTTGATCATGTATTCTACTTCCTAATTAGAGGAGATGTCCTTTCAATAAGTATTGTAAAACAAAATAGGCACTAGGTGTAAATTAGGGAAAGTCATGTGCCTACGTGAGATCCTTGTAGACCAAGACAACCTAATAAGGCTATCTATGTATATAGAAATATGAACTTCAAAGAAAATGTCTTCATATTTCATATTTTGGGAAATCAATGTGAAACTCCATACTGGTATGCAGAAACCACACCAGGGTTGTGAATACCAGGAAACAGCTGCAGTCACATGTCTTTAGGAAAGGTATGTCATATTGTTATAATTCCATCATGTTTGGTATTTAAATGTGCAGGAGATTATGACCGGTTTATTGACGGGGAAGTTATGTCTCTGGAATATATCTGAGAAAAGTTAAGACAGGTTATAACTTTAGGAATAGTTTTGAACAAACCCTAAGTGACACCCAGGATACATTTCCACCCCCACATTAGCATCCACACAGATGCCCCTGTGAATGCTGTCCCATTTCATTTTGCTTAAAAACCTGTGCTGTGAAGGGACAATCTAATTGAATGACTGTCCATCTCTTATGCCTGCCCGTGGCATACAGATTACTATATGTGAGTTATGCTCTCGAATTTCATCCCATTTCTTTTTATAACTTTTATGCAAGTTTTTATTTGTATGTCATTTGTTTATTAACTGTTTTCACAACCTGTCAGCATTGTAATTTTTGTATATTAATTTAAAAAATGTAATAGTGATGTCCCTATTGCTCTAAACAAATTCACTGCCTGCTTAGAAGAGCGATATTGCTTGACTGGGTTAACTCTTTATAAACCAGTGTGTGAAGTGTTAACTGTTTAGCTACCAGAGCACAGAGTGTGTGCAAATTGGATAATTAAGTCATAGGTTTGCTACAGGCCATATACATAGCTGGTGGCAGTTGCGGAGAGGTGTGAAGCATGTGTCTGTGTTGGGAGAGGGTCCAGCTAAATTTGTAGACTAAGAGATAGGTGAGAGTGAGATTTAGCCGGAAATCCTGTGTGTTCCCTTACAGTAAGCTTCCAAGTCACAAGTGCGGCTTGTGACAGATAAAGGGGGTCAGGAGAGGTTTCAATTAAAAGAGGTGATGTTTTGTTTGACTATGTGAATATATGAGAGGATATTAAATTAGGAAGTGGCTATTTGTGACAATCTGCAATTGCATTTCACCCCAAATACTGATATAAGTCTCACCATATCTGGTTTTAATTCTGCTATTTTGACTTTCACCTATTATATTCTTTGTGACTTTGTACTACTGCCTGTGTCATTAGCACTCCCAGCACTGATTCACAGTCTTTCTACTCCATTAAGGAATGTCTAGAATTTTTATGAATAAAACCTGGTGCACTGAAGTACCAATGAGTATATCAATCTCAGAGGAAAATGCAGCGATGAAAGGATAAGAGCACTATTATCAATTTTTAACCTTTATGTAGATGTTTAGTAAACTCATGTGCACAACTAATTCTACATAGAAAAATCTTATATACATATTGAGCCACACTGGCACGTGCCAAGCAAAAAAAATGAGCACTTAGACACAGCATTTAAAAATTGCATATTATGCATCTAAGCAGATTTGTATGCTATTTTCAAAACAACAGTGTACATGTATCATTTGGTACCACATAATTTGGGTTATTTGGAAGATTAGCCATATTTATTGGAGCTGTTTTATGTACTATAATTTTGTAATGGCTCAAGACGCCTACAAAAGACCCTAAAAAAAAAAGTCCTTGTAGATATATTCAATGGTTCATCCAAAGCAGATTTGACTACACCTTGACTACAGATTTGACTACATTGCTGTAAAGGATGAACCATTAGTTCAGATCAAACGTCACAACTACAATGTCACAACTATGGCTTGATGCCCTACTAAATGATACAGCTATAAATTAATGCTGTCAGTGGTGAATTTATTTGCCATGCAAGCTTTATTCTGTAGCAAAGTAAACAACTTAACATGTGTGTGTTGAGTTCTCCCAAGGGTGTGGCTGTGATGATGTCTGATAAGGACAGACTATCTGTCCTTGTCAGTTTTCTCTAGGGGAAGTGGGTGGAGTCAAACTCAGGGAGGAGAGACATGAGACAGCTGGGGAGGGGCTTAGGGTATAAAAGACTTTTGCTTCCTGTGGGCGGGATGATCGATACTGGAGAAGTTGGCCAATCTAATAGGCAGATGGTCTTTGCTAGATTAGTGCTAGAGATCACAAGGAAAATTATAGAAAACAGAAAGCTATTATTGTAGAAATACTTTGTGACCGGCATCTTGGAGGCGTCAGCATCACAACACATATATATAAGATGCTCTGATTTGATAAATCTTTATAACCTTGTAACAACAGAACTAATATTATTTGAAAGGCATCTTAGTACCTTGCAGACAAATACCAATTTTTATATTTATGAAAATAGCCTTGAAATATTTTGTTGATCGTGTGTCTAATGCGCCGGCTGAAAAGAAGTAGTAATCCAGGGCACAACAGCATTGTGAAGTGTGACAATGAATCACTGTCTGTGGAATGTATATATGCATAGAACAAAACTGATTAATCGTTTTCCTTTCACATAGATGATCAATGGAAAGTTCTTCTTGGCAAATACAGACAAAAGTGAGTGCATAGCAAGCGAACTATTCAATCATAAGTCCATACTGCAGTGAGATTCAGGTGGAAAAGTTGTGAAATATATGTGCATACAAAATGTGGAGCTTTTTATATAGACACATATAACAGATGAGCATACAAGCAAAACACTGTCTGTTACAGTAGAAACTATCACACAGCAGCCTGACAGCCCTCAAAGGTGTTATGTACCCTGGAGACTATTGATAAACAGTACTTTATTTTTTTTACTTTATTCAGCACATGGACATGGCTTTTAAGGGAAATTACATCTATATTCCAATCAAATAGTACCTCTAATTGCTATCTTTATAACACAATACAATGTATGTTGCATGAAATATGAATATTTCTGTTAACTTATATGTTCATATGGGCAGCATGGTGGCTTAGTTGTTAGCACTTCTGCCTCAAAGCACTGGGGGCATGAATTCAAATCCTGACCATGGCCTTATCTGTGAGGAGTTTGTATGTTCTCCATGTGTTTGCGTGGGTTTCCTCCAGGTGCTCCGGTTTTCTCCCACACTCCAAAAGCATACTGGTAGGTTAATTGGCTGCTATTAAATTGACCCTAGTCTGTGTGTGTGTGTATGTATAGGATATCTAAACTGTAAGCCCCATTGGGGCAGGAACTAATGTAAGTCCTCTGTACAGTGCTGCAGAATTAGTGGTGCTATATGATTATGATGATACATTGTGTTACGTCTTACGAGAGACTTCTATTAGTTAGTGTTGACAAAGGCTTTCCCGAGGCGCAGAGTCTAATTGACCTCCTGGTCTTTACCAAGAACCGCCGCAAGGCAGGATGGATTTTGCTGCCAAAGGCCTGCAGGTCGCGGCCCCTAGGTTAGCCCCCTGACGTAATAGGCGAGAGACTTGTCAATGAGAAATCCGGAGAACAGCCTCTGTAGCAGTAAAGCTAGGCAGGATAATTAGATAAGATAATTCAACGCGGTCTGAAGATTCTTGACTCGTTTCAGTGGAGCACCGGGTCAGACACACTGAAGCAATACCACAGATAGGAGAGGCGCAGGGTCGGATACCCAAGCAGCACAGTCGGGTTGGATACACTGAAAAATGGGCACCAAAGATGAATTGTGAATAACCAGGTCGGATACACAGAACGTTAGCCAGGTCGGATACACAGGGACAAGGCAGCTGAGAGGTCAAGGAGAATAGCTGGGTCAGATACACAAGGAGCACAGGCAACAGTGTAGTCAAATACGAATAGCCGGGTCGGATACACAGAATGTCAGCAGGATAATGCAGAAGGAGTGCTCAACAAGGCAGAGGTCATACACGGAGGAGACACCAGGAATCAGCACAGGATTCACAGAAGGAGAGCCAGACGCCAAGCTGTAAATTGTTGCTCTGACAGGCAGTTTGTCAGAGCAAGCAGGATATAGTGAAATGTATTTCAAATTCCCGCCTCCACTGTCACATGACCGCAGTCGCGCACCGCCATGAAGAACGGCATCGGCTGCGATCAAGAGCAGAAACGAGTAGAGGTAAGTACCTTACAGTACCCCCCCCCCTTTTTAAGGGTGGACTCCGGACACCCTAAATGGCTTGTGTGGAAATTTTTGATGAAAACTTTGTAAAAGATCAGGGGCATGGAGGTCTCTAGCGGGAATCCAGGAGCGCTCTTCAGGTCCATAACCTCTCCAATCGACCAGGAATTGCAATGAATCTTTGGAAATGCGAGAGTTTAGGATTTTGTTAATCTCATACTCCTGATCTTGTATGGAGAGCGCTGCAGGCAGTTTCTTAGAAGAAGAAAACCTGTTAATAACAAGTGGCTTCAGTGGGACACATGGAAAACATTAGGAATTTTCAAAGTGGACGGTAGCATCAATCTAAAGGCTACTGGGTTAACGACTTCAGAGATTTTGAAGGGGCCAATGAAACGAGGAGCAAACTTCCTGGAAGGAACCTAAAGGTGAAGATTCCGAGTAGACAACCATACTTAGTCACAGGAAGAGAGTAGAGGAGTAGGTCTTCTCTTTTTATCATAGGATTTCTTACTTAAAGCCGAAGTTTGAAACAGTCTACATTTGATTTGAGCTCACCAAGATGCAAAATCTTGTGAAAGAGAATCCACAGCAGGAACTCTTGATGCAGGTAAGTCATGAAATGAAGGAAGTTTAGGATGAAATCCCTGAAGGGCAAAGAAAGGAGCTGGAGTCATGAGAATGGTTATTATGGGCAAATTCTGCCCAAGAAAACAGATGGACCCAATCATCGTGTTTGGCCGAAATGTAGCATCTGAGGAATTTCTCGAGCTCCTGATTTGTTCTTTCAGTCAAGCCATTAGTTTGGGGATGATAGGCAGATGAAAAATTTAACTTGATACCACAAACACGACAGAATGCTCTCCAAAATTTTGTCACAAACTGAGTTCCTCAGTCAGAGACAATCACATCTGGACAACCGTGAAGGCGAAAGACCTCCTTTATAAATAGGTGAGCTAGCATAGAGACAGACGGCAGACCCTTCAAAGAAATTAAATGAGCAGCCCGAGAAAGGCGATCCGTAATGATCCAAACCACAGAGAATCCTTTAAAAATCGATAGATCAGTTATGAAATCCATAGAAGGATGACTCCACGGATGATCAGGAATAGTTAGTGGATGCAACAACCCATAAGGAGACTGCCGAGGAACCTTATTTTGAGCACAAATAGAGCACGCAGCAACAAAATCTTGCACATCTGAGTGTAAGAAAGGCTACCAATAACCAAGATAAATTAATTCCTTGGTTTTCTTGGTACTGAAATGGCAAGAGAAACAGGAAGCGGAAGCCCACCTGGGAAGCTTGGACGCAGATGGAGTGGGACAAAAGTTTTTCCGTGAGGAATAGTAAGGTGAGTAGGAGTGGTAGCCACAATACACTCTAAGTCATGGATAGGTCTTCTAGAATCCATTTCCGCATCAGTAGAGTTAACGGAACGAACTGTTCTTGGAACCAGGCCTGAATGTAATAATCATATTGAGTCTGGAAAGAATAATGACCACCTGACCTGACGAGGATTAAGACAGGATGCAGATTGTAGATATAGTAGATTTTTATGATCAGTATATAGCGTTATAGGAAATAAGGCCCCCTCCAAGTGATGCCTCCATTCTTCCATGGCTAATTTGAATGTGAGAAGTTCCTTGTCTCCAATACCATAATTCTTCTCCGCAGGGGATAATCTTCGGGAGAAGAAGCCACATGGAGAAAGTTTTCTTCTGAGATAATATAGCTCCAACACTGATAGAGGAAGCATCTACTTCAAGGAGAAAAGGAAGAGTGGGAATCAGGCTGTCGTAGGATAGGAGCGGAGGTAAAGGCTTTTTTAAGAGAAGTAAAGGCTTCCATAGCCTCAAGAGGCCAAAGTTTAGAATTGGCGGGCTTCTTAGTTAATGCGGTAATGGGTGCCACCAAGGAAGAGAAATCTTTGATGAACTGTCTGTAGTAATTGGCAAACCCCAAAAACCGTTGAACCGCCTTAAGACCTGCCGGCTGGGGCCACTCCAAAACCGCCTTCAGTTTCTCAGGGTCCATTTGAAGACCAGAGCCTGAAACCATATATCCCAGGAAGGGCAGTTGCTCCTTTTCAAATTCACATTTCTCTAGCTTGCAGTACAATCAATGTTGTCGGAGCCGATCAAGAACGATGGAGACATGCTTCCGATGGGAACAGATTTTAGAAAAGAATATAAGGATATCATCCAAGTATATTGCCATAAATTGGTAGAGAATATCGCTAAAAATGAAGAACGGAGCATCGACTGCGATCGAGAGTGGGAACGAGGAGAGGTAAGTTCCTTACACATTGTTTCCATAACAATAATTTTGCAGTGATCAGTTAGGTGATTGCCTGCTTTACAAAACTGTCTTGCGGCCAATATTAACATCCAGATCTGTGTTTTATCATCATCATCGTCATCATTAACATTTATTTATATAGCGCCAGCAAATTCCGTAGCGCTTTAAATTTGGGAATAAACATTAATAAAACAATACTGGGTAATACATACAGACAGGTAAGAGAACCCTTCTCGCAAACTTACAATCTATTGCACAATGGGAGTTTGAAACACAAGGGCACATGCTGCATCAGATAGCACACTGGACCAGCTAGAAGGAAAAGGTAAAGGTATTGAGTGGGCTGTGTGATCAGTCACACAGCAATGTTGGTCAGAAGGTTGTTGTCTTGTGTTAGCTGTGTAGAGGGTGGTAATAGGGTAACCAAGGGAGATTAAGATGGTGGTAGAGAAAGATCAAAAGCTTACCTGAAGAGGTGGGTTTTCAGCGAATGCTTGAAGGTTTGAAGACTCGAGGAAAGTTTTACTGTGTGAGGGAGGGAATTCCACAAAGTGGGTGCAGCCCGAAAAAAGTCCTGTAACCGGGAATGGGAGGATGTGATGAGAGTGGAAGAGAGATACAGATCTTGTGCAGAACGAAGGTGTCGAGTAGGGAGATATTTTGAGACAAGTGAAGAGATGTATGTCGGTGCAATTTTGTTGACAGCCTTGTATGTTAGTAGAAGAATTTTATATTGGATTCGTTGAAATACAGGCAACCAATGTAGAGACTGACAGAGTGGCTCAGCAGAGGAAGAACGGTTTGCAAGGAAAATCAATCTAGCCACTGCGTGCAAAATAGATTGTAGGGGTTCAAGTCTGACTTTGGGAAGACCAGTAAGGAGGGAATTGCAATAGTCGATGCGGAGATGATGAGTGCATGAATTAATGTTTTTGCAGTGTCTTGTGTGAGATATGTGCGTATTCTGAAAATGGTCTTTAGATGTATGTAACATGATTTAGATATAGAGTTGATGTGGGGAATAAATGATAGTTGTGAGTCAAGGATTACACCTAGGCAGCAAGCTTGCGGGGTGAGATTTATCGTCATGTTATCAACAGAAATAGAAATGTCAGGCAGGAAGATTCTGTTTTTGGGTGGGAATATTATTAATTCTGTTTTAGAAAGATTGAGTTTGAGTTGGCGAGAAGACATTCAAGATGAAATGGCAGAAAGACAGTCAGTAACGTGAGACAACACAGATAGTGAAAGATCAGGAGAGGATAGATAGATTTGTGTATCATCCGCATAGATATGATACTGAAATCCAAAGGAGCTTATTCGTTTTCCAAGAGAAGTGATATAGATAGAGTATAGCAGAGTGTTTTAGAGAGGAGGATCTCAAAACAACAATACTTCTCAGGGGTGGGCGGTTTTAAATTCTTTTCAACATTAACCCGGAGCTGCTGCATTTATATCACTCTGCAGGAAGCAAGATTCATCATTAACTGCATACAGTAAAGACGTATAGTGTCTATGCTCCAACTTAGCCTGGCTTTAGAACAACCGATTCTCCCTATAGGCAGCACGATCAATGATAGTTGTAATATGTGGTGAAATATGAAGCATAAAAGTTAGAATCTGGAGTTTTGGTGATTTAGGGTTTCCTCTGTCATACTTTGTTCCTCTAAACTTTAAATAATATTTCTGTTACCTGCTATTCATACAGCATCCTGATGTTAAAAATATGGCATCTTTGTGCCCAATGCAGCATGAATTGACTAAATATTAACTTAAATTCTTCCTCTAGTAGATGGTTCCATTGCTTATTAAAAATTCCTGAATAGTCCCATACCACTTATTTAATTCAGCTACATTTTTACTCTTCCACAATGTCCATTATGTCCTTTGGGATGTAGAGGTATTCTAGATCATATTACTTTTGTTTAAATTATTTTGACAATGGTTTAGCCACAAAGACCAACATAGTGCAGAAAAGTTTAACTTGAAAGTTATGTCTTATCCTACATCAGGCTGAACTTTGTGGCCACATAGACAACTGGATAACATTGCACAAGGTAGTTAATATATGATCAAAGCTTTGGAAGGGGCCTTTTGATAATTGAAAACTCCCATATTCCAATGGCTGCACTATGAAAACAGAGAAGAAAAGAAGATAGAAAAAAAGAAGATAGAAAAGAGAAGAGAACTTACACTAGCTTGCAAGGTAGATCTTCAATTCCAATTTATTTTTAAAGAGCATATCTCAGACAGTACCACACCACCAACAACAAGATTCCTAGAATCACACATTTTGTGACTATATAGCGAGCACTGAATCAATCCTGTGGAGTTAATTATTATGTAGATGTGGATAAGGAGCCGCAATCTTCATGATTCAATTGGTTGTGTGACCAGTCAGCTATGGTCTGTGATCTGTCCACCTGCAGCAATAGATCCCTTTCAGTGCTTTATCTCTAGTACTGATGTTTGGTACCCAGAATTAGATGTCTTCCAAGTTGCAGCTCAACATCCAACTATATGCTTTCTATTACAGGTATCCAGGAAGTATAATTTCCTACTAGGGTTTTGCAGATGATTTGCAAATCATGTCTATATCTGCAATACAGTGAACATAGCAGCCAGATAAACACACCATACTGAAGACATCGTAGGGAAACATAGAATTCAATGGGAAATTATATTGTTCTGACCCATCTTAAACATATTAGCTGCTGTTACAGATTGTTACTAACTGTTAATTGGGAAACTGAGCCTGGTTTGGAAAGATCAAGGTATTATTTTAGGAAATTAGGGATTGCAGATTACTTTGTCCTTATTTTCCAAACAGGAATATTAGCAGGTATGACATAAAAATAGACCCCAAAACAAATTCTGTACATCATCAACTATTTATATAGCACTACTAATTCCAGAGCGTTGTACAGAGAACTCACTCAGATCAGTCCCTGCCCCATTGGAGCTTACAGTCTAAATTCCCTAACATACACACACATAGACAGACAGAGACACTAGGGTCGATTTGACAGCAGCCAATTTACCTACTAATATGTTTTTGGAATGTGGGAGGAAACCGGAGCACCCAAAGGGAACCCACGCAAAAACAGGGAGAACATACAAACTTCACACAGATAAGGCCATGGACGGGAATCGAACTCATGACCCTAGTGCTGTGAGGCAGAAGTGCTAACCACTAAGCCACCATGTTGTCCATAACATCTGTAGACTGTCAGTATAATTCAAGGTTTTCAAATATAAATTCATCAGAAAGTTTCAATGAAGATTAAAATAGGATAGAATATTTTTCAATTAGAAAATACAGTCTTGCGAAGTCCTAATTTGACTAGTCAGAATAAAAGCATTTACACTTTGTTAAACATTAAATACCTTAAGTATCTTCCATTGTTATCTTTAGTAATGAATGTCAAAATGATGATTTCTTCTTTTTGCAAAGAATATTAGAGTAAATTAACCTTGGAAGAGGCTCCAGGATTTTTCTCTGTAGATCTATTGAGTCAACATTGTTTCCATCAGGACTGAATATTTGATGATCCACATTTTTAGTATGCAATAAATGTAAGTTGTAGGGCGATCAGAGAATAATGATACAATTTTATTATATAAAAATGATTTGCTAGATTCCTATATATTATGGGTCCATAAGGAAAATGATAGAACAAGAGAAGAAATTTCCATTTTTCTTGTATGCATGAGAATCTGTTCATTGTCATGAAAAATATGCTGTGATTGCACCTGGGTGTAAAAGTTGTTATGGTGGGAATCAGTGCCGTAACTATACATTTTGGTGCCCTGGGCGAGACAGGGCACCGGAGCCCTTCATCTAAGGAGGGGGGTGGGGGGGGTCAGAGGGGAGAAAGAGAGAGAGATTTGAACTTACCGGAGTTTGATGCTTCAACGTTAAGTTCCGCCGTGGAAGCATCAAACTACGGTAAGTTCAAATCTCTCTCTCTCTTCAGCCCTTAAGCGGAACTTAAGGGCTGAAGGCAGGTAGCGGGGGCTGCTGCGCCCCCTTGGCTTTGCGCCCTAGGCGACGGCACTGCCCGCACCACCCTCGTTACGGCAATGGTGGAAATAAGGGAACAAGCCCGGTGGTGGGCAGAGAAATTGAGAATTTGGGGGGCTACTTTTTTATGGATTTTGGCAAAATTAATTCTGTGACTATTTTTGTATGATTTCATGGGTTGGGTACTATATAATGACTATTTAAATCACAACACTACTTACCCTGGCACTTTGAAACCAAAGACCTCATCGCCAACTGAGTGGAAAGACTTTAGTAAATTGCGGCAGCTGAAGATCCCGGCAGCGTCCGATGACATCAGATTGAAGGGACACTCTATCATCCAACCTCTTAAAGTAGTAATTTAAAGAGGCACCGCCTGTACAAGGTTGCTTAATAAGCCATGTATATTGTACAGGTGGTGCCTCTTTAAACTACTACCTTAAGACCCATTACTAATTACACTTTTGGTCAAGAACATTTGTAAGGCAGCTTTCCTTATCCATTTGTTTGCATTCACCTCAAGCACAAGCATTCATTAACCACTGCATGTCTAAAGCATGTTACAGGCATTTAAAACAATCATCTTTATTTATAATCTTAGAGCCTAGCTCACTTGCAAATACAGTGCTCCTACCCAGGGATGGAACAGTGAATCTCCAAGCCCCATGGCAAAAGTTGCATAGGGTTCGGCAATCCTGTTTCTCCCTCCAAAGGCCCTTTTCTCTGGTCTTAATTGAGCAGAGCCTATTCTGAGCATGCACAATACAGCATATGTGCCCAGTGCTCATGCGCAGCGTTCTGGCTATGAGTCCCCCGCTTCCCTCTTACATCCTCACTGATGCCACCAGATCTGCTTTCAATAGAGCAGAAGCCTCTTCTGGGCACATGTGCTGGATCTTGCATGCTCAGAAGAGGATTTGCTCTATTAAGATCAGAGAAAGGATCTTTGGAGGGAGGAACTGAACAGCATTGCCAACCCCATTCAAATGTTGCTATGGTAACAGCATCGTATTCAGGGTTGCCACCAGAACTTGCGGGGCCCAGTACAAATGTAACATTCCTTCTTTCATTCCACCCCCATTTTTAATTTATCCTCCACCCAATTTTGGTATCCTCTACCTAACATTCACCCCCCCCAACCCCCATTCTCTCCAGCCGCTCCTCCTCCCTGGTTCTATGAACCCCTCAGGCAGTTTAATTACCTCTCTGCTCCGCTTTTTCTGTGTTTCTTCTTGCTGGCTCTTCTTCATTGACAACATCTCTGTCTAGGGACTGGGCGTCTTTCTCTTGAGGAGATGCACACCCGGAGGTTGGGGATTGGAGCAAATGACAGCAGCCATAGTGCCAAAGCCCCACACCTCCTGGGAGTGGAGACTGACATGCTGCATCCCTTAATTCACTGAGGAGGCCCTACTCCCCTAATAAATCTGTTTGGGCCCAGGGCTGGTTGGGCCACATACTGCTGACAGGTCCCATACTGCTGTACTCCCTGTTCCCCCCTGATTGTGCTTGCAAGTGAGCCAGCCTTTAAGATTATAAATGAAGATGATGCTTATTCTAGATATGAAGAAGAAAGCACAGGCTGAACAGGTCATTCATGTTTTTTACTCAATGGTCATATTATTCTATAGTCAGGTTAATCAAGTTTTCGAGGGATTGACAGTTTATTTTTGGCTTGAAAGGAAGGACAACATGCTCACCCATTGGCTCAGACTGGTGATGAGTGTAAAATGAGCCAACAACACCTTCTCCACAAAGGTCATACTCATACATTCATTTATGTCATTTTCAATTATAAATGAACAAATTAATTGCAACCTTTTCAGAAAGAGGCTGTGGAATGATCTGTATTTCACCACGAATTACAGCATATGTTTCTGTAATTACTCATATTATCTATAACACCTCTGCTTGTCCCATAAATGACTTTTACTGTTCTGTACTGCAAAGCTTTATAGCTCATTTTATAGATATGAGTTGCATTGCAATTGTTCAAATCATATAAGACTCAATACACATGACACATAAACACCACCCACAAAATATGACTGTCAGAGGAATCATTAATTCTATAACAACTGTTCTCTGAAATCAAAAAGTAAATTATAATGGGAATATTTCTTCCCTTCCTTAGAAAGGGTCAAATTAGAAAGATGTAACCAATGTAACAGATATAACACTGTCTGTAGTGCTATTATGTACCTAGAAAAATATCTCTTTAAAACAAACCTATCACCAGGTTCTCTAGCTTCATTTTTATCGAGTACTGCATAGCAATTTGTGCACTATGTAGTTAGCAAAAAAAAAATAAGTTGACTTGAACTCGGTTTACCCGGGAGAAAGCACTTTATTCAGCACACTACGCTCTCTTCCAGGCAGGCTTGCTCTGCTCACACAGCAGTACAGCAGAGATGTGTACAGTATTCTGGCCCGTGAATGAGCTCCGGATCAGTCTAAGACAGTGATGGGCAAACTACGGCCCGTGGGCCAGATCCGGCCCACTTAGAGGTTCTATCCGGCCCGCCAATATTTTAAAAAATTTCATTAAAATATGCATAAAATTATTAGGGCCGACCCTGTGTGTCAGAACCTTCATTTTTATGCCTTCCCAGCTTTTTCCTCCATTACACTTCATCCTCCTTCCTAAAAAGACACTTCGTATGTCAATCACTCAAACACCTGCCTGCCCCCTAATGGCTGAAAGTCATGTGAGAAGAGATGGGCTGGGCCATATACTAAGGCGGATTTTGATTGGCTGCTGTGTTGTCAGTTAGTGGCTCACCAGAAAGACGGATCTGCAACAACCTGCTGAAATAAGTGCTGTGTCTGCACGATCGCTGCACTTATAGAGGTAACACTGCTATATAACACCCTCCCGTCCCATTCAAAAAAATTTGTATTATATATTTCGATATTTGAGTTTTTTAATAAATTATATTGGCCCGTCTAAAGTTTTTCTTTTTTATTTGGCCTGCTCCTGAAAAAATTTGCCCATCACAGGTCTAAGAGGTCTCTCTACAGGTAACTGATGATTCCTCACCTGTCAGGGGTCGACCCAGGTAAACCACCACTTATCTTGCTCAAAGCTAATCAACAACGAAAATATGGATGTTTATTTAGATACAAGGGTGAAATGCAGGATAAGAATGGTTAATATCAGTTAATTATAAAATAACAAAAGATCATATATGGTCTTGCTGTTAGCTGAAAACTAATAATATATAGCAGTAACACAGTAATGGAAAACAAGGCCCTATTCAACAATAAGATCAACACAACCATTTCAATAGCAAAAAAGCAAATCATCATCATTTATTCATATAGCGCTGTACAGAGAACTCACTCACATCAGTCCCTGCCCCATTGAAGCTTACAGTTTAAGTTCCCAAACATACACACGCATACAGACAGAGAGAGACTAAGGTCAATTTAATAGCAGCCAATTAACCTACTAGGAGGCTTTTGGATGTGGGAGGAAACTGGAGCACCTGGAGGAAACCCACACAAACACGGGGAGAACATACAAACTCCACACAGATAAGACCATGGTCGGGAATTATACTGATAATCCCAGTACTGTGAGGCAGTAGTGCTAACCACTAAGCCACCGTGCTACCCATATGAAGACATATATGTACCCCTTACTATGTTTGAGATTTCCTTCAGACACACGTACAATAAAATATTGTTTCAACTGTTCAAGCATTGGAGCATGTGTGGTTTATGGAGGTGTGCTACATTCAAACTAGTAGAAAAGCTGGGCACAAATCAGCTTGTTCTCAAGTAATTAATATCAACAATATTATCTCAGTCCCCATTCCCTGCTGTATATAAATGACTGCTCTGCAGAGGTACTTATCTGGGCCTACCCATCAGTCCCAGCAGCCAAGGAAATGTAATTTTTCAAGCAGCCACTAATGAAGGTACAAATAGAGCATTGGATGTTATAAACTGAATAGTGGTTGCCTTCACCCTGTATAGATGACACAAACACTTGAGCGGTAATTGTGCTTAAACACGATTAAAAATTACGCTGCTAGTTTTGTATCAAATGCTTAATTTTGTAATAAACCAAGAAAAAGATTCCGCAATAAGTCTGCAACAGTTACTTTTTTATATTCAATTAGGTAAAAAATACGGTCCAGTCACAAAGTGTTGCTTAGTCACATAGTGTGAGATGTTATTTATTAATAAGATTTAGGCTGATAGTATATTTTCGCATTTATTAAAGCATTTTCTGTGAATTTCAATTCCTTAAATGTCATGGCTGATGACTGACACAATGACACATCTGTGACTCATCAAGAACTGACACCAATACTTGTGTGGATGTAAATTGGTGCCAGCGTATATTGATTGCATAAAAGGAGAAAGCCATTAGCATCACATACTTATATATCCTTATATACCTTATTTACATAACCTCTTATATAACTTAGTTTGTCCTAATTTAAATATTTTCTTCTCTCATCACTAACTACCCTTAGTATATAGCGGCCCAGGAGGTCTTTAATCACCTCCATGATTTTCCGCAAGCCTCTATATGTCTGCTCAAGTGGTCACCCACACCAAACACCATCATGCCCATGGGACCTTGCCCTTGTAGATACATTTTTATACTACCAGTTTTCTTTTCCAATGATAGGGGAACAGACAAAAGCAAAGATTTTCAGACACCCCTGCTAACCATGATCGGACATGTAACTGTGCATGAGCCAACCTTTCCCTATGACAGCCAAGTCCAAATGGGCGGGAGTATGGTCGATGCTGTCATAATCCAACTTTGAACCTAAGCTCTCTCCCTAGTTGCCTCAATCAATCTCAACTCCTTATACTACATTATACATTGTCTGTTAAATCTTCACCTGCTTATTTCCAGATTAGTTATGTTCCCCTTGGTCTCCTGTAAAACCCACTTACACTCTACAAAAATGGAGCAGTAATATTACTGTCCAGTTATATGGATATATACAATGGTGGAGCTGCCTTGGTCTAAATGTGGGACATTTAACAGACATACTGATAGAGCCGAAACAACCTAGATTAAGGTGGGTCATAACCTGCTAGAACCTCATTGTTCAATGGGGCACATTTATAAGATTTGATCTATAGGTAACTGTAGACAAAGGTGTTGCCCATAGCAACCAATTGGATTCTAACTGTCTAGTACAGTTTAGAAAATGAAATGAAATGTCTGATGATTTGATGGTAGTACAACTGTTTATACCCAGTTAGCTGTAGAACAGTTTTCATAAATGTCCCTCAATATGTTTTCATTCTTCAGAGTGCCTTTATTTTACTGCATTACATTCATATAATGCTTGTGTACATTTATCCTAAAATAGCTTCATGTTATAAATAAATTTGCACTGGCTAATTTATCTAATTCTAAGTCAAAGCAAGAAATATCACCACAATTCGCCGGTCGTAAAACTGTGTCCTGCCTGAATCTGCATTCATTTAAAACCTGCATAGATGATGCATTTATTGCATAATTTATGCCCTTAGGGCACACTTTGATTATTTGATCTTCAAGAAATTTTAGGCTCGTATAGTTAATCAAAACCACTATAGCCGAACAATTATGGAAAATTAATGGGAGCATATAAGTGGAACAGCAACCACACAATACAACTTGCTCTTCAATTAAATGGCACTATATAATAAGATGAATGAGGTGTATTTAATCTGGATATATTAGTTCCCAAGAGGTGTCATTTTCTCCCGTGACCTAGCCCAGGGATGCACAACTCCAGACCTCAGCTAGATTTGTTGAATATATCCTATTGATTACTGTTGTGCGATTGCAATGAAAAAAGGCCCTCAACTGCCATACCTGCAATTAATTGGACATATGCAAAAAAATCTCACCTGGTATCAGCTCTGATAGCCTAGAGCTGTGCTGCCCTTTCCTAGCCATTCTTCTTGTAGGTCAGAATGTTATTCACCTCTATCCAATTAAACAGAACCTATTAGGTATTAGCTGAATAACTACATAAAAAACTTCTTGTGAAAATCTAGTCTTGCTTTATTTTAAAGTTGTTGACTGGTCTGTATAAAATCAATGCAAGTAACTTACTAACAGGTACCTGTTACAACCTATGCTTTTTGCATAACTGTATGTATATTTTCGGGCTAGCGCACCCCTTTGCCACATTCCTGTACTACGGCATTTTACAGTACAAATCAGCAACATCAGAACTTACTGTTGGTAATAAGACATATATGATCCTATTCCTTTTCATTACTAGTTAAAATAAATTACTTTTATATTCGTTTACAGGCCAACGTGACCAGAAACGCCGCCAAATATACAGAACCTCAAAAACGTAACAGCTCATTTAAATATTTTGTCCCAGAAAATAAAAAAAATTGTTTTGGTGAATCTCCCCATCTTAAGTTGCATTCTGTGGACATGGACATTTTTTACTATTTTAATTTTGGAACGCTCCAGTTCTAGTCTTGCATGGAGGAACAAAGCACCCTCCTGCCGTTCAGTCAGAAAACAGATCTATTTCCTATGCAACGGGACATAGATCTTCAATTGGGGCAGATGAGATAGAATCAAATAAGCTCTGACACTAGTTTAATACTTGACATCCATACTTATTTCGTGATAGTTCTCTGCCACTCCTAGAAGCATCATAATGATTGACAAATCTCTCCTATTCTCTTATGTAGTTGCTGGACAGAAAAGTATACTGGCCCTGGATAGATTTATACTCCCAATTCAGCCAAGTTGGCTGAATGGGGAGTATAAATCTATCCAGGGCCGTAACTAGGGCTTTGCGATAGGGCTGACCGCCGAAGGGAGGCGCAGTTTATGAATATTTTATGTTTATTTCATTAAAATTGAGGGCCAGGGGGTGGCATTTTTCTTTCTCGTCCCAGGTGCTAAAATTTTAACTTCCTGAATCTACCCCAAGTGATGGTTTATCCATGTTACAGTGTGATGCTTTGAGTGCTATTTGAGTATATCGGAGCTCTGCTGCTTCATGTTTGTGTTTTGGGTTTTTGCCTATTTAATTTCTACTTCCATAGATTTACAGTGTAATTCTAGTGTAGTTTACATTTCTCTGCGTCAGTCCTTAGCATTAAAGAAAGAAAGGGTTAACATACACTTTTGCTTTTTCTTATGAAGTTTAAACCTTTTACATATTTGCTTGTTTTAATTTTTACTAGATCAAAATGTATCCTTTGAGCTCAATTCCAAGACCCCCACAAAATTTGTTTATCATGCTACGGTATTTATTAGTATCCACAGTACCATTATGGGCTTCTAGAATACATTTGGTAGGGACTCTAATAATGTTAATGTTCCTATACTGATAACATAGTAAAACTGCCAGAAATACCCTAATTATAACTGTTAAAGGGACTTAATATTCTGGTAAATGTACCAATTACAATTTAATAATGTATTTATGACTAATATAATCAACAAAACTCCTTTCAAAGGTAGTTCAGATTTAAGCCAAGGAATAGGATTCCTATTCTGCTCTAAATCCACAGGACCATTATTTCTATGATAAGTTTATGCTACTATTATCAAGAAAGACTGCAGAGGGGGCAGCGTGTGAGGATGATGCAGAGGGGGCAGAGTGAGAGGATGCAGAGGGGGCAGAGTGAGAGGATGCAGAGGGGGCAGAGTGTGTGGATGCAGGGGCTACAGAGTGTGTGGAGATAAAGGAGGACACAGAGTGTGTGGAGATGAAGGAGGGCACAGAGTGTGTGGAGGTGAAGGAGGGCACAGTTTGAGTTAGCTGTAAATTATTCTTTGACAGAAATATAGTTGAAAAAAATATATAAAAATATTATTTTCCCTTGGATTTGTGTGTATTATTTTTGCATACAACTAAATAAGTATTTCTGTCTTGTCCTATATACTTATTAATTTTTTTGACCCAACTACTTATAAAATGGGACTACTCGGTAATTATTTTGGAGGGGTGCCTTGAAAAAATTATGGAGACTCTAAGGGTGCCGCGAACTGCAAAAGTTTGGGAACCACTGGTGTAACCTATAGTGAAGGGTATGTGCTCTTTTATGGTGTGTGTGTTCTTGCATTCCTATACATGTGGGGACATTGACCTGTTTACACACCAACACTGTGGGGACCTTGGTCATAGTGGGAATAAAAAATGAAGTCCCTACAAAACTTACCAAGGCTAATCAATGCAGGGGACCTTGCTTATATACTGGGCATAAAAATCTGGCATATCCCTGCGAGTCATTTTTGTGGAGGGTAGAGTGTGTGCACGCCACCACTAGACATCAGCTGTCCCACTACAAGCAGGGAGAGGAGAAGATTGCAGTTTTCCTGGCCTTTTTACACCAAACGGGTATAAGAAACTGTCGGCATCCGTTTACTGCTGATAGTAAAGCAGGGACAGTGGAGCATTGCACAGCCCATTGGTGGCTCCGACTATAGCCCAGAGAGCAGTGGCGATGAGTATGCCCATGACACTTCGGAGGAGAGTGGTTCAGACAGCAGCGGTGATGTCCCATTGCCTGGCAGTGGATCAAAATGCAGGTACCCAGAGATGTGTTCTATGTACAACCATTCTCAACCTGATGGCAGTGATGTTTTAAACACATACGGTCAGAAAGATATTGCCGTGTCTGTCCAAACACTGTCCAAAAACAGTGATGGCTCCAGGGCATGTAACAAATACACAGTGCTGCCTGTACTGTGAGAGGAAACTCTGTCAGCACTTCACACGGATTGAAATCCAGTGAAAACGAGGGAGAAAAGTTCCCATTCTGCTGACATCTGCCATGCAAGGCACAATGAAACTTTAAGCAGATAAGCATACAGAATGTTATGTGGCTACCCAAAATGTCAATATGTTTGCCAGACCAGGTGTTTTGTGGTGTGGCTCCAATTGCATACACCTGTTTACCCGACAGTGTGGGGCCAAACATCCCCACATGCTGTCTTCCACGAAGCTTCAAAATCACGTTGCCACTCTTTCAAAGGTCCTCAACCTAAACAAGACAGAGCTGGATCTGTTAGCGGACTTCCTTGGGCACAATATCAGGGTGTACCGGCAGTATTACCGCCTCCAAGAAGGTACCCTCCAACTTGCCAAGATCAGCTATCGAGAGTGGCAAATTGGCTGAATTCAAAGGCAAGAATTTGGATTAGATGGACATTGATCCGGACGGTAAATTTTTGTTTCTGATGTATGCATTTGACTTTTACCTCGGTCATTTATATATCTGTTTCTTTTTAAAACTGGTCCAGATACAGAGTGACGGGTCGGATGATGAGCAATCCCCTGTGACAGAGGGCAAGTGTTTAAGCAATCTGTTGACACTTCCACATCAGAAGAGAGATGGTGTAGGGCCAGTGCATCATGGGACCAGTGCCCAGCCAAGGCTTCCACAGGTTGGTGTAGCACACAGTTTCGTCATGCAAAAGCAGTTTACCTTTTCTGTCTTTTGCAGAGTCATAATGGACCACTCTGCTTCCTTTCAGGTTGCAAAGAAGTACGGAGAAAAACCTGGGACACAGAGGAGATCCAAGCTATGGAGAAACACATGATCAAGATTATCCAAACATGGCAGGTGTCCGGAAAGGGTGACTGCGTCGCATACCTTATGGCTGATCTGTCAGCACTGAAAGATCGGAACTGGTCAGGTGGGAAATTCTACATAAAGAACTGCATAACAGTTTGGGCGTTTGGATGCCCTCAGATGGCCAAAACACATGAAACTTCCCCCACCATGTAGTCCATGTCAGTACTTTGAGCCAAGTCAAACTGTAAACCTCAAGTGGTAGCGCTGGTGACAAATAGCTCCTACACATACCCATATGATTGTTCTGTTGACAAGACATTAGGAAAGGGGTGTCTGGATGCACCATGTTCCAGACATGGGTCCTCACGATGCAATAAAAACCAAGTATGTGGGTGGTGCATATAGGGTTGTATATACAACACAAAGCTTTACAGCTCTATAAACCTCAAATACCATTTATATCCCATACCATTCACGGGCCTTATATATGACCCAAAACCATATGTTTTCACACTATTTCATTTATTATCATCACATACAGTCACTAACTATATATAATCCAATGAAACACCACATTCCTGTTTACAATATCCACACTGTATCCTATAAATCATATGTATAGTCGCACAATTATACAGCATTGCAAGTGTAACAGGTTGATCAAAATGGCCGCTGAACTCCATTTTATGTCCTATTATACTTTTATGTGTGTGTTACCTTAAATACTTTAGTAAACAAGGCAGAGTCGAGGCAATGCCAACATATCTTGCAAGGGCGTTGTCTCAGGGTTTACTGCACCTGCACAGGGAATGAATTCTTCTCATCTCTATTGTACCAATTAAAAGAGCCAAATCATGTATATAACTATAATTGTAAGTGGTTCCCAGGACCCTCTGCTTTCTGACTTTAAAAGCTGGATTGCTGCGCAAAACGGTGCTTCTCATTTCCGGACCATCAGATCATGTTTGTGTCAGAGTTTGATCAACATCTCAGCTTTCAAGTAGCCGAGAGAAAGGGGACCCAGGGATTTACAGTTGATTGAACATATCTAGGACTGCTATCACAAGCTAAGTAATTTGCTTCATTATCTCTATCACCTTTTGCTTTGCATTATTACACTTTTAAAGCTGCTTCTGCTGCTTCCTCACAATAAAGCTATTTTTAGACTGAGTCTGAGTCTGAAAATGAGTATAATGTGTCATTAACTTTTTCGAACCTCCAAACCTGGTTCCATCAGAAACAAAGAGTTAACAACAACTTGACATGTCGGCCATCTTGAAAGCATGAAAGGATTAAATCAAACACTCTGTTCTTATCAGTGATACAATCACAACGACAAATCCCTATAACTTGATTCCCATCTCATACAATTACAAACTATACATATTCCATTCAAACACCATATTCCTGTTTACAATAGACACTGTATCCCATAAATGATAAACACAGCCTCCACTAAACACATTGTATAAAACATTGCTGCCATATTAGCGCTCATCCTATGGACTCCATTTCTTCAACACTAGCAAATAGTTTCACGTAAACAAACAGTTTCACATTATAATTAGTACAAACTCTGCAATCTCAACTATACTCTAACATAAACTGACCAAATTCCATTACTTCAACAGTTTCACATCGCAAACTACCTTCCATTCAATCCATTCAAAATACCATAACAAATCCATGAAATCTAGTTTCACATTCTAGTCATCTTGTAAACTCTGTAATATCAACCAAGCATAGACAGAAACTCTGCAATCCTTTGATACCTCACACTCTATTACAAAATCCATAAATACTTGCATGCCCATGGGCCTCCATATGAGAAAGAGTGAATGTGAAGAAAGACCTTCCGGTACTGTGTCATGAGATAAAACCTTCCTAAGCGTGGAGCAAACCTGAGCCACAGGAAGTTGGCTGACAGCATTTCATATAAATGTAAATGTAGGTAGTTTTACAGTCTAGAACGAGTTCTAAAGCTCTGTGTACTAAGACTGATTTGAGACATGGTTGAAACTTTAAGTCAGTGTATTACATAATGGAATATCCTTATCAGCAACATTAAAAATCTTAAAACCTGTCATTAAAATTCCACAGACAATACAACTTTCAATGACCTCCAGGCAAGTATGCAGTAAATCAGACCCATGTGAGAGTCGGAAATCCAAAGAGTGGATGTACAATGAAAGAGAATTGTGTGACATTCAAAACAGAGAGGCCTGTTGCTATTATTTATAGGTTAACAGGTACATTTGAGAAACATTAATGCAGGAACACATCTTTTAACTACCTAAAAACCAGAGCACAGAAAAAGAGGCGTGAAATGGGGGATACACATTCTGGAGAAGATCAGTGTCAGCTCCTGTGGCAAGTTCACATGATATGTCCCAACCTAAGAGCCATCTCTTGGGGTGCTTGGACACCCCCAATATTTACTGCATCCACTAATCATGTCTATACATGGTATTTCTAGAATAGGAATAAATTGAGCACCTCCAATCATGGGATGATAAATATTGTGCTATAATCAGTGAATGTGGTTCATTCAGAAATTGTGCGTCTTACGAGAAGCAGAATGAGTATGAAGCCCTGCCAAACCCTTCTTTATAGTTCCATTTGTTGCACTCACCTGGGATGAGAAAATCATTTTTCTTATTTTCTTTTCTTTTTATCTCTCCACTCCACCTCCTTTTATTTCATTTTGTTACTCATTACTTACTTGTCTGTTTCTCTGCTCCCTCATTTCACTATACATTCTCAGGTTGATGAACAAGAAAGGTGTTTTTCTGCCTGTAACTTTATGACGTACTGCTGCAGATCCGCTTGTAATGTCTCCCTTAAGATGTAAGCTCGCATGACCAGGGCCCTCTTCCCTCCTGTCTCCTTTCCTGTTCTTCTGCTCCGTCGTTATTGCATTAGCCTGCCTGGAGTTTCTGAAGTATTGGTACTTTTTGTTTATTGTTCTGTACTGTTTCACCCTGTATAGTCTAATGTTCGTACTGTGTGCGGCGCTGCGGAAATCTTGTGGTACCTAACAAATAAAGGATAATAATAATAATAGATTAAATTTTAATAGGTTTTAAAAACACATTTAGATGCTGACATATGTGTTACCATAATATCTGTTGCGGATCAGTTAAAAATGTAGTCTTGTAGCATTTTTATGCCTGTGACTACTCCATCTATTACTACAAACTATTTTATATCTTTTTTACAAAAGAGGCTCACAGCCATTTGTTTCTTTACTGTACTGATGCATTTCCTGTTCAGCTGGGTGGAAAGAGGAGTACACTCAGGGCCATTCTAACAGCATTATAGGCCCCTGGGCAATGCAGTGCACTGGGGCCCTACCTACACAACCACTCAAAGAAATAAAATTGTAAATTATAGATAAAATTAAGCTTATATTTATTGGTACCTCCAACAAAATCAGTGTTTAAACATTAAATACGTGCTGTACAGCAGAGATTAATCCACACAAACGTTTGGACAACATAACATGAGCCGTGAAGTTGAAAAACAAATTGAACATAAAAATGGTACTCAGTTGGTAAATCATACAGACTGAGAGGGCACAGTATGAAATTACTATGAATGATTTATGATTAATCAAGTGTTCAACACAAACATTTGCAACATTTTGTTGCAGAGAATTGCTTTATAATTAGCTTGAAGTCAATGGTCTTCAGGATGTCATTTTCTATACACATGAGTGAAAGCCGATTCAAACACTGCTGCCCCATTGTGCTGCAAAGCTGATTTTTTTTATTTGTTTCAGTCTTGAAAATGATCGTTCTTCTGTACGGTTGGTCACCGTTATGCACCTGACACTCCAAATTTCCAGAATAATATACTGAAAACTGCCCAGCGTGCCCATGCATTAACACACACAGCCCTGGGCAGTGACAGAACTACCAAGCAGATGCGGTGCACCGGGGCCCATAGAGACGATGGGGCCCGCTGCATGGGGAACTAGCGAGCTGTGGGCCCTCCTCCCCACTTCCCTGCACCGGGGCCCACATCTCACTAGTTCTGCCTCTGGCCCTGGGTACAGTGGTTTTCTGTAGAAAACACTTCAGATACGCTGAAAAGTTCCAGGAGGTGAACAGCATGAAAAAAATGTGTTAAAGTGCTAGTAGTAGTAGTTGTTGTTTACTACAAATGACTACACACACAAAAATTGTCTCCAGAACAAGCCCTTAATGAAGAACCAGGGTCAACCTTGCACCAAAGTCATGGAATGTATTCTTATTTATAAAAGTATATCCATAAGCCAGTAATATGACAGAAATTATATTTTTTCAATAATATACATCTAGCATTTTGCTATGAAATTATTGTGGAAAATCTAAATTTCATATAAACACAGAACAAACTCCCATTGTGATGCTTCAGGTGAACATGCCTGAGAAAGGCACATTAGGAAGTTTTGATGAGGTAAAAGTGAGAGTGAAAAGTGCTTTTACAGTCAGGTGGGACATAAGCCGCATCAAAACTGCTAACACTGTCACAATTTTAATGCATATTTAAATTACTTGATGTTTTCAAACTTTCTGCGACTCAATAAAATAGCAGATCAAACCAGTCTACCTGAAACAAATGTATCCTTCTTATGACCAACATAAAATCTGTTCCGAGGATAATGCAAATTAAAATGCAAAAAAGGGGCTATAACATTAAAGTCAACAAGGAACATAAAAACACAAATCCTTAACTGTTGATTTTCCAGGAATCCACAAAGAAGCAAATGAAACGGTTCCAACCTTTGGAGATGATTTGCAAAAACCTGTGAGTGTAAAACTCTGATATTTTTAACTCTATGGGGGAATTCAATTGGCCGTATTACTCTTGAAAGTAAAGTGGTCTGCGCAGTATTACCATTACTACGGTAACAGTGCGCATTATTACAGTTAGTACGGTAATTTTTAAAACGTGTTTAAATGACCATATGCGCAGGTGGCGTTACTTTTGAGTGTAAAGCGGCCAATTGAATCCCCCCTGTGTTTTCATAACAATTATTGGCGAGTGATGTTACACATCCAAATATCATTTTAATGGTCACATTTTTTAACGAACAATGTTTTGAATGCCTGTAATAGTCACTGGCTGTGTACTGGCACTTTAAATTTATATCACCCATTTTAATCTTTAGGCATTAGTGTGACTTTAATCTTTTCTTCATGCTGATAATCCACAGATCTAAGAATCTGAGGCCAATTTAGTGCGGAATGGGGTTCTAATGAGATCATATATAGCTCATGTCATCTCTCACTGGTGTACTTACAAAGCATCTTAGAAACCTATGATGACTCTCATTATATTTTATTAATACCATTTTCTACATTCTCCAAAAGTCTCTCATTGTATTTTATGTCAGGGTGTTCCTTTATCTCAGGGTGAGGCAACGGCAATCTTTAAACTCAATGAACTGTTATGAAGGCTGACTCTGCTTGAGCCTGGGAGAGAGAACATCTCCATTTCCAATGTCTGCTTAAAAGTAGAATTAAATACAATGAAGCTTTCCTATCATGACCTACCTCATGGTAATGCAGAGCACCTGTCACAGATTCTCAGTGTTAGATCTGCTCACAAGGGGCTGGTAGTGCAATTATTTTTGCATAGTAACGTGTATGTTTGAATAAAATTAAAAGTCCAGGTCACCAGAAGATTTAGAGCTTACAAAACTATTGTAGAATGAAGGAAATTCCATTTTATCATTACTATTAAGATTTATTTATATAGCATATTTTTATAGTGCTTTACATTTGGGAACAAACACAACAATAAAGCATGACAGGATATTAACAAAACAAAGAGATAAGAGGGCCCTGCTCGCAAGCTTAAAATCTATAGGACAATGGGGGTTTGATACATGAAGTTCACAAACTGCACATTGGTCCAGCCAGTTTGTAAGGGTAAAAAGTGCTTATTGGACTATGTTATCCAGTTACTCAGTTGTGTTGGTCTCGGGATCGGAGGGTTGTTTGAGTATAGAAATGTAAGACAATGAGGACAGAGCCCCCTTAAAAGATTTTGCAGGCATTATATTGGCACATTCAAACTAAAAATATGCAGCTAACCCATACTTGACAACTTTTTATCTCCGGGGGAGATCCCGGAAGGGGGTTGTGGTGGGAGGGCGGAAGGAGGGGGGAGGTTGTGGTCATTCACATCACATTGGCCCCATCCAAGGAAAGCCTCATTTTGCTGAAGGGACAGAGCCAAAATTATGGATTCATTGAGGCTCACATCCTGCCCACTTCCCTAGAAAGATTGGCAGAATGCGGGATAATTGCCTGCTCTCCTGGGAGATCAGGAGTCCTACCAGGAATTCAGGAGTCTCCCGGACATTCCGAGAGAGTTGGCAAGTATGAGCTAACCTCAAAAGTCTATTTATTATTATTTGTTATTTTAGCTTCCAAAATAATTCCTCAATATCTCATTTGCTCAATCCTATTTAAGATGTGAGCTCTGGCAATGGCAGTGGTAACAATTGAGAGTGTTATAAAAAAAAAAAAAATCTATTTTATAGGGTTGTGCTGAATGACAGATCTTCAATGCACCTTCTGGGTGGAGTTCTCATTAGATTATATAAAAAACAATACATACACTCTCATTAGATTATGCTTTTTAGGCTACATGACCATCAAGCTTCACAGAATCAATGGTCTGCGAGGTTTGAACTGTGTTCTATGTTGTCTTCTATGCAGGGGCGCCAGCAAGGGGGGTTTCTGGGTCTCCAGAAACCCCTCCCCTCAGCTAAAGAAGTGCCCCTACATAGAGGCACTGTACTATATAGCAGCCGTGGCGCTGTCAAAGAAGCATATAGAGCACCGCCGCAGACGCTTCTTTGACAGCGCCGCGGCTGCTGTATAGTACAGTGCTGCCGAAACAGAGCTCTCTCAGGTTTTATGGGGTGGGGGGGGGCTTCCCTTAAAAATCCTGCGTGCGCCCCTGCTATGGATATATACCCATGGAATGCTATAAATGGAGTTATTGAGGAGGAAAAAAGCACTTTATTACGATCAATGTCAGATAAAAGCATTATATGAGTACATAGAGCATAACTTGTTTTACTCGACTTCCCATCTGTGCTGCCCTTAATGCACCTCAAACTTCCCATACTACAAACAATGAGAAGCACCATTGCTACTGTATAAAGCCTAAATAAAACTATTAATCTAGCAGGGAAATACAGCTCAGCATTAGAGAACACGAACCATAATTCTATCATTTCCATATTGCACAGTTTAGATAGGTTTTTTGTTTTCCTTTTCCAAGTACAAATTAGATAAAAATGTACTTTAAAAGGTATTGTTAGAGAGTATTGTTATATTCTGATGAAAATCGAGAATTTCTCCTATTTCTTTGATGCACCTTTTATAATACATGTCAGGTTTCTCTACCACTTCAAAGCAATTTATAATTCATCAAAAAGCCACAGTTGCTTTGATAAATAATTCTTATGAAAGTAACAATGTGTTCCATGCAAAAGAGAGCATTATTTAAAGCGCAAGTGATCCTATTATTGGATGCTAGTAAATACCAAAGCCTGTGCATTAATGACCTAACTAATGTACCTAAAGGAACCCGAACACAGTACTTACATTATCACATAATTTCCCCTGTTCACTACTTGGATTATAGCAATAATTCCACAATTACTAGTTTTATATAATCACTTCCT
This sequence comes from Mixophyes fleayi, assembly GCF_038048845.1. Classification (NCBI taxonomy): domain Eukaryota; kingdom Metazoa; phylum Chordata; class Amphibia; order Anura; family Limnodynastidae; genus Mixophyes; species Mixophyes fleayi. Next base: position 17,394,063 of record NC_134411.1, on the reverse strand, counting down.
ATATTTTATGTCTCTCCCTCTGGCATTCACCACTGAGCTCAGCTGTTCTCAATATTTAATATAATTCCATGACCATTGTGAAGGAGAAAGCCTCAGGGCCCTCTTAAGAACATCTTTCGCCCCCGGGCACAGCAGTGCACCGGGGCCCCTATATATATATAAAAAAAAAATAATTATTATATATATGGGCCCTGCAGCCCAGGGGGGCCCGTCGGAGGCAGCAAAAAAAAAAGAAAAGGAAAAAAAAAAAGACAATACTTACCTTGCGGTCAGCTGGCGATCCGGCTCCCTCCATGGTCTCCTCCTCCGTTGCGCTCTGCAATGGATGTCGGGCGGGCGTGATGACATCACGCCTGACATGCACTGCGGCGGAGGAGGAGACCATGGAGGGAGCCGGATCGCCAGCTGACCTCAAGGTAAGTATTGTCTTTTTTTTTTTTTTCAAGTTTTTTTTTTTTTTGCTGCCTCAGACGGGCCCCCCTGGGCTGCAGGGCCCCTGGGAAAGACGGCCCTGGAAAGCCTCACTGTTCATGCTACCAATTTGCTCCTGTTCATGTGATGAAAATTGGGGTTAGCAGCTCTGTAACTGTTTCTATCTCGGCGCAACTGTTTTAACAGATGTGCACACTGATGAAAACATTGATTTCTTCCACTTAAGCAAATCTAGTGAACCTGGGTTAGTCAACGCTTTCTATATATATATATATATATATATATATATATATATATATATATATATATATAAATAATATGTGTGTGTGTGTGTGTGTGTCTTTGGAAATTAGACTGTAAGCTCCAATGGGGCAGGGACTGATGTGAATGAGTTCTCTGTACAGCGCTGCGGAATCAGTGGCCCTATATAAATGGATGGTGATGATATATATATAAAGCCCTCAATTTGTTGGCACAAATTCCATGATGAGATTGTTTTTTAGTAGACGGTGACGTCATCCTGACCTGCAGAGGAGGGCATACCTGAATCTGCAGGTGGATAATAGGACTCCAAAGGCCACCCACTTATTACCAGTTCTGAGGTGGCAATAATCAGTAGTTGGTCAGTACATTTATTGGGGCACCTTTTACTACATATTGGCCAGTTCATAAGGGAAGCACTTGAATATGCAATTATCAGCCAATGTAATAGTGGAAATGTAAAATTGTGACAGATGAAATAATGCAGCCCTGATGATGATATCCCCTTGATGTGATTAGTTACCGTACAGTGTCGGACTGGCCTGCCGGGGAGCCGGGGTATCCCCCGGGAGGCCCTGTTGCCTGATAACCCCGCCCTCTTTGTTGGTGAGGCAGAGCAGAGAATTACCGAGTTGCGGTCAGTCTACATATGAAACGGAGACTGTCAAACTAATCCCTGCCTACAGCCAGCACGTGAGAACACTTCCTGCTCCTGAGACAGAGAGAGGCAGAAATGCTTCACAGTGACACAGATCTCAGATTACTCCTTCTGCTGTAGTTGCAGGCGTCCTGTAGTCATAAAGTTGCCATCCTAACTGCAGTGTGAGTCCGTGTAATCAGTAAGTAATAAATCGTGCAAACTTCTCTAGAGCTCTCCACTGTGTGACCTCGGAGGGAGGGAGATAAATTAGAATGGCTTCATTGCAATATACGTCTTCAGTGCCTCTATAAAAGGATCCTATTGCAGCTGACCAATGAATGGATTCCTAATAAACTAGTAACCAAATTCACTGTTTATATCATGTTCCATGTTTATTTGTTTTCAATCAATTGTGGGACTCTATTCCCTATAGAAGCATATCTTAATCAGAATAAAAAACATTCAGACAGTTAGGTCCTTATAGGATTGCATCTGCTATATGCTTTAATATTAATGTTTTGCTTTTGTCCTTTGTAGTGGCATTGGATTATTATTGAGTGTACATTTTGTGGGTAGATCATTTTTTAGAGTCCTGTTTTTATTTGCCAGTGTCTAGAGTGTAATTAGATTTATGTAATATTTTAAATGTGCATATATTTTTATGCTAATAATTTTGTGGTCTCCATAGTGCTTCATGGATATATTAATTTTTAGTCTATACCCTTATATTGTGGTTTTCATATGATGAATGGTTGATCTCTAGTACTGTAGTATAGCATTTGTTTTCTGTGTACACTATGAGGGGAGAGAACACTAACCACAAAGAATGGACAGCACACAAATAGCTGATGATGATTGATTGTATTCAATTCATCCCTCCCCTTTCCCTGTCTCCCCTGTTTCACACAGTGCCCTCCATGCTGCATTTGCTCCCCTTCACTTACTTTCCTATTGACTTCTTTCTTCTCTTCTGTCTTTTCCTTCGCGGCTCCTCACTGCAAATGTCCTCTTTTTCTTTATGGACCATACTAAGGTGCTATACGTTGTCCTCCATGGCCTGACCCCATCCCCTTTAATGACTGACCACAACCCCTCTTACAGTTGGCCACACCCCATTGTAGTGGGCCCCTACCGCTGCATTTCCCCCGGTGGGTCCTTCATGTCCCAGTCCGACACTGTTACCGTATATATAATTACGAGTGAAATGAGCAGTAGTAGAAAACAGTTAAAGATATAATTAAGTGAGCAACTTAACTTGATGATATTTTGACTTTTGTGTACTTGCATTTCTGCCCTTATACCCACAAAATGCTGCACAAAACATCTGCTCAGATGGACCATCCAAACATGGACTTGAGAATGCTTTAATGCAGGGGCAGGCTGGGCTGGGAGCAGGGGGGGCATCTGCTTCCCGGGCCCATCCCATTACTACCTTGTAATTGCAGGTGCAGCCCAAGGGCGACTACCTTGGGCTGCACCTGCAATTTGCCAGCCCTCCCCTGCTCCAATGTATGTCATTCTGGTGGAATAATAGACACATAAAAATGTGCTGCATCTTTTTTTGCCTTACATGTTATTGTACTTTTAGATTCATTTTTTTCATTGTAAAACTGTATAGAGAAAATCTGCAAAATTGGTAAATTGCACGTTATCAGAAAGAACTCAGATTGCAATTTATTCAGATTGCTGTCCTCTACAGCTAACAGAAATATATTAAAATACATTGCACAGTACATTCAGTTTTCAACACTAAATTACCGTGGTGAGATAAGGGCAGAGAAAGCAGAATGGAATGGTGTTAAGAAGTCAAACTGCATTGTAATCATAGTGACAGGTCACTGTCAGAGGGAACAGTCTACATGGACTGTAACATCGTCCTATTAACTATTAACTACAGTACTCTATCATTGATGGAGATTGAACTGTTAATAACGTTACTCTAGCTAGGACAGAAGTAGGCGTACTGTGTCTCTCCAGCTCTCAATGAACTACAATGCCCAGCATGTACTTTCCAAAAAATCATGTCAATTAATGATTTTAAGAAAAAGTATTTTGCTGTTACTAAAAAGTTTCTAGTTTTATTGTTTTAAGTACAACTGTAATCAGACTGGTAAAGCCTTGTTTAGAAATATCCGAAAATGGTTATACAGTTTGCAAAGTGTTTTATTGACTGTGCAAAGTTGAGGTCAACCCCTTTGCCCCAATGGCATAATGCCAGGTGAAGTAGTCATTATTGATGCTATAGGGCCTGGCACTGTAGGTGCCCATGCTTGCTTTTACCTTAAGGGCCCATGCCCTAATTCAGGTCTAGGCAAGTTGATCTTTGCTTAGAGGCTATAGAGCTTGATGCTACCCATTGCTCACCGCCATGACTATCTGCAATCCTATTCCTTACAAAAACCTTCCAGAGGTGACTCTTCTATGCAGGCGACTCATTCCTGCATCCTCAGTCACCACCAGAAGGGTGCGTCCTGATGCCACTGTTTCAATATGCAAAAGGAGGAACAGAACCAGAACAGTTCTGTGTATTCTCCCAGAGGACAGTATAGACCTCTAGGACAAGGCTTGTCTGCAGCAGGAGCAATGGAGAGGGCTCATCTATAAGGCAGTGGAGAAGGGAGGGTTCAGAGATGTTACCTTGCACCAAAGAGCATGGGGAGGGTTTCATTGCTTACCAATACAGGGGGAGTGGAGAAGGCAGACTTGCCTTTCTGGTATGATGAAGTGTATTTCTTTTTTCATTCTTTACTGTTCTGAAATAATACTATTAACTTCAATCATTTAATTTATATTTCCTACTTCTGACATTTTTGTCAGTAGTGGAACTCTTAAATGTAGTCTACAGGAATTGTCTGATGACTATGTGGAGGTTTCAAAGACACCAGGGGGTAAATGTATGAACCTCCGGATTCTTCAACTCCGGCGAGTTCAGCGTCTTCAGCGCTTAAATTTAAAGCGGCGCTTCCTTGTAAAGGGAAGTCTCCCTTTACAAGGCAGCGCCGCTTTAAATTTAAGCGCTAAAGACGCTGAACTCACCGGAGTTGAAGAATCCGGAGGTTCATACATTTACCCCCAGGTAATATAGATAGCAGAGATGCTCCATAGAAGCACCCTCTGCTCTTGCTCTGTTTTAGAAAGATTTGTGTATTGTGGAGATTGGATAACGTGAAGGGAAAAGCCGCAGAGACTAAATTCTACATCCAAAGGGATATTATTTTGGATCTGGTGAATTGAAAATAGTCTATAGTACTACTGATTGTTGTACTTTGAATCATATCTGTTTTATATTAAATTATCGATGCTATAGAAAGTATACATAGGGTTAATAAATACCGGTGAGAATCTTTAAATATCACCCTATTAGTAAACTTTCAGACAAATTATCCATAAGGTAAAATCCAACTCATTGAACAAATACAGCTAAATTAATATAACCCTCCAATAACCTAATTTGTATCAAGTTGCTCAAATCTAGGTGCATCTGCTAAACTTTCACATGCGTGCTGTCATCATGTTACATGTATGTGTGTAAAGTCATGCACCGTTTCATATTCTGTTTTGTAAATTAATTTAAGACTCCCCAATCACAAACAAATGCCATGAATTATGAAAATGAACAAATCTTATGACTCCTATCCAGGAGCCGCTCTTTGTTCTCTCACAGCATATGTTCCTTACAATTTATCAGAGATTGGACTAAGATCCGCACTATATACAGAATTACTTTTATAGCACAAGTAATTCAATCAGTACTTTCTCTATTCTCTCTGATTGGATTGAATGTATCGCACAGCTGCAGCCTTCTACCTCACAGCAGGAATATTCCACAATTCTTCATTTCTCACTGTAATATTTTGTATAGCTATAGCTGTAAACTGCTCTCACAGCAGTTAATCTTTAATTTACTGTAATTCTATCACAATATGTTCATACACACAGCTCCACCATGCCAGGTATATTAATGGAGTTGAGGCAATGTGTCGTGTCAGGAGATGAGACCTAAGTAATCCTCAGCTCTTACAAGCTAAGTAAAGGATCATTCATATTTGATGTGAAGACAGATTACACGTTCTTTGGCAAACACTCTTAGGGCTAGATTTACTAAGCTGCGGGTTTGAAAAAGTGGGGATGTTGCCTATAGCAACCAATCAGATTCTAGCTGTCATTTTGTAGAAGGTACTAAATAAATGAAAGCTAGAATCTGATTGGTTGCTATAGGCAACATCCCCACTTTTTCAAACCCGCAGCTTAGTAAATCTAGCCCTTAGTATTTGGCATGCACTAGTATTTGTCAGGGGGTTTTAATTGACGCTGGCTGTGAGGTAGAGTTGCTCTTGGGCTACTTGGTGCATTGTCCTTTTTCTGGTAGCTGAATTAAACTGAAACCCAACAAAATAGAAGTACTTAAGGCCATAGGTCAGGTGAGGGGCTTATAACAAGATGGCAACAAAAGCAGCCATTGGATCTAGGATTTGGTGTACAAATGTGTAGCATTCAGTGTGTAATCTGGGTGTGGTACAGAGTTGCAGTAGTTGGAGCAAATAAAGAATGTGATAGTTACTGTTTATTGCTCACCAACTAACCTAATTATTGTGACATTGTGCTTGTACTAAACACACCTGTTGCCTGTAAATTGGAAGATTTCATTTTTTAAGTCTGACTTACTGACCTTTACATTTCTAAATGATGGTGTTAGGCTTGCTTTTCAGATCTACTATGCAATTCAAGTGTGCCTCTCTCTGCTGATTGGTAGGGAAGAGAAGAAAAAATAAGCCATAAGGTAAGTATATCATAACAAGTTAACCCGTGCATGATACTCATGCATTGTAGTCAAATCAAGCTACTTAAGGTGTTAAAAAGGTTCTTGTCATGCATTTGGGCCTAGCCCAGGCCTCCTCAGGGGAAGAGCGTTACTTCCCGATGCAAGCGCCCTTTTTAACGTGGTTTTGTCCACATGTCACCACCTCATCATTTTTCTCCATCACCTCATCCTTCATCTTTATCGCCACATCTATCCAGACACAGGAATCTCTCTCAGCGGTCCTGAGTATCACACTCCTCTCGCTCTGTCACCCCCGGCAACCACCAACCACTCCCAACTGTCACCCCCGGCAACCACCAACCACTCCCAACGGTCACCCCCGGCAACCACCAACCACTCCCAACTGTCACCCCCGGCAACCACCAACCACTCCCAACTGTCACCCCCGGCAACCACCAACCACTCCCAACTGTCACTTCTCCTTCAAGAAATATATCTATATTTTTTTAAAATCTTTATAAACACTTTTAACAATTAACAAATTAAATTAACAAATTAAAAACATCTTGGTATACCAAATTTCAGCCCTTTCTGAGTTTTTTTCCCCCACACACACTAAGAATTTAGTAGGTCAGTGTATAACTCCGCCCAGCAGGTGGCGCTGCAGCTTGTTTTTTTTTTTCACACACACACAGACTAACACACGCCACTAGGCTTATATATATTAGATCATTATCATCAACATTTATTTATATAGCACAGCAAATTCCATAGCGCTTTACAATTGGATCATCAAGAGGCATTATTATTAATTGCAATAATCATAGGGGCACTATTATTAATTACAATCATGAAGGGGGTACTAGTACTAATTAAGATCAAGGAGACAATATTATTAATTAGGTGAGTCAAATGAACACAATTATCAATTAAGAACATCAAAGGGCCATTAGCATTAATTATGATCAGCAAGGGGGCACTTTTATTAAGATCATCAATGGGGCACAATTATTTATTAAGATCATCAAAGGAACATCATTTAGGTCATTATAGAGGACACTCTCGTACTCTCTGAATGGTGGCACTATGCTTTGAATTCTAGACCATACGGTCCCCCCCATTTTAATTGCCAGTTTTTATTGCTTTAGTCTAGTTATAACAGTTATAATACTTTGATAATTTTGCTTGATACAATGCTTTCTTAATTTTAAGAAATCAACACAAACAATAGAGACCACTGAATTTATATATGGCTAAATATACATGTTTAGCTTGAAGACGCATAACCCATAATTCCACACTCTGTCAGGGTAGTTGCCTGGAGATATAATGCTGTTTAAAATGTAAATACCTTAAGAAAAATAAAAAGTTGAAGGTTCAAGTGCATGAGTCATAGTTACTTAGGTTCAGAATCATATGCAGATAGCTCTGCTATCAGCCAGCAGAAATGCAGGATACAGGTATAAATGGTAATGGTACCAATGTTGCGACTTTCTCTGACACCGCCACCTCAGCCAGAAATGGTGCGCTGAGTATTTGGCAGCCAGGCGGGTAACAGACACATGAATGGTCAGATCGAGCCAGAGATCAGAACCAGAATTGTAGTCAGGCAGAGCCAGGAATCAGAACCAGAATTAGTCAGACATAGCCATGGATCAGAACCAGAATCGTAGTCAGATGTATCTAGAGATCAGAACCAGAATCGTAGTCAGATGTAGCCAGAGATCAGAACCAGAATTGTAGTGAGACGTAGCCAGATATCAGAACCAGAATCAGATGTAGCCAGGGATCAGAACCAGAATTGTAGTCAGATGTAGCCAGGGATCAGAACCAGAATTGTAGTCGGACGTAGCCAGGGATCAGAACCAGAAAGTAGACAAAGGATAATACAGTACAGGAACCAGGATGCTACCGCTAGAAGCAAAACATTATCACTAGCAAAAATGGATGAGACAGGCCTTAAATAGTGAAGGCAACCAATCAGTATAATGCAGGGAAAACATCTGCAATGCAGCTCAGCCTAATTGAAACCAAGCAGCTTTCACACAAAGGGAACCAGGAACAGATAGCAGAAGCAGAATCCCGACACCAACTGTGGGTCTTCAGCCATCAAACGTTTCAGCATATAAGTAATATAATTTTAGTAACTCAGAAACTGTGAAAAAATCTTGCCAATTTCTTTCCATGACTCTTTCCTGCCTCTTGGGCCTCTCTCAGGACACAACACTGGCCTCACTGATTCCTCTATTACCTTCCACTTGTAGATCTTCTCTTTCAGTGCCTCTCCTCAGCTCCTTGCATTAGCTGCTTGCCTGCTCTATTCAGGTGTCATCTGGGCCACACATAGTTGTGGTCACACACCTTTTAAACCTTGTGGGGGAGGATCCTATCATCCCAGGCCTAATCAGTTGGACAGCTAGCACCATCTAAACGGTTATTAACACACCTTGCCATCCCCAGCTCACAATCACGGGAGTAAGAAACTTTGGGATGAAACCATTCATGCCAAAGTCCCACTGCCATTACTTGACCAGTGTTTTTCCACACATTAAAGACCATGTTTCTGACATCTGTTGCTCTCATCTTCCACATTCCTTTATTTTTCCTGTGCTTGGACTTTGGGAACTTTGCAGGCATATAGCTTATTTACTGACCCCAACTACTGGTGGTAGAACAGTATTCTTTCCTTCAGATTTCTCTATCAGAGGTAAACAGATTAATCTTTTACCTAGGGAAATTAAACTTGTCTCTAACTTGCAAACCTGGCCAGTCTTCTTGCTGTCCAACTTCTTCTGAATATCATTACACATACTGTACTATCCAGAAATATCCTCCAACTTGATCCATTTCATTACACGTTTCTTTGGTGCTTTATTTTGGAGACTCTTCAGTTCAAGCTCTCTTTCACCAGTTTTGTCTGCTCCTAAGACTTCAGTTCTTGACTGAAATACACATTGAGAGCTCCGTTTTGACAGAGTTAACCATCTTTATCCTGAGGGCTTCTATTTTGTTATGCAACAAATGGTTCTGCTTATCCAAGTCTTTACAATGGGACTGGTTCTTGGTCACCGTGTCCTTTACAATACATTCTCTCTCCTCCCAAGAAGCCTTGTACTCCAGTAATTGGGATACCACCTTCTGTGCTGACTCTTCTGCTTTTTAATGTGTAGTGGTAGCATTGTGGTTGGCAGCCTGACAACTTCAACATCAGCTGCATGAAGCTTTAATTCATGCTCATACTGTTCAGTGCTTCAGAAGCTGCACTTGGTTTATTCTTGATAATCCTGTCTGGCATTCTGCTCATTGTTTACAGCACTAGTGGCCCTCTGAAGAGTAGCTTGGACTTCAGCTTGCAGACTGGTTAGACTTTGTCTGAGCTGTGATGCCGGTTGCTCCATGTTTTCAATAGTTGTATCCTTTTCATCCCTAACTTCCTGAGTCTGTTCAGACAGTTGTGTCTTGAGTTTGAGTTGTTGTCTCTTCTGCACCATTGACAGACAGACAGCTGTGCATAATTGCAATTAGCCCACAGTGTGCAAGCAAAACATCAATCAGCCTTCTCCTTCCTTAAGAAGCAGCACATGTTATTTCCTTGCAGTCAATACCATCTTGGTTCACTAACCTATGTGACTACTGTTAAAATAGATACAAATGTGTTCAAATTGAGGGATAACACCATTAACAAGAAAAAAATGGCATTTGCACTGCACCTAGACATTTTAAGGAATTTGTAAATTGCCTTTTATGTTGCAAAATAATAATTCAATTACTAAAAATACTCAAAGCAATTTTAACATCCAACAGATGCATTGTAGCATTTCAGCTCCTAAACCCAGAATTAGAAAATGATCATAGCCAGATAAATGTTCCTACTTAAAGTGCATCTATCATTTGTCACTCGCTTCTATTGACTTGATAGGCTGCATTCACAAAATGATAGGTGTGTAATTGTTGACACTGTGCCGTCTAGGTGGATCTTGACGTGCTGCAATAACTGTCATGGTATATTTACTGAACTCAGTATTTATGTCTTCTATTTTAATTGTTTTGTGTTTTTAACCACACACAGCTAAATTATAAAACAAAGAGGTTAACATACAAATGTATCAAATTATAGAATGCCATTCTTTCAATGATTTGTGATACTTTAAATGTTAATATAAAGTTTGCTACATCTGTATTCTAAGTATTGAGTCCAGTAATGCAGGACAAGAGCTATTGTACAATTGGTCAGTTTTGAAAATGGGACATTAGGCAAAGGTACTGATGATGCTGAATCACAGTATTAAGCCCAGCCTATGAAATCCTTTGAAGACTTTCAACACTCTTAAAACATTTGCTTTCGTTGCAACAAAACATCAAATAAACAGTTATGCAAACAAATTGTGGGCTAGATTTACTAAACTGCGGGTTTGAAAAAGTGGAGATGTTGCCTATAGCAACCAATCAGTTTCTAGCTGTCATTTTGTAAAATGTACTAAATAAATTATAAAAAGAATCTGATCGGTTGCTATAGACAACATCTCCACTTTTTCAAACCCGCAGTTTAGTAAATATACCCCTTTGTCTTCTGTCTCTCCAAAAATAAAATGTATCCAGCCACACTGGAAATCTAATACAATGCCTTTGATATTAAACTTTGCATCGCTTTGTAAATCTTCAGCAAACATTTTACAAGCTTTGGACACTCACCACCTCCCTGGGTCTAAAAGTTGTAGGAGCACAATTTTACTGTTATACATAGCTGCTGCGCATAAGGAACTCTTGTTGCTGTAAATCATGTGACATGTGCAGGCCTTCAGTGTGCAAGCTTTTTCTCCACCAAATTGTGACAAGAGTATTAGCATTTGTTGCAGCCTTAGACAGAGGTGTAGTGTTTAAGTACCAACTAAGGGTCTCCAACCAGCAAACCTTTCAACATAAAAGTGATTTCAAAACATCTCAGAAACGAAAAACCAAATACACTGAGGCGCAATGCGTAATCGTGTCCATTATTTGTCCACCATAGGCAAACACAGGGGCACTCCCCATACCAAATTGCCCAACAATTTGCAGAATTTGATTTGGGCTAGTAATGTCCGTTTCTCCAAAAGTAAAAATGTCATTGCGAATGACCACTGCTCAATGGAGCCGTATTTATGTATTCAAAAATGCATAAGAATAAGACGGAATTCAGGCTCTTCTTTCATGTGTCCCATTTGTACATTAAGGACCTCATTTAGAGTTGGACGCAAAGTCCAATTTAGGCGCATCTAACCAAAAACCACTACTAAAGCTCCAAATCCTCCTGCATCTTGGACGCAATTAACACTTGTGACAGCCTGCGAAGAGAATGGGAGGAACACGGAATTGTGAAGGCGTGACCATGTAAATACATCCTAGTCGCAGTGAGGCGCAGACGCAACACACGTCAAAACAGGGCTAAAGCTGTGCGGCAGGAATTAGGTGGCGCAAGCATTAGCTAGCTGCAGGAACTGCTCGCAGCTCGATAGGGTATTACGAGTGGGACACAACTGGTGTGTGCTTGCCCCTCGTAATACCCTACCAAGCTGCGGCACACTTCCACTTCTACACTCCTTACACGGACTTTGCGTCCGACTCTAAATGAGGTCCTTAATGTTATTTTGCATGTGCAAAAGAGGCTTTGTGGAGACTTGCTAAAATGTGAATGCCTCACTTAATAACCCCACAAAATATATTGTTTTCACCTTCGGCTGTGAAATCATGTTCATTATTGCGACTAGCCCACAGTGTGCGAAGGAAGCTCCAATCTTACTGCTCCTCCAATCAGAAGAAGGAAATTTTGCTTCCTTGCAGTCAACGCCATCTTGGTTCATTAACCTATGTGCCTCATATTAAAATAGGTACAAATGTTCTCAAATAGTTGAATGACATCATTAAAGAGAAATAATTGGCATTTGAGCTGCACATTTTAAGGAATTTGTTGTAAAATAATATTTAAACTATTCAAAGCAATTTTATCATCCGATAGTTTCAATGTAGCATTTCACATTGATGTCACTTGCTTCTAGCAAACTGATAGGATGCAATCACAAAATGGCTCCATGCATAGCTGCGTAGTTATCCTTCCACCTTCCACCTCTTCAATTGTAAGGGGCCGCAAGCAGCTGTCAGCCCAAGATGCGACTCAGTCTACATAAGTCCACAAACTGTTGCTTTGTGGGTATGAGCAGAAGTAAAATGTGTATTATACGCAGTATACCGCACTTTGGGCCTGATTCATCAAGGAATGCAAAGTGAACGCAATTTGCACTTTTTAAAACGGGCCGTAAATTGCCCACAGGTACGTCTGTATTCAAGTACGAGCAGATCTGAAGAAATGTTTCTAGCTGAATACAGGTCTAATTATGCTCTGTCTATACGATACTTGCCGTCCCATCAGAACTCACAGATAAGAAAAAATATATGCTGTATATTAAATACATAAACAGCTGTTAATAATATAGCCATTAATACAATTTCCTATAAAAAAAACAAGTTTGTCTTTCCATGAAGTACATTTACCAGGATGTTCTTAATGCCTACTGTACATAAAATGCATTTTTACAGCACATGTTCTTGCATGCATAAGCGACCGTCATCACTGTCAATTAGCACTTACACTGGCCCTGTAGCTGGTGCAAGTGGGACAGCTAAAAATCGCGTAAATGAGAGATGCCCAGAGTATGAAACGGACGGATTTGACTACATGCATACGCGCTTTCCCTCCCTAGTTACTCCCTTGCAATCGTCAGCTGTCGGGAGTGTCCTTTGCGTTCCAACATGATTCGCATGCACTTGCGTTCACTGACATATAGTCCGTTTCATGTGCAGAGCGACTTTACACAAAATGCGCCACGTATCGGAATTCCTTAATGAATCAGGCCCTTTGTGTCCCTCAGTGTATACCAAGACCAGTTATTTCCAAGAACCTGCTTTTGCAGACACTTAGGGCTACATTTACTAAACTGCGGGTTTGAAAAAGTGGAGATGTTGCCTATAGCAACCAATCAGATTCTAGTTTTCATTTATTTAGTACATTCTACAAAATGACAACTAGAATCTGATTGGTTGCTATAGGCAACATCTCCACTTTTAAAAACCCCCAGTTTAGTAAATATACCCTTGAACTTTTTGTCTTATCCACATTGAGCTAAAGGTTCCTACTTATGAATAAAAAAAAAAGCCACAAGCGCAAGGTATTCAACAGGAATGCTGCACCCTACACTCCTTATGCTTTGTCATGATTGATTTTGTCAGGACGTATTACAGAGCTCCTGCCAAGACAGAGAAATGAGTGAAGACTGAGAATTCCCAAAGGACAAAAAGAGGAAAGACACGCTCCAGGAGATCCTCCAGTACAAATGCAGTTTAGAAAGAAAATGGCCAAAGGATATTGCTGCTTTCTAATGGAAAACAGTGCAGCACTGTGCAAGCTTGCAGGCAGCTGGCTAAATCTATTATCGAATCCTACTAGCTAAGAAACATGAATAATGTGTTTTACCTGGACGGCTTCCCTGGCTAAGCAGAGCAGGAGTTCTGTGAGAAAAGGGCAATGCTTCTCCAAGGGTTTAACTGCCAGGACGGCCTTTGATCTGGCTCATGTGCTGACAATCAGCTTCATGTCAGCGAGTTTATCCCCCCAACACCATCCAGCAGTGTCTGCGCGTTGACAGATAGGATCTCTTCAGCCAAACAGGTCTTGAAATAGGTTTTCAAGACTAATTTGTGTGCTCAGACTGAGCTTCCCTGTCAGGGAGATGCTGCTCAGTCTGCTAAAACCAAGTAATTGCATAGTTATATAGATTTTGTGATCAATCCGTATGCTTTATTTTTATTTTATAGTATTTTTGTTTGTTCTGTACTTTGTTTGTCTTCAATCACACAAATTACATAAGAACATAGAGCAAATGGGCTATCAGGGGACTCTGGGAGATAAGAATCAGTCAGGGGGACAAATCTGACATTTGTATCACAATGGGAGTTTGTAAGTTAAGGATCATGTATACAGGCACTTGCTTTGTATCTGCATTATGGTCACCCCGGGCTGCAGTCACTGGAAAAATGAAGATCATTAATGTCTCTCTCTTTCTCTCTCTCTGCAAACTTGTTTATACCATTAATTACCTGTCAATAGTTACTCATGCAGATATAAAGGATTCCCCAAATATCCACTCCCCAGCTCCCCACTCCACACATATAAATAATATGTCCAAGGGATGCATATTTCATTATTCCCTTACTAACTATTTATAATTTGTGTTATCTCGGCCAGTATAGTTTCCAAATTATACTCCACTTGCAATACCATTCACTGTGCGTTATTGTAAATATAAACTCAATAGTCTCTTAATATCTCTCATGGAGATGTGGCTTTCCAAATAGATATATGGCTTATGTTAAATAAGGCAATCTCCCTTTACATATACCCCAGACCTCCTATCACTGGTAAACCAAAAGGAGTGCCAGTCGTACGGATAAATCTCTACCTATTATATACACAGTGCAAAGGTACCTGGAGATATAGATATAAATTCAAAGAGAACTCTATACTGGATCAAAACGCTATAATATGTATCGATATTCAAATTTATACAGCGTTTGCTGGGGAGCGCTGGCGGCACTGCCGCTTAATGGCCCCACTTCTGGGTCATACTTGACGTCAATTACCTGACGGTCGTTTCACAAGGTATAGCTTTTACAGCAATGTCTATTAAGTGTGGACAGAGCTGTTGTTTTGTGGTGTTGTTGTATAATACTTGTTGAAGTATTTTCGACTCCCCGGGGTATATGTATTAATGTGCGATTCTAACGAATTGTCGATATTTGGAGACTTTGCCAGCCAAATTTAACCTGCCTTAAAACACATTGCCGTTTTAAATTTGCATGGCAAAGTCACAGAAATCGACGATTTGCTAGAATCGAACATTAATACATTTCCCAGATCTCTTTGTTGAAAAATAGAAACTTTTTATTTACTCTCCTCTTCACTCCAGCACATTATTAAACTATTGCAATGATAAAACAATTGTGCACAGCTTCTGCGCCCTCTAGCACAGTTCAGAAACATGGTCTAGGACAATCACATATAATCTGGTGGCTCAGCACACACCTATCTCTCTCAGCAGTGTTTCACTCATCCCTCCTCTGCAGGGGTAACATCACTCACTTGTTTGTGCTCTGATACTTATTTGCTAGTGTTGTTCTAGCCCCTCTCACTCCCCCCCACACACTCACCTGTGGGGGTAACATCACCCAGTTGTTGGCTGTGTCTCTGTAATACCGTTATATTCTGAGGTAATACGGTATATTTCCCCTGACTGAACTTTCTTATCTGCCATTGTCTGAGGTAATTTCTCCCTCAAATCTGTCCCATTTCACTCTTATTGTTTCTGTTATAGTCCCTTGTGGCCGTATGCCAGCTTCCAAAGGGATGTCGGGACCTCCCACCTTCATCCTGGGTCCCTGGCTGCCAATCTCTCTCTGCACACTTCTATTCAGCTCATACCAGCCTGCTGTTGCTAAGGAACTGTTCCAGGTGTATCTCCGGTGATCTTGGTGCCAGGGCCACACATTCAGTCACTGGGAAGTGTCAATAACAATGCCATAGGTGTGTTACACAAGAAAGGGTGCCTGTTCTGTGTGTTTGCGAGAGGTACTATAATGTTAGAAACGTGCTTTTCTGAATAAGTTGCTTTGGACACCTTCATGTCCCTAACACACTTAGCTAAGAGTGCCCAATCAGAAGCTGCTGAACTTTGCACCCCCCAAAAACTGCCATTTTCCTATGCAAGATCTATGCACATTGCATAAAATTGGGGTAATTTGCACAAAAACCAGCAAACATGACCTTCACTTATTTATTAATGACCCTTATGTCTGCCTGGTTAGGATGCAGTCCAACATTCAGCCTTGAGTCACTTGTCTACTGTCCTCCTGTGCAAACAGTATAGGTACAAGAAATGTAAACTGTATTTCAATGCCTTTACTGCGCAGTCCAATATAGAAGTCATTTACTAAGCACAAAATGGTCCAGGAGCAACACAAATCCTTTTTGGTGGTACTATGTACCTCGAATTGTGCAGGTATGCCCAGATCTATGCTAAAGCACATGCATTTACAGAGCATGATGGGTGTTTGTGGAGAAGCAAAAGATTGCACCAAAGGATGGGGGAAATGAAAGATTTCCTTTATAAGTAAACATCACCACTGCACTCACTTTTTGCAGGGCAGTGCAAAAGTAAGTTTTCATTTCCTTTACTTTCAATGAGATGCATGTAGCACTATAGTGGAAAAGCTAAATGTTTGGCGCACATTGCCCAACGTACAAAAAAAAAGCTTCAAACACACAAAAACATAAAATAATAAAAGCGGTCTCAATCTCTCCTTACTCTCTTTAAAGGCATGGATTAGGCTAAACCAAGCAGTACTTTAGAAAAGTTCAGTTCAATGAAAGGAGTGAATCTAGAGTGGTAGGAGGGTGGACTTTTGCAAACCTGGGTGCACTTATAGTTGCAGTAGCATCTCCCAACGGAGAGCAGTAATCGTGCCCCTTGAAATGTGCTGACGTGTCGATACAAACCTAAGAAGCCTAGCAGTGCTCATATGCTTTGTAAATGAGGTCTACTGTGATCTGATCAGATAGCAATCAGATAATATCTAACACCCAGACACACAGTCAATAGCTGTCATAAAAGGTTCGGGTCAAGGTCAGGCCAATCTATAGGAGCCCATCCACCAGTTTCTGGTCTTTCAAATGGAAGCATTGTTTTAATGATGTCCAGTATCGAGTCAGATAACATTTCAGCACTGTTGTCATGGCTTGCAGATTAATTTTGTAGCTATTTTGCATAAAAAGCATGACATCGACACATGCACGCATGACCTCATAGAGAAATCTTATTGTGTAACATTTGTCACGTCTACCACATCTGTAATGGAAGCAGAGCACAAATAGCTTTAAAGGTTTTAATGAAATTTCCTTTGTGCATTTTATGCATTGTCATGCTTTCTTTAAGCATTTAACTATATTTCTCAGAATTCCCTAATGAAAATGAAAGCGGTAGCTTATATTATAGCTTATATTATATTATAATGTCACTGTATAGCACTTGATAATGAGTTTTAAATGTTATTTGAGAACAATTAAGCTAGAAGACAAACAAAGTGCACAGTTATTTTTAAGAAAAATAACTGATTGCCTCTATTACAAGGAAATATGCCCACATACAAAAGGGAACAGGTTGCATGTATGAATATCATTTCAGTAAAGGTGCCTTTGACTCCACAATCTTCCTGTACCGTTCTTTACATTACTACCCTGTGCTATTTACGACCCTGCTCCTTCCACTGCCCAACTTAGTCTGTGGCATCCTGCTTGTCTAATCATCAAACAATGCCATGGCCTCACTAACATTATCACATGTGGGCAAGTTGCTGCTTTCCATAAGATCAGCTCACTAATCTTTGAAAATACGCTGAACTGCTGCAAACATTCCAATCTCATTTGCAAGAGGTTAGTCTATCTCCTCCTATATAACATATATAAGAATCAGACTCCACTAAGGTATGCAGCTATGTAGGTATCTAGAATCTCCACTATTATTCCAATAACCATATGTCGAACACATAAAAATGATACATACATTCGCGCCACCCCTTCTTTTTCCTCTTTCTGAACACAGGGATAATGTTCAACTGAAATTCTGATTTTTGTATCTACACTTGTCCTCGAGTGAATGAATTCACTTGACTTATCTTGAGACTCACATGTAAGAAAACACAATTTATAGAAAAATGGTGTGGTGTATTCAATTAATATAAACACAATAAGTCGACCACCATAAGGCACACGTCCACTTTAATTAGTAGTGCGCCTTCATTTATGCTTCCAGATGATGTTTTCTCATCAGATTCTAGATTTCAAATCCACCCATCCATACATGAATAACGGAGAGAAAATACATAAAACACATAAAAATAGATAAAAAACAAACTTAACAAAGATGAAGTATCAGTTACAAAATAGCTGATGAATAAACTAATACCAGAGATCCATCGCATATAGAAAACACCCAAGGAGATTTTACTTCAAATTCCGGTCACCACGACTAATCTGTTTTTATGTGTTTTTACATTGTATTAAAAAAACAATGGTTACCAAGATAATGCACTAGGTCCATTTTTCTTGTTGTATTTTTTCAAGATAAATAGTTGTTAAAACCAATGCCAAATTTGGTAAGTTTGATACATTGAGGTTGTAATTGAAGAACATGTTCTGAGCATAAATGTTACTAGCAAACACACACTAAAAAGTTCTGTGAGCGGATGATGGGCCGGAGTCATTAAGGAGGGCAAAGCATTAAAAGGGAGTAACTTTGCACCTGGGCAAAACCATGTTGCATTGGAGGGGGAGGTAAATTTAAAATGTGGGGACAGATTTATAATCAGGGTAGTGCATGTCCTAGATCAACTTTAAATTTCAGTGTATTAATAAAGCTATCAAGTATTAGAGTGCTACATGAAAAAACAGCCAGTATTTAACTAATGTGCAAAATAATAAACTAATTTGCACTCCTTGTATTGTAACATGGTTTGTCCTGGAGAACATCTGATCCTTTTTGTTCCTTACTTTCCTTAATGACTCAGGCCCGATGTATTAAAATTTTACAATACTATGGGTACAAATAAAGTAACATTCTCATGATCTAATAGGGAGGTATAGTCTGTCTGCAGCCACAATGCTCTCATTACATCTTGGCTGTGATTTAGCACATGTTTTGTGAGATAAATGTCTGGAATGGCATGTGATATCATCTTGGGATGCTACTGGTTGCATATGATGCTTTGTGGGATTTTTCACATCCCTTAAAGAAATTATCCCTATATCACTGCTAGATTTGTCTCTGTCCTCCTTTTGAAAGAATCAAAAATGGGGATAGATGTTGGTTGGAATGGATGCCCCCAAGTACATGACTACACGATTACCATTAGATCTAGATTATTATGGATAGTGTGCAATTATCTTTAGGGCTCAGTCCCTGTAGGCAGTGAATGGCTACATTTAGGGCTCCAAAAATACCAAAATATAATATGTTATTAATATAAATGCAATTAGAAAAAAATAAATAAATAAATGATTTGTTATGGCAAACATAAAGACAACTGAATAAAATGGCTATAAAATCCAGAGTTGTTAATGAATTAAATTATTTGTTCATTAAATGAAAGCATGTTTACTAAATGTAAACAAAAAGTAAAATAAAAAATCAAACAAACAGAAACAACCCTGCATCTAACCTTACAAAGAAAAAACTAATCCAAAGTCAAAATTGAAGCCTTGTTGGGAAAATATTCGCATATTAAAAGTCACTTTTGTCTCTTCTTGTGAAATCTTCACATCAAAATCCTCTCTTATCTAAATCTGCTCTACTTTCTTTATTACCATAAATTATACTAAAAACAGTCCCAGTGTCCCCTTACTCTCATGATTTATTTCAGCTATAAATAAAGTAAATAAGGTTAAATCAAATGGTATTTTATATCTAAAACTCAAAATTTTATTCTACTGAAAATAGTAGTAAAGGGTTTGACTTTGATGTGACATTTACAGCGCACTTCCTACAGACTTCTCTGCCTCTCTGCACATCGAGGAGCAGAAGGCTGCTCCCATGTGCTGGGTGGACCAAAAATAAGAGTGCGCTTCATAAATGAGATACTCTGTGTTATCACATTGCTGCATGCAGTTTGGGCCAAACCACATAGTGTAGACGGATGTGAAATATTTTGTTTTATTTTGCAGTTTGCCTATGTGTGACCCAGGCTAGTTAACAGCTGGGCTGCTAATTAAGTTGGTCTCTTACACCTCTCAGCCAATCACAAGTACGCTATCTGTGATTGGCAGAGTGGTGTAAGAGGAGGGTGCTAGAGAGTATGGCATCTAGAGAGTATGGCATCTAGAGAGTATGACATCTAGAGAGTATGACATCTAGAGAGTATGGCATCTAGAGAGTATGGCATCTAGAGAGTATGGCATCTAGAGAGTATGACATCTAGAGAGTATGGCATCTAGAGAGTATGGCATCTAGAGAGTATGGCATCTAGAGAGTATGGCACAATACTCTCTAGATGAGTTTCAGGCCCCCATCTTAGAGGACTGAGTCCAATGCAGAGTAGGCTGGCCTTTTAGGGAAGAAAAGGAAAGGGACATTTTTTTTAACTTTATTTAAATATCTATCTTTTTTTCCTTTCTGACAGGGAAGATCACTCAAACAGCATGAGGTTTTGTCTATTCACCTGCAGTTTACCAACTGGTTTGCTGGATTGAGAGCAGATGAAACATATCAGCAAGGAGATCATTGCAAGGATACATACAGGGCGGAACAGAAATAATGTGCACAAACTGTAGAATTCCAGTTCCCAGCAAGGTTCCAATTGGGCCTTGAGAATATTATACAAAGTTTCTAAAGTATTGACGGTAGCCACCATATGGAACTGTGGAGAGCACTGGAGGGTCGAAAGTCACACGAAAACACATCATTATCGGAGCTCCCACTGCCGTTATCTGCAGCACGGTGGCTTATTGGCTAGCACTTCTGCCTCACAGCACTGACCATGGCCTTATCTGTGTGGAGTTTGTATGTGCTCCCTGTGTCTGCGTGGGTTTCCTCCAGGTGCTCCGGTTTCCTCCCAGATTCCAAAAACATACTAGTAGGTTAATTGGCTGATATCAAATTGACCCTCGTCAGTCTTTTTCTGTCTTTCTGTGTGTATGTGTTAGGGAATTTAGACTGTAAACTCCAATGTGGCAGGGACAGATGTGAGTGAGTTCTCTGTACAGCGCTGTGGAATTAGTAGCACTATATAAATAGCTGCTGATGATGATACCGTTAGTAAAGTACTAGTACTATGGGAAAGGACAGCTCCTAACTATGTAGTTTGAAAGAGTTCCTTAATGCACCCCTTGTTACTACTGACAGTTCCCCTACTATTTGTTATCTCTGTTTAAGTGCATTCATTTATCTGCTCTATTTATCTGCCTATGCACGTGTAAGTAGTTTTAAATGTATTTTTTATATTCTTATTTAATCTTACTTAATATATTTATGTGATATATTGCTATGTTTAGATGTTTAGATAATAAGTAATTGAAGATTGCATATTATTTATGTTTTACTCTGATTCTTTGTATTGAAAGCTTCTGCTATGAGACCTAATTTTCTATTTATACAGTTTACTTTGTGCACACATAGTTGTATGTGGTACATGATCCAGCATTTTTCTATCATTTGTTTTTTGTTGTGTGTGTTGGTAAGGGATAAACAGTAATATCTTACAGAACAGCAAAACAGGATCTGTGCCTCTGGCATATTTTTACAAAAATAAACGCAAATGGGAATTTGATCCAAGCGATATGATGTGTGGTTTTGTCTTGTCAAGCTCCTAACATATATCTCTCCTCCTTTCTGAATGTAAACATACAAAATCATATTTTAAAAATCAGCTTTTTGTTTGCCTTCTGCAATTATTTTTTTTCCCAGGTTGTATGTCCTGGTTCATTTACAACCTTCTGTATTTATTTCCGCTTCTGTACTTAAAAATTCTTATGGATTTAACTTGCTACACTATTTTTTTCAGCTTCAATTTATAAGACTTCAAAGATTTTGCCAGTTATAGTAATGTTATGTTGCTTTGTTATATTTATCTGCTTATGTTTAATTATTTTTAGAAATGCTGTGTCCACATAACAGCAGAGTCACACAGTGCGGGTTTGTATCATCATTTATAGGTTAAGCAGAGTGTATCTGACATTAATTTAGATCAATAAAGGTAAACTCTAATGTGAGTATATAGTTTACCTTCAAAAGAGGGTATTTAGAATCAGATTAGCACTCTCCAAAAATGAATGTTTGATAGTTTCCTTGCTCCACTTTTTATGTGTAGTGTTAGTCATTAGCATAACAAAAGTATTAATAACCCAGTTTTTCTCCTCCGGGTTATCATAAAGAGGCTCCTTAAAAGAGTGATGTTTTGATAGCTGTCAGCAAGGTGACTTCCTGCCAACTGCATTAAGCCAAAGGGAATTAAAATGACATAAAAAAAAATCATTTTAGCAATACAAAAAGCTGAACACAGGCATTTTATGATATGTCCCGTAATAATGGAAATAAACCGCAGGCTATGGTATTAACTCTTGCTGCATTTTGGGATGAAGACAACAATTTAAAAGACCAGAAGAAGTTGATGGATTTAGGAGCAACGTAAAGATGGAAAAGAGGGATTTGGGGAGATTTTATTTCTAATAAAGTATTTATTTAACAGTGTTAGCGTCTTTATTTACTATTAGTTCTCTCTGTGGGGCTACAAGTACCAGGAAGCCCTGGCTGCCAGGGCATGCAGGCACTTGTAGTTCTCCAAGCACCAACAGACTTTGGCAGCCATAGGCATGCTGATACTTGTAGTTCTAGAAATGCCAATGCTGCTTTAATACCCCATGAAAACACTTACCATGTTCTGAAGAGTTTAAAGTGCTGTCATGCTGACTCTTCTTTCATCCTCCTGCACAGCCACAGGTGGTGAAGAGTGGAAGTAGAGCTAGCACACATGGTGGGAAGGAAATGGGCATAGCACAGATGAGATTGAGGAGCAAGAAGTGAGAGAGGGGGAAGAAAGGGGGGGAAGAGGAGGGACAGAATGGAATAGGTGAGTGAGGGGGGCAGAGAAGAGTGAAGGAGAGCAACAAAGGTGAAGTGAAGAAGAGCTAGCCGAACCAACAGGGTGGAGCAGCGGAGATCAGCCCGCTGCACAGACTGGCTGTGCATCCATCTGCATTAGGCTGATAGACAGGGAGCTGAGCCAATCAGGGCAGGGAGCTGATCTCTGCTGTTAGCAGCAGGACATCTAATATGGTGGCTGGTCCATGGGGAGCAGCCAGTCACTAGAAAGGGAATATATGCCAGGGCTAGCCCCCATAGGTCCAGGGCTGTCCTGTGCAGAGCCCTGGGAACCCTTTAATCCATGATAGCACAACTGTGGCTGCAGGGTAGACCCATAAGTCAAGGCAGTGGAACGGTGCCCCTGTGACCCATGGGCCCTTGTACACTGTACACCATGCACCCAGAGTAGACACACCACTGAATGCTAGCTGGAATGCTTCATGGAGTATATTAACTTGCTAAATCCAATGCTATCTGGTCTCAGAACTGAACATAGTGTAGTATAGCCCTGGCCAAGGTAACAAATGACTGGTAGCACAAGATAGAAAATAAGATGTTTGTATTGATTTTCTAGAACTAAATAAGGCTTTTCAACAGTGTGAACCACAACTTCCTCATTTCTTCACTGAAAGTGTCTAGATTCGGGTTGGGTACAAATTTCTAATGAATTTTCGACAGTGAGGCTGTCAACACCAAAATGTCAACAGTCTACCTGTCGACAGATTCATTATGTTGATATTCTTAAAACGCAGACACTGTGAATGGCTGGCGAGTGTGGTGTAGTACGTATTCACGATGCTGTAAACACCAACAGTGTTTACAGCGATATAAATAATCCAAATTAAAGCACAGCGACATGTGAAAAACACAGATTTACGTATACACAAACTCAGCACAGTTCCGATGTGAGGAGAGCCGGGCACTTTAATGACGTCACTTTGAACCGCGACTTCCATATTTAAAATGCAATGCAATGGACCCGCCGTACGATCATGTTATGTAAGTATGAACTTTAATCCTAACCCTAATCCTACTACGTAAATCTGTGTTTTATCACATGTCACTGTGTTTTCATTCGGATTATTTATATCGCTGTAAACACTGTCAGTGTTTACAGCATCGTTAAAGTGACTACCACCAGGCAGGTTCAGGTAGGACTGCTCTGTTCTAGCCAAAGACTTCTGTAATGTAAACTCTGTGATAGATTCCCCTCCTGTCATCCTAATGGGGGACTCTGGTCCAACTGGTCCAGATAATAAATCCCATTCTAGGATCTCCAAGACACTTGTTTTATTCCATTCCTACAGATATACTAGTTTTTACTGACACAGTAATTAAAGAATTTTCCACATCAATTGCTGGCCCAATCTGGGGTGTCATCTTCTATATCACCAAGTACATCAACCTTGGAAATACCAGTGTGTTCTGTCCAATTTGAACAACCCTGTGTTCCCAAAAAGACTCATGAAATAGAAGTGAAGAAGAGGAGAGGGGTTTCAGGGTCCAGGCAATGTCAATATATTTTCTGACCTTTAGATACGCATTGGAAATCAGTAATGTATTTACAGCTACTTACCGATTGACTTTTCCCAGTGATCCTGTATTTTGCTGGTTTGTTAAGCATCTAGTATCCATTCATAAAATGGTGGGTACTTGTCATGATCTGCCTACGGCTGCAGTTCAGTATCTTTTCTATAGATGCTGTACTGTCTTCATATGATCCTGCCTGCAAAGGGTTAAGCCTTCATGATTACTCCTGGATCCTAATCACTTATGTCTGGCCTTTAAGAGACTGCCTATCCCAACATTCTGAGCCAGTTCATCATTTGTCTCTGCTGCTGGTCTCCCTGTGAAAACTCCTGTGATCTGATTCTGACTTGATTACTTGTATTTGACTCCTAATTTTTCCTACATTTTGCACCCCCTCTTGTAACCCAGACCCTGGCTTTGTTTGACCTTGCTCCTGCTAACTCCCTGGTATTATTGTGGATCTTCCGAATTCTGACCTCTAGCTTGCCTAACTTTCCTTGTTCCTGCATTTCCAAAGTGATCATCTCTCCATTCCTAGGCACAGTTCTAAGTTCAGAGGCCCTGTCTCCAGTTCCAGCACATTATGTTTGAGTTTCTGTGTGTTACACATTCTGAACTCCTAATAATGGATTCCACTGGGACCTTGTCACCAGCTTTAAGAAAGCATTGTCTATTATGCAGATCTGCTAAGTGTTTGGACCTAAAATAGGCTTGTTTGAGAGCAGCATGAACCTTCTTCCAAATCTGAGTCATTAGGCACATTAGATGGACATCAAGCAGATGAGAAGGCATCAGAGAGGAAAAAGAGTTGGCCTGAGGATGGAAGCCGTGGTTACAAAAGAAGGGGAAACACATGTAGAAAAATGGCAAACATTGTTGTAGGCAAACTCTGCCCAAGGGAGCAAAGTAGCCTAATTAACGTGAAATTTTGAAACATATAAAGGTAAGAATTACTCTAAGGATTGGTTAAGGATTGGATTTGCCTGTTTGACTGTGGGTGGTAAGCCGAGGATAAACTGAGCTTAATTCCGAGTAAGGTACAGAAATATCTCCCGAAGGTGGTGATAAACTGAGAATCTTGGTCTGATACAATGTTGGCACTAAGTCCATGAAGCCAGAATACATCCTGGTTGAACAATGAGACCAAGGTTGCTGCATTCGGTAATCCGGACAATGGAATGAAGTGGGTTTACTGAACTGGTCAACATTTACCCAGATGGTGTTGCAATCAGAAGAAAGAGGTAGGTCTGCAATAAAGTCCATGGTTAAATGTGTCCAGGGTCTTTCCAGAATGGACAAAGACATGAGTGGACCTGTAGAACAATTACAGAATGATGTGTTCCTGGTGCAGACCTCGAAAGAGAGCACAAATTTTCTAGCATCAGCAGGCAGGGAGGGTGACCACACCAAATGGGACAGAGTCTTGATAGTCTTAGAGACATCAAGATGTTCAGAAGTTTTGCTGTCATGAACCTCGGTGAGAACAGCTCTCCTAACATGGTCGGGATGTGCCAGATGCTGAAGTTTGTGGAGAGTTATGCTCAGATCATGAGTAAGGCCAGGAACGTTGAAGGATGTAGGAATAATTGAAAAGGGGTCAGCAGCGGAATAAGTGAAATAAAACCATTGGACCAAGTGTCAGCCTTGATGTTTTTGGACCCCGGTGAGAAAGTGATAATGAACTTGAAATGGGTGAAGAAGAGTGCCCATCAAGCTTGCCTGGAGTTCAGGGTTTTAAAAGATTGAATATACTGGAGGTTTATATGATCAGTAAAAACTGAGTTGCTCCCTTCTTCCAGCCAGTGTCGCCACTACTGGAATGCCCACATGATAGGCAGCAACTCACCATTTCCTTCATCATAGTTCGCTTCTGTGGAAGAGAACATCCAGGAGAAAAATGCACAGGGGTACAGTCTATTGTCCCGAGGATTCTTTTGGGAAAGGATAGCATCTGTCCCCACGTCTGAAGCATCCACCTCAATTAAAAACAGAAATTCTGGATTCAGATGTCTGAAGAATGGAACAGAAATGAAGGCGCTTTTTTAAAGCCTTGAAGGATGCCAAAGCTGAGTGAAAACAATTCACGGTGTCCGCCCTTTTGCGGGTAAGGGCTGTGATTGGTGCCACCAGAACAGAGAATGAGCAGATGAACTTCCTATAATAGTATGCAAAGCACAAGATTCTCTGGATAGCTTTCAGATTTGTAGGGACCGCCCAATCCTGGATTGCCTGGACCTTGCTGGGCTCCATAGAGAGTCCATTAGGAGAGATAATATACCCCAGGAAATGAAACTTCGGTGACCTCAAACTCGCACTTTTCGAGTTTAGCAAAAAGTTGGTGTTAACAAAGCTTGAGGAGCACCTCTCGAACATGCTAATGGTGTTGTGCCAGAGACTTAAGATTAGATTAAAATGTCGTCTAAGGGAAACCACAGCAAATTTGCGCTGAAACTTCCGCAAAGCATCATTAATAAGATCTTGGAAAACCGCTGGGGCATTGCAAAGACCAAATGGCATGACCAAGTATTCATAGTGACCCGAATGAGTATTAAAGGCGGTTTTCCACTCATCCCCGTCTCTCATTCGGACGAGATTCTAAGATCTCCAATATCGATCTAGCAGGTAATTGTGGCCTGCTTAAGCTGATCAAAGATAAGGGATATAAGGGTAAGCGGATATTTGTTTCTGGCCGTTATTTCGTTCAGGCTGCGGAAATCTATGCAGACTCCCATCCTTCTTAGAAACAAAAAAGAAATCAGCTCCTACCGGCGACTTAGAGGGTCTGATAAACCCTTTTTGCAGGTTCTCTCCAACATACTCCTACATGGTCTTGGTTTCTGGGATAGAAAGTGCACACAATCTAACAAGATTTGCCGGGACACATTAGTGAGCTACAGAGCATCCTGGCTGTTACCCTGGAGACAGCCAGGACCAGTGGACGGAAGTGATGTCCCAGGTGCCTGGACGCGCTTTAGTGTAAACAGATGAACCGCCGCGGCTCGTAACACCATTGTGGATCTATTGATTTCTGACCCTGGCTTGCTGACCTCTCCTGTGTACTCCTTACGTAGAGCCTTCAGCTTTTGCCTTTCATAATTCAATCTCTGCTACAGACAACACATAAGTAAGCCCTCAGCTTTTGTCATTTGTAGACTGTGCCTCTGAACATTTGCTACATTCAATATTTGCTATATTATTCAGTTCCTGTTACCCCCTGAGGATTTTCTAGCATCCAGCTATCACCTGTGTTTATCCAGTTCCTGTTGTTTATTTTTTGCATTATCAGTTCCTATTGTTTCTACTACTTCTGCCATTACATTATTAATTTCTTGGAACCCTGGAGATTTGCAACCAGTGGAGTATATGGACTTGTGCAATTTGAATTAACCATTGCCTGCATCAAGTTATTTATCAGTGTGATTTTTGTTTCAAATAAAGAACTCAGTTTTCAGTTTCAACGACTTTGAATACTAGGAATCCTAATAGGGGCATATGAGAGCAAAGCGTTTTGGCAGGGGGCATTTGAGATAAAATCTGGTGGCCATGTGTAACTATAACTTGTGGGCAGGGGCATGTGTGATAATAGCTGGTCGGCAGGGGGCATGTACGATGATGTCTGACGGCACATTGTGCAGAATTGTATCTGCCCAAAGACATTTATGCCAACCAATAGAGTTATGTTCACTCACTTTTCATGCTTGGTAAATACTAATAGAATATGGTGTATTTATCACTAACTTGCATTTATTGGCTATATGTACATGATTGAATGCATGTCATAAGGGGAAATGAATGTATAAAAAGTACAACAGCCAATGCCCAAGAGCCTTTTCCTTGGGCAGGTAGTATTTTTGCCATTTCACCTGGTCTCAGCGATGCACACTGAACAGAATCTCACCTGGGAACAGACACAGACCGAATGTGTACGATAAGACTTTACTGAAGAGGAGTGTTGTCACTCCGTGAAGCTGACCTGTTCCCTTCATTCTTCAAATGTTTTTTTTATATATAATAAACCAGCTGTGAAACAGAAATTCTGAGTCTGTCTGATTGTTGAATATAAAGAAAACCATGAAACCCTTTTAAGAGAATAAGATGACCTTAAAACTCTAACATGTAGAGTTTGATTTCATACTTTTACCGGATGTAGAGTTTATTCTTTATAATGCCACCAGATTACAAGTTACAGAGTTGGAAAAAGTGTATAATTAAGGGGAATTTTCTTGACAGTAAGAAGAGGAAATTGGTGTGCCCTGCCTTGAAAAGCATAAAATCTAGATGGTATATAAGGAAATATACAGACATATTAAATCTAACTATAACTTCAATTTTGAAAATAAGTAAATTTAGATGTATTCATGGCACCAAGTCTAGATTAGGATATCATTAAAGAGATAAATGTTCAACTGGGATTTGAAAATTGTGATGGAATGTGCCCTATGAATCTATTATTATAGTATGCAGGAATTTGGGAGCAGTGTATGAAGAGGGCTTCAAGTGTGATTAAGCAGCTGCAGTTATTGTGAAGCAGAAGAATATAAGGCTTTCTATGCAAGTAGAAAAATGTTGTAGGCTATCCTAAAGCTTGTCGTGGAGAGAGAGTAGATTTGGAGAAGAGGCAGAAAGGGAATGGAAAGCACAATAGATAATTCCTGCAGCAAATTTTTTTGATGTATTGTATGAATGCAAGATGGGTAATCGGGGGACCAATTTAAAGATTACAGTTGGAATCTCGCAAAGGAACAGTTCCACAGATATAAACAGGAAACAAATAAGGATCATGATCATTTCAACAATAAATTGGAAGATCTCAAGAACAAAAACGAGAATTTGCAGAATCGTGAGAGGTGCAATAATATGCACATTCAGAATATCCTGGAATCTATCACCCTGGACGACTTTCTCTGAGGACTTTTCTCAGCATTGTCCCATGAGCTCAGTCCACACATAATCCTCATTGAAAGGGCTCAATCTGTGCTATATACAAAGCCCAGGAACACAGAGCCACCAGGTGTTATCATTATCCGCCTTCTTAGCTTCAAGGACAAGGACTGCATATTCAATGTTCAGGGTAAGCTACATTTTCTCTATGATAATGTCAATTCTACGAAGATCTTGCCTCATTGGCCGATGCCAAGAGGTGTGAAATGAGAGATTGTACAAAGGCTCAAACCACATTCGTGTGTTTTCTAAAATCCCTATTTTTCTGCTAAAATCACATAATTTGGCTCTTTTTTTGTTCCTACATTATTATTATTAACCTCAATAACATTAATTTAGGTCTTTTCCAGTCAATTTTTGCCAATTGACAAGAACACTGCTACCCCTGGTTCTGTGTGAGCAATGGCGATGGATTTCCTGGAGACGGAGGTACTTATGGAATACAAAACCCGCGAGATCCAACAACGCAACAATGATGTTTTGCCTCGATTCAGATCTGAGGAAGCAAGAAACTACCATGGCGACTCTTGAGCCTACTCGAATCCCCTAAGTTCGGGTGTGCTCAGTTTTCAGAAAACCGAGTCCGAGCATCTTTAATTAGCAGAACATCTGTATCAGGGTTAGGAGGAAAGACCAAGTCATCTATTTTATTAAGTGTGAAGGTACAGGCATCAGAGAGCCATTCACAGACTCCAGAAGCACTTGGTGATTACTGTTTGAACCTCATCTGTCATTTTTGCAACTGACATCTAGTGCTATGTGTCATCAGCATAAAAGTGAGGATAAATCTAAATTATCTGAATTTGGAACCAAGAATCAGCATATAAAGACAAAACAGCAGAGGCCTTAACACTGATCCCAGAGACACACCAACAGTTATATTCCCAACAGTTGAAAATGAATGTTCAAAAGAGACACTAATGGACTTATTAGAGAAAGAGATGACTAGAACCAATAAGTAACAGTGCAGGAACCCCAAATAAAAGAAGAGCCTGAGAGAAGATTCAAGGGAAATAGTATGGAGTACTTTGTTTTAGATTTGCCCATATTTAGGTCATTGGCTTCTTTCATAAGAACAGTTTATGGTGAGTGATGTGTGTGAAATAAAGATTGAGGAGTATCAAAGAAGATATTGGTACAATTTCAATTAGTTATCTAGTAGCTAGACACTCAAGTATTTTAGTAACAGGGTAGGGTAGGCTGTACCAAGGGTAGGCTGTAAACAAGGTGCTAACTATACTGGATTGGGGAGTTATTCTTCAACATTGGGAGTTATTCTTCAACATTCATAGGATTTTTATGTGCCTGAATATTTCAGTAAAGCTACTACAGGAAAGAGATAAATTAAGGATTTTAGTTATGATAGGTGATACTGTTGTTGACACAGATTTCAAGAGATCTGAGGGAATGGGGGTGATACTGCGGATTTGAGCTTAAGATTCACTTCATTTTGAACAGAAAAACTTTTCCAAGATGCGGCCAAAACAGAGTTATAGTTTTCTACCAGAATGTTTGCAACAGAAAGATTAGGTAAAGATGATAGTGCACATTTTGAGAAGGAGACATTGAATCAGATGCGAGTAAAACAGAGAGAGAATTGATTGAGAGAGAGTGCTCCCTTACAATTAAAAAATGAAATTAAAATGTAATTACAATTGTTGTAAGAAAGTAGCTCATTGTAAAGTCTGACTAGAAGCATTTTTTAGTGAATATGCTTGTGCATAATGACTACATTGTGTAGTACAGAATATTTACTCCTTCCCCTCCTGATCAGCAATGTAACTAACCACACAAATAAATCAATTATACATATTTGCAATACTACCAACTGGTTAATAGCCTCAGTTTAGAAGAAGTCTGCTCACACTACTCCTGTTTGGAAGTCAGTAGAGTTTGGTCAACATACTCTGGAGAATACATGACGTGATTCTGAAATTAACTTTTACAGCAAACTGGGATACATGGCTAAGCCATTTTGAGGCATCTTCCCTCAATTGATTAGTCTTGTTTAGTCACCTCTCTAGTTGGATGTCCTGGGCCCCACGCAAATGGATCAACTCGGACAAGGTTCTGTTCTGTAGAGTCCCCAACCCCTTTTTTCTTTCTCCGCCACTCTCTCCATCTCCCATCCCCCTGTCTCATTTTATTAGACCTATATGTTTAGTGATACAAATGGCTTCCACTTTGTTTAATTTTTTCATCATGCACATTTCCAGTTGTACCAGCAATCCCGCAAAAATAAGTGTAGTTTGGTTTTCCATGGTCAGTTTAAAAAAAACAAAACAGGATGTTGGCATGCACTTATAGATATACTTGGTGGAGAGCATTTGCGTACATAGAAGGTCCTTCAATTGTGCATTTTTGTATCTGAAGCTTTTCTCTTGGCCGTTAGGGTCAGTTTACTAATGGGCACCATCTAGATTCAAAATGTTGAAGTGAAGATGAACTGCAGTTTCTTTTTTTTCTAAAGCAGGAAGACATTGAGCTCAGTCCCTATCATGTCAGCAAAGGAGTGAACAGCGTGGCTCAGCAGCCGTGATTAAGCATATAAGTGACTGAACAAAGATGCTGGTATTGTATAGGAGTATGTATTTTGCAATGTGGTGAACCTTCTGATATTGTCACACTGTTTGCCTAGGTGATTTATGTAACACAAATTGAGGGACCAGGAAGACTGGGTCAACGTATAGGGCTGACCTACAGGCACACTACTCGGCTGACAGGGCAAAGAGAGCTAAACATTACAAGACAAGGAACAACAAAACCTTAAAGAAATGGCCTTCTAAAGTTTACTGTAGCCAAGCTACAACTGTATGACAATGTTTGTAAATTGATTGTTACATACATTTATAACATGATCATGGCTTTCTTTGCAAAATCTTTTACTAAATAAATGTGAAGGTAGACACTATTTACATGTTGTATATATTTCTTAACTGCTTGGGTATCTCAAACCTTAATTTCCTATCCCTTAACAAAATTATGATTATCCTGCGCTGAATGAGCAATCCCTCAGTTTACTCACATCCAGATGGAAAATCCATAGTGACAGAGAGGAATATATGAACCGTGTAATTGAAAGCAAACTTAATACTCTATTTTCAGATGCAGGTTTTTTCAATCAAATGTATATTAATATTCCATAAATAAATTTTTACAACCTCTGTGTCATTAATGCAGTGAGAGTCATTGTGATGCCTTACTTTTCTAGGGGCCTACTAATTCCCAATTTTACATCTTGACAAAGAGTTGCCATGCTTTAATAGACACTGACAGCAAGAACATTTTATAAACTTCAGTTCCAAGTGATTGCATTTCTCGCATAAAGATGCATAGTCGGAGCTGCCTACTGGGAATGCAAGTACTACACATGGGGCTCAGACATTAGAACAAGCAACTGGGCCCCAGCAGATGACAAACTGATTAGTGTGCAGGGATACTTAACAAATGTGTTTCCTCAAGCTGTCTAGAGCTCGGGGTCATCAACATCTTTTCACATGTACTCCTGTGTGATGGTAAATGCTTACCAATACCCCCCATGTGTGTTCACTTATATTAAGCAACCCTTAATGTCTGCACATTTATTTATAGTAATACCTAATCTGAGCAAATGTATACTAAGTCACTCCTTATGCATTTAAATGTTTTACAAATGTGCCTTCCGTTAAGATTTGCATATCCTTAATTCATTACTAATTAAAAGTAATGTAACTTTCACTCTGCTGGGCATCTAAACTAGAGATGCTCAGGCTCGGTTCCTCGAGAACCGAACACACCTGAACTTAGGGGATCGGGCTCGGTACTTTCGCTCGCCCTCGGAATTGAAAACGAGGCAAAACGGCATTGTGATATTGTCAGATCTCGGATCTCGCAAGATTGGAATTTTTTTTTTAAGACCCAACATAGCGAGGGGTGGGAGGGAGGGTGGACCCCCATTTTTCTTTTCTACCACTGCTGTGTGCCAATGTGTCCTAGATGTGGTAGGAACTGCCGTGTGTTTGTGTCATTGCTCTGTCACTTACCATCCAGCCAGGTCGCTGTAGTCTTTGTTTGAAAGTGTATGAAAATAATATTGTGACCTGTGAGGTGGCCTAAATTGACTGCAAATGACTTGAAATTAGTGTTATTGAGGTTAATAATCATGTAGGAACAAAAAAAGAGCAAAATTATGT
Organism: Mixophyes fleayi; assembly: GCF_038048845.1. NCBI lineage: Eukaryota > Metazoa > Chordata > Amphibia > Anura > Limnodynastidae > Mixophyes > Mixophyes fleayi. The sequence continues at coordinate 17,360,610 of NC_134411.1, read as the reverse complement.
GATTTTAGCATATTTTAGCACTCCTTCTTTGTTAATACAAATGAAATAGCGAAATATTAAAAAAAGGGGAATGTAAGCATTTTCGTGTAAATATGGAATAAACTGCTAAAAAAGGTAGCTGAGAACTACCCTAGCACGCCGCTGTAGAAATAATAGATCAATAGTATATTTATTTGATAAATAGTATAATTTCTATAATACCTGCTACATATAAGTTACAAGATCCAGACTAAACATATAGTATTAGTGATCTGTTAGTAATAGGATCACATACTCAAGAGGGATGGTAGCTGTCTATTGTCTGCAGCTCCTTCTTAATCCCTCCTATACGTAGTATAAACACTGTCCCTGATAATTGGATCAGACAGGCTCACTGGGATAAGGAATTCACACCAGAGCTGTATAATTGTGTGTTTCACCACTGGACTGAGCAGGACAGAGGACACAACCACACACCCTCCCTCTTCCTTCTCCAATGCCCGAGTGAAAATGGCGGCGGGCAGCGGGGAATAATATGAATCCTGATCTCGCGAGATCCGACGGCGGGATGATGACGTTTTGCCTCGTTCTGAGTTTTGCGTCGTGGGCGGGAATCCCCGAACAGTACTCAGATCCGGCTCGGATCGGCACTGTTCGGGGGTGTTCGGATTTTAAGAATCCGAACCCGCTCACCCCTACAAAACAGAGGTGAGAATAGATGTCTCAGTCAGGCCTAGCAGTCTGATTGAGTTGTATAGTAATAGAAGTAGGATAGAAACAAGAACTGCAACAACAGTGCCAGCAAATGTCAGCACACTTAGGAGGACATCGTTACCCATCATCCACATGAAAGGGAAGTCTAAGGACAACTCTACACAAATCAGATTCCAGCCTATGCATGTCACCAATACAGACTGAGCTAAAACAGAAATGAGATCACCTAAACAAACTGTACCTTATTTCTATCGTTCAAAAAGAGGAGAAAAGAAAATGTGTGACAGGGGCACTCACTGGATAATATGAGATTAATATATAACCTTTATTGCTATGCATTAAAACATATTGGTAAACGATAAGTAATATGCCACCTAAAGATTAAAAACAAGTTCATAAGTGAAATACTAAAAATTAAGTGAATGAATAAACCTATGTGTAATCAAACTGTCAAAAGAGCAGATTTTCTGCTATGCCACAGCTATACAGGTTTAAATGTATGGGTATATTTAAATTGTCATTTATGTATCTCTCTAAACTCCTATAATAAAAATTGTGATAAGTACATCAAAATAGCATGTGAATAAGGCTATGAAGGATAATGTATTCTGATTATTTTTTCATAGGCTGCAAATGCTGTAATAGGCTACTCCTTTAAGCCCAATATCAAATGCTATATCAGTTTATCAATGGGCAAGATTCTCACTTAACTATCAAATAGAGATGTTCACTGACCCCCGTGTTTTGGTTTTGGTTTTGGATCCCTATTTTTTTCTAAAATCCATTTTTTTTTCTCTAAAATCACATAATTTGGTTCTTTTTTGTTCCTACATTATTATGTTGAGGTTAATTATGTATTAACCTCAACAACATTAATATCCAGTCATTTCCAGTAAATTTTTGTCAAATCACAAGAACACTGCTACCACTCCTGTTTCTGTATGAGCAATGGCACTGAGCAATGTCACTGGAGAATGGAGAGTGACAAGAACACTGCTACCCCTGTTTCTGTGTGAGCAATGGCACTGAGCAATGTCACTGGAGAATGGAGAGTGATAAGAACACTGCTACCCAAAGGAACAGTTCCACAGATATAAACAGGAAACAAATAAGGATCATGATCATTTCAACAATAAATTGGAAGATCTCAAGAACAAAAATGAGAATTTGCAGAATCGTGAGAGGTGCAATAATATGCACATTCAGAATATCCTGGAATCTATCACCCTGGACACCTTTCTCTGGGGACTTTTCTCAGCATTGTCCCCTGAGCTCAGTCCACACATAATCCTCATTGAAAGGGCTCACTGTGTGCTCTATACAAAGCCCAGGAACACAGAGCCACCAGGTGATATCATTATCCGCCTTCTAAGCTTCAAGGACAAGGACTGCATATTCAATGTTCAGGGTAAGCTACATTTTCTCTATGATTATGTCAATTCTACGAAGATCTTGCCTCATTGGCCGATGCCAAGAGGTGTGAAATGAGAGACTGTACAAAGGCTCAAACCACATTTGTGTGTTTTAGTTTTGGATCCCTATTTTTTTCTAAAATCCCTATTTTTCTGCTAAAATCACATAATTTGGCTCTTTTTTTGTTCCTACATTATTATTAACCTCAATAACATTAATTTCCAGTCTTTTCCAGTCAATTTTTGCCAAGTGACAAGAACACTGCTACCCCTATTTCTGTGTGAGCAATGGCGCTGGATCTCCTGGGGAGGGAGGTACTTATTGAATCCAAAACCTGCGAGATCCGACAACAAAACAATGACATTTTGCCTCGTTTCAGATCCGAGAACATGCGAAAATACAGAGCCAGCTCGCGAGCCTACTCGGATCCCCTAAGTTCAAGTAAGTTCGGTTTTCAGAAAACCGAGCCCGAGCATCTGTACTATCAACCTATGGTAATGTAATGCTATTATATAAATTTAGATGTTTTTAATTTGTTAATTTAATTTGTTAATTGTTAAAAGTGTTTATAAAGATTTTAAAAAAAAATATATATATTTCTTGAAGGAGAAGTGACAGTTGGGAGTGATTGGTGGTTGCCGGGGGTGACAGTTGGGAGTGATTGGTGGTTGCCGGGGGTGACAGTGGGGAGTGGTTGGTGGTTGCCGGGGGTGACAGTGGGGAGTGGTTGGTGGTTGAGGCCTGGGCTATGGCCCAAATGCATGACAAGAACCTTTTTAATACCTTAAGTAGCTTGATTTGACTAGAATGCATGAGTATCATGCACGGGTTAACTTGTTATAAATAAAGGGACAGTGGATTTACCCAGTGTGGTAGATAGGTGTTTTATACCTCATATCTCTCTGATGAACCTCTAATTAAGCTAAGTAACATATTTTCTAAGCAATAAAAATATATCCTCAAACCTACTCCATATTAAATGAACATAAACTAACAAAATAACACTTACAGGGGAAAAATTAAATAAGGTACCCTTAAATCAGAATTAAGGCATTTGGGAACTTTTGCAGGTGTTCTTTTTTTAGTTAATATGCTACATACATTCATTACTCTTAAGCTATATAAAGTTGCCTATCTATTTTCCCTTAATTAAGATGGCCACCATGGTGCATTTAATATCAATTGCAGTGAGCTCTATTTGAATAACATACCAATGGAAGTGTTGTGCATTCCCTTTGAACAATATCACGGTTGAGGTGTGATTTATATGTTATAAAAAAAGTAATGTTTATATATTTTGGACCTGTTTCCTGGGTGGCTTGATGTGTCCCAGGTTACTTCAGTCCCCCGGCCTCACTGATCCTTTCTCTGGAAGTTTACTGGGCACCATTATCTCTGTTTATTTGCGGAGTTATATTGGCTGACTGTGAGTTAAATTGAGTGAATTTCTAAAACATCAGATTCTTCCTCAATTTATAAATACATATGCCCTCTTTCAAGATGGCAATGTATCTGCTTATGATTGTACAATAGTCCATAGAGAGTTCTGATTGGATATTGTTCCTGAAATCCAAATTTTATGTATTTTAAATTTGGATTGTATGCATTAATATATGTTTTTTAAATGTATATTATTGTATATTAAGAAATAATAATACTTTGTATACTAAGGGCTGTCAATTAACTTTTTGTGTTATTGTTTGTAAATTATGATTGTGGTTTTGGTGTCAATTTCAGACACTGTGATTGATTCCCATGTATATTAATATGGAGTTTTTGTCCTTACCACAAAGACATTAAAAAGGTCGAAACGTGTTGGTATTTACAGTTCTAGAGACTTTGCAAGGCATTTTTTTTATCAGCTCGTCCTGTCCCATTGCTATCTTTTCGGGATATGTGTTTTAATAAAATTGTTATAGTTTAACATTGTTTTCCATTCCATATTTACTTTCCATTTAATGTATATGTTTGGTAATTCCTACCACATTCTAATATGTAGTAATTATATAATTTAGTACTATATGTGGTATTTTTACTAAGGTTTGTACATTAGCCAGCCATTGGGGTCCTGTCATTGCCCCCTTAATGTTGCGAATATGTTGCGTTTTTAGGGTCGCAAGTCATAATGCCTGCATTTGGTGGTGTCGCTATTTATCCCAAGCATGTCGGCAATGATGGATGTCAGTTTGCAGGTAATTATGCATTTTCTATATGTTGCAATCATCGCATTTTAGTGTCTAATTAACTTCTGTTGGAATTATTGCAATTGGAAATTAGACTACCACTGCTCCAAATACAGTACAATAATAGATAAGGAAGACCAAATGAAGTGCAATTCACTACACGTCCCCATGTTTATATGTGCCCAAGTGTACTTTATTCAATATATACTTCTACTATTAGAGCCAGATGAAGAAAATACAGATTATAGGTCTTTAGAATCCTGAAATATAGTTCCATTAATCCCAAAATAAACCATCACTTGTCTTCCTGAATCATGAAGTAGATGAAAACCCATCACAATTGATGCACAGAATTAATAGAAAAATCATTAAACGCATTATTTTTAAGACAATGACTGTAAATGTCAAATATCATTGAACTAAGTAGCTTATTGGAAGGTTTTTCATTTCCTTTGTTCCTATTAGAATGGTCATAATCATTTCTGTTCTTTGCAAAGTGTTTTTGACACTGCTCATACTGCTACATTAGTCCTAATAGGAGATTCTCTTAAACAACAGCAGTCACGATGCAATGTGAAAGTAAGTGGCCTATAAATGTCAGCGGCATTACAAGAAAGGGAACCATTATGATTGAGCTACTGTTTTCTCAGTTATCTGGATTTTAAGGTCCTAGTTCGTACACTTGCAGAAAAGAGCTTTTCTGTTTAATTTCACATCTAATTTGGATTGGTTCACAAAGCAAGGTGAGTCACATTGCCACAGTATAATTGCATTCCTATATGTTCCAGATTGCAATTAACAATCAGACACCTTAATAAACAAACTCAGTCAACTACACAAATTGCACAGCCATTGTCCCATGATGATATTATCTCCGACATCTTTTAAAGTACAAATTAATATAACTCTGTACAAGTAACAATTAAAATATATCATACTTTATAAGTGCATTGTTTTTTAAACCCTGCATGTATTTTCCAACAGTTAGGGACCAAAATATGTAAAGTATTATTTGGGTTGTATTTTTTTTTAGAGTATGCACTTTTTTGGATAGTTGACATGTGTGCCCAGGGTTGCCATCGTAAATTGTGGGGTCAGTAATGACCACTGTTGGGGACTACTTTGAAACTCTATAAGTACATGAAATATAGAAAACCGAGCAATCAGAACACAGTACATTACAACACAGATGACGCAGTATATAATAATCTACAGTACAGTATATAATATCCAACCATTCAAAAGGGATGCAAACTATCCTTAATTTTGAGAATGAAAAAACAACTTCAACACGCCCGCATCAATCATCCCAAAAATGCCCTCAAACGCCCATCACTTGCACCAAGATTCCCCCACATTTCACTCAGATGCCTACTTATCACAAAATGCTCCAACATGCATACAAGGTCCCACAAGCCTTCAGATCCCACATGTACTCCAAAACTCCCCTACATGCCACTCAGACATCTTCACATGCCTCTCAGACCAACCTACATGTCAACATCCCACACTACATGCCATCAGACCTAGCCACATACCCCTTACATGCCCATCAAACCTTCGCACATGCCCCATAGACCTGCCCACATGTCCCTTACTTGCCCATCAGACTTCTCCATATGCCATTAGACCTCCTTACATGCCCCCTTAAACTTACAGATTGAGACTCCTCCACTCTGCCTCCCGACAGTGGTGAGAATAAGAGACTGAGAGTTTCAGCAATGCAGCCAGGGTACTCCTGGCCGTTCTCTATACAGTGGTGGTGGGTATGCATTTCATATGCTATATATACTTGTATTAAAAAAAAATGCATCTCAGTCGCCAGTGGATATGTACCTTAACAATGATCATTCATAGGTAGGACTTGTCATAGAGGTTAAATACTTAGTTTGTTAGACATTAATTAGTTTTAGTATTAATAAAATCCAATATTTATTTAATATTCATTCTGTACAATGCAACAATTTTTATGGTTTTCCTTTTAATACACACAAAACACATAAGAGTCTACAGGTCTATCTGGTATTTTATTAGTTAATCTACTGTGGGAAATAGGTGATTGAAGATACTTTCACCATCTTAAATTGGAAGTGCTCTGACATTCAGGAAGGGATTTCATACTGGCACATGATCTGCCTTTATCCTATCTATTTAATCCCATAGCTGCAAATCCATAAATTAAACCAATTTTCTTTTCCTTTTTTCAATTGCCATGATCCATATTGAGAGTAATCCTCAGTTGAAGGAACTGAGGTTCAATCAGTGAATATTAAAATGTGCTTCTCATTTAAATCTCCCACCCAGCAAACCTGAACGAACATACATTTTCCTCACCTATTTGTCTTACTCCTTATGTGGAAGAAGTGGATACATCTAATGCTTTGATTTTATCAACTAAAACTTCCCTGTTGAAATGTATTAATTCCTTATGTCTCCAGGTATTACTAGAGATGCTCAGGCTCGGTTCCCCGAGAACCGAACACACCCGAACTTAGCAGATCCGAGCACTGAGCGGAGCCAGCTTGGTACTTTCGCGCAGCCTCGGAATTGAATACGAGGCAAAATGTCATCGTTACATCGACGGATCTCGCGAGCTTTGGATTCTATAAGTACCGCCCTCCACAGCAATCCAGCGCCATTTCACAGAGGGACACAGAAGGGGTAGCACAGATCTTGCCAGTCTCTAGTGCAGTTGGGCAGCGTAATAGGTAGAAAAGAAAGAAGAGGGGTAGCAGTGCTCTTCAAAGTCTCCAGTGACATTCAGGAGAGCTCCATTGCTCCAGTGCTAATTGTCATTGCTGAAATTGCAATAATCGGTCTGGCAGGCTTGGTCTTCTAAGTATGCAGTCTTTGTTTGAAAGTGTATGAAAATAATATTGTGACCTGCAAGGTGGTCAAAATTGACTGCAAATGACTTGAAATTAGTGTTATTGAGGTTAATAATAATGTAGGGGGGAAATAGCAAAAATATGTGATTTTAGCAAAAAAAAATAAAAAAAAATGGGGATTTTAGAAAAAAAAAAATCGGGATCCAAAACCAGAACATGGGGGTCAGTGAACATCTCTAGTTGTTACATGCAATCTTTTTTTGTTGGTTCAGCATGAAATACCCCATAAATCCACATAAGACACTAGTGCTTTAATAAGCACATTTTGTTTAATGCACATTGATCGTCCATCTAGCAGCTGATAAAAAAGACGTTGTTAATATAGAATTATGATTATATATGTGTCATACTTTTATACATTCTACACATAGTGGTGGTCACTTACAAAGAGCACTACGTAGGGCAAAATTTGCCTTGAACTCATCATGTTCCTTGATATTCAGCGTAAGGAGCAAGATGGCAGCATTCGCAGAGGAACAAAGGTTTGTAAAGAGGAGGCGTTGTACAAGTGAAGTGAAGAAGTCTTTAGCAAAGTCCTAAATGGCTCTATATAGCAGGCTGCTTGTAGCTGCCAATGCCAAGTATTTGATAGGTGCTCACCCATGTCTCTTCCACTTTGTCCTGTTAAGTAGCCTAAATGTATGGCCAAGTGTCGCTTTGTGTCTGCTGACATCTGCAGGCGCTGGATTTAAAAGTACGCTCAGTGCACAGTATTGTGCCTGAGAATCTCGTAAGCGCTACTGCTGTCTATGTGCCTATCTGACTATTACAGACCTAGGTTGTTTCTGTCTGCATGTGACTTTTGGCCTGCAGACTACACCTGTGTAGTCCCCTTGTCATTTAGCCTGGAGACCCCAACCTGTGGGGGAATACCAGTGGCCCATAAGTGCCCCAGATGAGCTAGTGTCACTAGCAGCACCGTGGGTCCACATTAGCAGTCAGAAAATTGCCCACAGTCTGTGATTCTCTCTCTCTCTCTCTATATATATATATATATATATATATATAATATATATATATATATATATATATATATATATATATATATATATATATAATGTATCCAATGAGTGAATCTGGCCGGTCTATAGCCAATGCATGCTGTTGTTACGGTCTTACTCATTGCTGCAGTAAGTCTTTACAGGTGCAATTCTGCAATTTTCTCACCAGTGGGCACTATGGCGATCATGTGTCCTGGAAGCAGCCGAGCTGCCTCATTCAGCCGCTGGAAATGTTGATGACTATCCTATAAATACTCACCCCTGGCAATCAGACCTTGCTGGATCATTATTTAGTAGTTCTTGTTGTGCTCTGGATCATTGCTACTGCTGGTTCCTGTATTCCAGATACTCCAGCACCTTGCTATACTTGACTTTTTACCTCGGCTATTTCAGACCACACTCCTGACTTTCTGGTACCCTGACCCACGGCTAGTCTGACTATTCTGCAATTCTGGAATCTTGACTTGCATTTAAAGGACTTTGTTTGTTTAAGCCAAGGAAATCCTACCCTACTTGTAGTAAACAATAAACATTACTTTAGTTCACCATCACCATTGTTTCTGCGTGATAATGCAGTGTGATATACAAAAGAGCCTTAACAACTGCTTTGATTTTAGAAATATCACATTCCATTCACTCACATTTTCCATACCACCATTGCTAAATTTCCATGAAACCACTTCTAAATTTCTGTAAGTATATACATGTGACGTTGTGGACCTGGGTGGAGAGAGGTGGTGCGCTGGACAGAGAGGCACCGTTGTCATCTCCAGATAGTGTCCAACTGACACTGAGAGAGAGAGAAGAGGGAACAGCTGGTCAAAGCCTCCAAAAAAGTAAAACAGTATGCTACAGGGTCAGGAAAGGATATTTTGGGGGAAGGAGTTGGGGATACAAAAATTAATACTTAACTTAATTAAATCACTATAAAAATATATGCGTTCTTCTTAAATTACCTAATAAATTTACAGCAATTAATGCAATACGTATTACACTATAAACAGTCAAAATCATGTTGATTTCTTAGATAATTACAACTATTTATACTATGATGTTAGGTACTTTTCTAATGGTATGATCATTGCCTTAAAAGCCAAAATATTCAGTATTAAGGATGCAGTATGCATTTTATTATTTTTATAAATGTAATTTTTAGTTTGCACTATGCTATATGTGTGCCTTCTTTGAAGTTCAAGACAACTGGGTTCCATTACGTTCATGTAGCCGGCATAACTACTCCATCGCTATAAAGGATATACTGGACTTGGATATTGAAGGTGTGCGATTGTGTATTATGCGTGTCGCAATTGGGCGCCCTCTATCTTTGCTATTATCAGATTTCTAGGGGTTCACCTGGAAATGCTCTTCTCCACTTAAGCACAACATTCAGGAACAAAATGAGTCCCATTAAAAGAATAGGATGAGACATGATCTCCCCCAATTCTGAGCTGGTGCACAATTCAAGTCCACTTATCTCAATTTAATAATCTTTCTCTATGAAGATTATTAAATCTTCATAGATTTAATAAATCTATGAAGATTCATTAAATCTTCACAAGTCTAAGTCACCATTGCTCCTACTCTGTACTTCTCCATGAATGCTCAAATCCTCCCGCCTGACCTGCTCAAACTACTGGTCCTCAGCAAATGCTCTTCAGACCTATGCATTCAGGCAGCAATCTAGACACACTTGCGGAAATGGAGGTGCATAACCTAATAGTGTCTTTTTTGCTTCATAAATTACACTGAATGTGCAAAAAAAAGTACACTTAACAGATTGCAGCCAAAACTCAATTATGAAATGTAAACTCTTTAATGCCAAATCTAAAAATTAAGTGTGAGTGACACCACTCTATATAAATTCAGCACTAAGGGACTGATTCATTAAGGAAAGTTAAGCATAAAATTGAGTAAGTTTTCTTACTCAAGTTTTCTGGACTAAACCATGTTGCAATGCAAGGGGTGCAAATTAGTTTATTTATTTGCACATAAGGAAAATACTGGCTGTTTTTTCATGTGCACGCACATACTTGATGGCTTATTTGTACACTGAAATGTAAAGTTGATCTAGGACATGCCCTACCCCAAATATAAATCTGGTATCACATTTTAAATTTACCTCCCCCTCCAATGCAACATGGTTTTGTCTTACTTACTTACTTTTTCTTCATGAATCAGGCCCTAAATGTGCCAGAAAAGTAGCATTATTTTAGAACTGTGTAGATAGAGATGTTCTTATGTAGGTATCTTATGGAATCAAATATTCGTGCAATTGGACCTGATTCATCAAGGCACACAAAACAAACGAAATGTCCGCTTTATAAAAAACGGACATAATTCGGGCGTGCCCACGTCTATATTCAATTACAAGCAGAGATGAAGAAACATCCCTTGTTGAATATGGGTGTAATTACGCTCTGCTTATACACTTGCCATATTGAGACAGACACAACACAGTGCAGGATACGAACAATACATATGTGCAATATTGAAAAATACATTTATCGAGTTGTTCTCAATGTGTACAGTATATATATAATGACTTTATACAGTTGCTCCTAATTGCAAACACATGTTGTGGCATGCAAACGCGTCCATCATTCCTATCAATCGCACTTACACCGTCCAGTTGCTGGTGCAAATGATATAACTGAAAAACACCTACCTTAGAGATGCCCAAAATTTGAAACCTACGGTGCGTACTACATACATACACCCCATCCTCCCTTGTTCCACCTCTGAAATCGTAGGCTGTCGGAATTGTCCTTTGCGTTCAAAGGTGAATTGGATGTATCTGCGCTCACTGGCATATAGTCATTTTCAGAGCATGCGCAGTACAATTTTACGCAAAATACAACAAGTATTGGCATTTATGTTCTTTATTTGAATTGGGCCCTTACTGTGAAATGGCAAATTATGAATATGAGCTCAACCACTACTGCAAACAAAACAATACATTAACAGTACACATATAAATAGGTTCTATCAACAGCACAGTCCAAACAATTTAGTGTTAAAGTGCTTTGCATCCAATCACGAGATAACTACAGTTCTAAAGCTGCCGTATTATTGTGTTAACATATTCACTTAATCATCCATCTGGTCTTCTTTCATGTTGTTTATATACTGCTTTGCACGGTAGCTTTATATCCACAATGAAATCTGTTTTCTATCACCGATCATTTGATTACATAAAGTTATCATTGCCACACTGAACAAGTAGGTTCCAAATATCGTCCCCTTTGCCTATTAATTCATATAGAGATTAAGGTGCCTCAAGTCAAGTGGTCCATGTGATGTCCACTGTCTAAGAGTAACAACTGATAGTCAGTTTTAGGCATTTACTATCAGATACTCTCGCCACCTTACATAAGACGCCATGTTTCTTGACATGTGGTCTCGACATAGCAATTAGTAAAGGGCACAGATAGAATATTGGATTGTAGTAAAGAAATGTGACACATTCTTATGTTCTGACTGTGTCTCTCACCAGTCAACAGTCATTCATACTAAGCAATACTACTTACATACAATGTTATATACAATGGTTTTCCTTGGAAAAAATTTCCTAGTATATAATATAGTATATTCATACTTATCATAGCAAACGTACTTTATCAGATCTATACGTTAATTTACTGAGAGCGTTATCTCCTGTGTTATTTAGAAAGAAAACAGACACCTAGAATAGGTCCTAGGCCAGAGAAACTCACGCTATTTTCAGTATCATTAATTGCAATTTCTACCCTAATGTAATCTTGCTACCTTCATTTTTAGTACAGATAATTTTGTCAATTTATTGCTGGCATTAGGACTGCACCTTGGCAGATTTCAACCTTCTCAAATCCGACTCCTGCAGATGCTAAATCATTACTAGTCACTTTCTTGCATAATTGAAGCACTTTTAACAAGGCTCATAGCACAACACCTCATCCAGGCTAGAGCATTAATAGAGCACATCTCATGAAAGCACTTGTTTTTAGTCGCATATAATAAAACCCAAATACATAACAGATTTTATTTGTGTTTCGGAGGCAGTGAAGGTTGAAAATTAAATTTGAGGCTGAGATGAGGAAAAGGTTTATGTGCTTAAAGGAAAGTGAATCCTAATGGATAAAAGTGAAAGATATGCTGGATACTAATCCCACTTCTCATCGCTATAAATGAAAATTATATAGCTTATTTAATGTTCAGTAGGACATGATCACTGTAAAAATGTCCCTTTAATACCCAATAAAGGGGATAACTGCCAAGGAAAGGTGCTATGGGTAGGACACTTACATAAAGGACCCCTAAACCTTCAAAATGTAATTTTTCATATGTGAAGCATGAAAGTAAAATATATTATTCAGTCTTGTCATAACTTTGCACTGCATCATGTTAAAAGATATAATTTAATATCATATTTACTATCCACTGACTACTGCAGCTCCCTCACATCTTTAGGTTAGTGTCCTTATGGAATCTGTTACAAATGAAAAATCTAAGACCGCAATCAGTTTAGCTACAGAGACATCACTGGCCCTAACTGCGTCTATGAATTCTCCTTTTAACGCAAAGTATTGCTGTAGAGCCAGTCTGTCACTCATATTCTGCTGACTCAAAAATCTGTGACTACAGTTTCTTAGGCTGCTCTGACATAAGTGTCCCAGTCTTTGTGTATGAATCTGCAGAGAAAGCCTTGAAGGCTATCTGATACTGTCAACCTGCACAGTTATTATGGCAGTCTGCTGGAATAGAGTGAAAGAGAGCATAATGGACATACCACATATGGACACTTCAGTTAATGCATAGTATTCAGTTGAGTAATACGCCATTTCTCATGTATATTATTATATAATTATTATTATATAATAATATAACCTTACCTCATCACATTGTAACCTGCACTTCACATCTTTGCATCTATGTTTTTTTAAACAAGTATGTAACAGGAATTTGCTATCTATTGTTATAATCTGTGCTAAACTGCTGATCAGTGAAGCATAGTCAATGACATTATTCTGGCTTGGTTCTCATGTATCCGACTATGACCAATAGGGTTGTTGCTTTTTCATTCAAATTTAACATTTAATAATGGCTACTGTACTTTCAAAATAAGTAGAAGTTATAAAATTAGTCCATGATTTCAAACATGCTGGACGGTTAGGAGTATATAAGTCTCAATGTTGGCACATTCTTGTTGGTGACCAAGTGTTAAAAGAGATTTCAAAAGATATGTTTCTTCATACCTGGTGCCCGGAACAAGACTCCACGGAACTCGTCACTGGGTTTACTCCATCCTCTTTCCATTCCATCTCGTCCCTGGAGCTTTATTTCTAAGGATTTTATAATTGATTTGTCTCTTTCAAAAGGGATGACAACAATCCTAGTTGTAGCAGATTATTTTACAAAGATGGCTCATTTTATCCTTGCTAAAGGGATACCGACTGCTGAATAGACTGCAGAACTTGTGAGTCGGAAAATATTCAGGCTTCATGACATCCCCAATGATATCGTTTCAGACTGAGGTGTTCAATTCACTTCAAAGTTTTGGAAGAGTTTCTGCATTGCCCTTGGAGTGAAGGTTAATCAGTCCTTTAACGTCACAATCTAATGGGAAAACCAATGGTTCCCAAACTGTGCACCTTGGCCCCCTGGTGTGCCGCGGTGATCTCACTGTGGTGCCACAGCCAGGACCAGCGGTAAGCAAGGCGGGGGACTACTTGATAATTATTTTGGCTGAGGGGTACCTTGAAAAAACGTATGGAGACCCTAATGGTGCCTTTAACTGAGAAAATGTGGGATCCACTCAGGCAAACTGAAAAGACTAATCATCAGGCGCTTGAACAATACTTGCAATGTTTTTTCAGTTATCTTAAAGACGATTGGATGGATTTCCTACCCACTGTTGAATTCCCATGAATAAGCCGATAGGGCGAAACGTAAGTCGGGTAGCGTGACGTATGACGTCACAGACCCGGAACTAGGGAGCCGGTCAGGGACACTCCGTATTACTATGTCTCAAGATTGAGTTTATTGTTGTTACCACAAAAGCATTATTTAGTAATTTCACACCACCATGCTAGACCAGGTACAGGATTATAGGTTTATATTCGCTAATCTAGCCAATTTCACAGTAGTTGTGTACAGTACCACAGTGGCTATATACCACGGTGGTCACCTGGGATTACCATATAGAGGACACATGACCGCATTATTCGTCAGAGACCCAATACTACTATGGGTCATTTCGCTATGCTGAATTTTATATAGCGATATCCTGATCCTAATGAGATATTAGGGCAATAACGTTTTTTACCATTTTAACAACAGGAGTATCTCCCGTGTATGATAGATAACATTCTGGGTGATCTTTTATCCCGCTGCTGAGATTGGCGGATGCAATCATTTGAAAACACATATTGTTTAAATAGCATTCCTGTGACAAGATGCACATAAACAATTAAGAGGGAATATTAAAAATGTCAACTATGAACTCCTCTTTATCCTGAAGCCCATAAAATATGCACACTTATATCCAGGGCGATGTGATTAAATAACATCAGAATAAATAACAGGGGGATGAGTCTGTGTTCTATCAAACCTCCATGTGATATTGAATATCATTAATATTAGGGGGATTATTTTGTGTTCTATCAAACCTCTATGTGAAATTGAATAACATCACAATAATAACAGGGGGAGAGTCTGTGTTTCTATTAAACCTCCATTTTAAATAACAGAAAAGATAGTTTTATTTCCCTGGTTTGTTTTCCTATAACTGGGGGTAAATGTATCAATCTGCGGGTTCTTCAACACCTGTGTGTTTAGCCTCTTCCGCGATTAAATTTCAAGCGGCGCTGCATTGTAAAGGGAAGTTAACCCTTTACAATGCAGAGCCGCTTGAAATTTAATCGCGGAAGAGGCTGAACACGCGGGTGTTGAAGAACCCGCAGATTGATACATTTACCCCCTGGTCTCTTATGTGACACTCTTGCATATCTTGGTAATGATAACAGCAACACATAGTAATGTGGGAATCCATACCCACTTTTGATTTAATCGAACGGTGATTGCGCCTACTATAGGAATCGTCTCTGTGAATATATTAGTTATTTTGGTCTTATGATATTAAACCTCCATCACTATTCAATTGGAGATAAGACCTACTAAACCAATAATATATTCTTTCTAAAGGAGATTAACCAGTCATTGTGCTCGGCTCCCCCTATGGGTCGTTTTCTATTTTAAATTCTTAACACTTTATTTCTACCTTTTTGCACCTTTCTATATTTTAAATTCGCCTATTCTGATGAAATTCTAGATATTTGTCGCCATTTTAATTGAATTATCAATAAAAGTTGATTTTATCGTCATTCAACCAATTATTATTAAAGTGGATTTTGTCAATAATTTTTCTATAGACAGGAGTGCCTCATATACTACTTTTTTCGGTTGGTATCATCAACTGATCTCCTTTCTTTACTTCTATTAGCGCACAATGTCAGGCAGCCGGTTGCAAAGGAGAATACAATACAATACTAGGATCTATAAAAAGGGAGATAATTGCAAGTTATTAAGTTATTGAAATATATAATTACTAATCTATAAATCACTAATTAGAACACATATTGAATATGGCCTACAGTTTTGGACATCTCAAATGAAGAAGGATGTAGGGAAACTTCAGGGGGGAGGGGTTAAATTATAGAGAGTTTAAATAAACTTATTTTCCTTGCTTTGGATAAAAGGGATAAACGGTGAAGGGTTCCAGCAAAGTTGCAGCAAGGAAACTCCGTGTCACAAACAAGCCATCATCTTTTATATTTGGATTGATAGAAAATAAATAATTTGGTCTTATACCAATCTATATATTGGAAGCTTATTTTAATTTGCAATTGTGTGGTAGTAGAACGTGTATCAATGAAACTTGTTGTTCCTTATGCAAGGATGTCCCCAAGCAGTGTATTTTAAACACAAAGAATGGTTTAACATTAAATAATGCTAAAGAAGGCATACAATGCTATATCTATTGTTGCACAATACATTTTTGCAAGAGGAGTTTTCTGCTACTCTTCGTTAATTTGACTTCTGTAATAAGTATACCTAAATAGCCCATTCTGGGGAAAGAAGAACAAAACGTATTAAATCATATTTAACAAATGATTTAACCTGGATCCCAAAGCTATTTACATGCATGACAGTCCTATAGGCAATGGGATAGGGAAGCTACAGGTTCACATTTTGGACATTTAGATGTAGATGTTAGACCAATAGAGTGGCATCTACAGGGAGACAAATGTCCTCTATAAAATATTCTATATATCATCTCTATATATGCTGGCTATTAAATTCTACACTGAGTATGAGAGAGCAAATGATATCATTGATTTTTTGAGGTGAGGAAATCGAGTCTGTTGTTGAGTAATACATGTTTTGTTCTCAAGGATAAAATGAGGAATACGAATAATTGGAAATAGCTTTAGAAAAGGTTTGTGTGTTTTGTAGCATAATGAATAAATGGTTGTTCCAATCCAAAGCGGATAAATATCTAATGGCTTTATTATAGGCTAGATTATGTGTTTTTTAAGAAACTTAAATTTGGGACTTACAAGGGTAAATGATAGTTTTCTGTGTTAGTAGCAATGAAAAATAACCGAATGGTATTTAAACCCTCTCTTGTCTAAACAGTAAAGCAATATGAGACCTTTAAAACTGAGGGCCTTATTTAGAGTTGGATGCACTTTACACTGAATTCGTAAGTGTAAATTACATACCATAATTTACACAGTATTCCAAGTGGAACAGATCTTTAGATCCGTGAGACACAGAAAAATGTGCAAATTGCACAAACATGCCCCTTTATCTGCCTTATGGGCTGGCGTGCAAGTGTATCATTCACAGTGGCCTGTAAAGCAGATGAATGATTAAAAAAATAATGTAAAAAAACAATAAAAATTGTTCTCCCACCCCCCAAACAGCACAAGGGTTGGTTATGCTGTTTGGAAGGGGGTGCACACCTTTTTTAAAATGTAATAATTTTTTTACTTTGTTTTTTAATACAGCAAGTTCTCTTGCACCAGCTGAAAGCACCCGCAAAAGGTACGTCTCCAAGAGACCTACCTGCGGTTGCTTTAAACTCAGAATAGCATGTATAGAGCGTGAACACTCCTTTACATTACTAGGCTCACCCACTACCTTCCCCTTTCCAACTCTCTAAGTGCAGAGGGGTGCAACGGGGAGATCTATCTCAGTCAAAATGCAAACTGAGATGGATCTTTGACCAAAAGTGCTATTTGCACTGATCAGAAGGACTTGAGTCCAACTCTAAATCAGACCCTCAGTGTTCCCCTACAGAGGGAGAAACAGAGAATGCCCCAATTAAAGTTCCATTAATTTCTGATCTTGTGCCACACCAACCATGTAGACATGGAATTTATACTCGTTTTAATCTTTCATATTTCCTTCACCTCCAAAAGTATGATAAACCAAAACTTGTTATAAGATATGATACTTATGATGGAAATATTTAAGATTAAAACTGAATATAAATTATTGTTCCAATTAGGAAGTTGCTTATGTATCATGCTTAGAAAGCCAATATTTAACATAGCAACATAATTTTATGTCTCAAAAGTTTATATATATTTTTTTGAAGATGATAATGATGGTTCTCACTATTAGTGTAATTTAAAGTACCTATAATGGGTAAAGATTTTCTAGAAAAGAGGTAATTTTAATAAAGTTGGCGCCACTTAATATGAAATTTGTAGTGTTGCTGCTTCTTACTTTCTTCTACAGATTCATTAAGTATTTTTAAGGTTAATGTATAAAGATTATATATAAGTTTGTGCTTGTTTTTCCAGATAGGTGATGTTCCATCTAGCCTCCTGTTGTTTGAGCTATCTGCTCCAAGGAGGTTGTATTCTGTTGCCTAGGGCAAAAACAATAAATATGTCCATACTCACAGTAAAGCCCGAAACCGCAATAATTGTATAGATTTCTACATAATTTATGATCAGGGTTTTATATATAAAGAAGCAGATTATCTGTGAACACTTCTTCTGGGTTCCCCCACATTCTCAGTCAACCTCACAATGCCAGAACCTCATTTGAGAGACCTGTGAAGTGCACATTATTGAGATTAAGTTCAGTGGTGTGTGGACAAAGATTAAGATATATTGTTTTATTGGGTAAAGTAGTCAGCCAAATGAGAATAGAGCAAGATCAGTTTTCCCCAGGAGTCTCAATCATTGCTTGCAAAGCTCGAATATCAGGTGAGCAGCCCATGGGATAGTCAGAACTTGAGAAATGGGCTGAGACTTCTAAGAATATCTAGTTATTTGCTCTTGGTGAGCTGATAGTTGACTAGCGCACCTGGAAAGTTATTGGCATTGAGCTGTATGTTTGTAATTGATCAAGTACAGAGCAATTAGTGAGTTATAATGTAAGCTGTTGTATATAAGGCAAGTTGGAGAGACAATAAAAGCCAAGTATCGGGTGGGGTTAGGAGGATTCTTACAGGCCTCTGATGAATGGGACTCAAATTCTGGTGAAGGTTTGGCTCAGCTGAAAAGCGATTCCTATGCTCACAATTTAGATTAGTATCACAAAACAGATTTTGTGAAATTTGAAGGAATTAAATAGTTTAGATGGACACTGATATTTTAGATGGCTCAGGAGCTCTGATAAAAGTGTCCATACTCTATGCTTTGCCCAGCGGAGGTCAATCCAACACAGTTTTTGTACCAAAGACCATACAGAGGATAAGAAGCAGCAATTATGAATGAATGAAGAACAGTTTCAATATGAGCATAGAAAGAAGTTCTTCACAGTTAGGATGGAAAATGTCATGGAATTCACAGGGACGGTTGGATTCTTTGCAGTCTGCCCAGTTTGACTCCACCCACCATGGAGATGCAGAGTCTAAGGAGGTGAAGGTTTTCTCCAGAAACCCCCCGCAAGGAGGTTTGGCCTTCACTGCCTTACCCACAGGTCGCGATTCTCCAGATGGGTATCAGGTGAAGATGATATTAGCCAACAAGAAGGGACCAGAATAGAAACAGATACAGGATACCAGGATTCCAGGATTAGGTACAAATACAGGATAGCCGGATGCCAAGATTAGCTGAGAAGATTATAGCACTGGATACCAGGATCTGATGAATATGTATGAATATAGGATACCAGGATTCCAGGATTAGCTGAGAAGCATATAGTGCAGGACACCAGGATCTGATGAATAGGTGCAAATACAGGATAGCCGGATACCAGGATTAGCTGAGAAGATTTTAGGGCTGGATACCAGGATCTGTTTAATAGGTTTGGATGTAAGATAGTTGGGTACCAGGATTAGCTGATAAGCATGCAGCACTGGATATCAGGATCAGCTGAATAGTTACAGATACAGGATACTAGGATTCCAGGATTAACTGAGAAACATAGGGCGCAGGATAGCACAACCTGAGGAAGAGGCACAGATACAGGATACCAGGATACCAATAGCTAATAGAGAAGTCAAATAATCCAGTAGTTTAGCAGACTACAGGAATTGAAGATCTAGCACAATATTTCTATAACAGGTGCGTTAAATTGTCTGGCGGATGAAGGGAAGTGCCAAGTCAATGGCTAAATAGAGAAAAATATAAAGAATGGGTCGGTGCATGTGCAGACTAAATGTCCAAGATAGCGGTCACCATCGGAGTATGGAGCTATAGAGAGGAGACCAGGCCTGCCCTGGTAAATCAGCCGGACGGTCTGACTTGTGACCGTTAATCTGTGGAATTCCATTACATGGTAATAGCAAATTCAAAAGCAATATTTCAATAATAGCTGGATGTCTTTCTTCCAAGAAATTGTATCTGTACCTATAATTAGTAGAGGACAATATGTGATTGTTGCAGCTAATTTATTTGTCATTTTTCAGGAAGATTTTCCAGCCGATTGTAAGCAAGGAATTTTTATCCCCCTATAAGGCTAAATTGTCAAATGTCACAGTAAGGGTTTTGTTTTGCCTTTCTCTTGATCAACACAATAAGAAATTATGAAATGCTTAACTTGATGGACATATGCTTTTTGTTCACCCCGACTACATAACCTGTAACTAAGTAAGTGCTTTAATTTGCTCAATTACAGAATGAGTTACCAGACATAATTTTTATCCTTCTCTGCGGCTGATATTGCCACTAAACACTTTTTGAGATAGCAAGCCATATTCAGATTTATTTATGCGGTACAATACGACGGAATAATCTTTGTTATGACAAATTATCAGAATAAGGTTATGATCTTTCTTGAATGTGGCAATTAATTGTTTATATTTTTCTTCCTTTTGACGACTTTTTTAATCAATAGATATTAAAAAATCTTTAGATATAACAACAAATAGCAAAGGTAAATTTGATGGAGGGGCAACTTGGCGACAGATCTTACTCTAAACTAAAGATATGCGCTGCCCACCCCGTGCTTTGGTTTCGGATCTGGATTTAATTCAAAATTGTAAAAAGTCTCGGGGAGTCCCCTTTACCCCAGGGTTATGAAAAATGAGGGCTCCAGTCCAACCACCACTGCAATTTCAGGTTACCTACGGGCCCTGTCCCCCGGAGGTATGGGTACCTTGAATTCCAAACACCACCGGCCTCCTTGGATCAGACCAAGGGGGCACACTGTGACCGGGCCCCTGCAGTGTTTGGTCGCAGCACATGTGCGGCAGTCATCTTTAAATTGAGGGGTTAATACACTGGCTGCAGCACCAGGAGTGAATGGGTTAAACTCCGGGGCTAGGGGGTGTAAATTAATAAATGTAGGGGATTAATGCGTAGGCAATGTGGTGCCGGTACATAACCACCACGCAGCGCTGAAAGGGTTACTTCCTGGCACTAGGCGTCTGGAGGGTACAAAAGTGTACAATGTTTAAACTAAATGTATATTTAATAAGGAAATGTTCCCCCCTAGACCCTGGTGGTCCAGTGGGGATCGCAAATTTTGCATCAATATTTTCCCGGAATTTACATTATGCCTCATTTTGAGATCTGAAATTGGAGTGCAAACCCAAGTCATGACTCAGAACCCCAAATCTCTAATCTGTTGGATTTCTTGGTACCCAAACCACTCATCTCTACTCTAAACTTGCATTTCTATGATTGTCAAGTAAGGAATTGTAAATTACAAATAGAGTAAAAAAGAATATTTTGCCAAAGAAAGGTCTTTTTGAACAGAGAACCTTATTTTCATTAGTTAGTTAAATACTGTTCTAAATGTTAAGGATGCCAGGCCTATACCACAAAAATCAGCATCTACAAATAAATGGAATGTTCGACAAAAAGTAAAGTCTAAGGTGATACAAGTTTATGGTTTAATACATTCAAGTCCGGTCCATGGCTGTTCTAGTCCACACATATACTAGGTTGTTAATAAAGTATTTATCTGAATTCTGTAAAAATGATTCCTATGTTTTATGTACTGGATGCAAATCTCAGAATCTGCTAAAATACTATAGAGGTGTATTATGTTGTTTGTAGTAGTTGCTGAATAGATTGCTCTGTACTTGCCATGCACCCAGCAACAGAAATGTTGGCAAGTATGCAGTTCAATATAATTTGCTGCAAGTTCTACATCCAAATGGCACATGTGTTTACACTTCCCTGTTAGATTTAGATGGGAGAAATGGGTGAGAAGCCAAAGCCAGAGTGGATTCCACATATTATATTACAACCTACTTAGCTTTGCTCAATGTTCTTTTACTGAGGTTAAAAGTAACCCTACTTAATCTGCTCTGGGAAGTGGCAGTAAGATGTTACCTTGCTAATGGTACTCTCACAGCCAGCACATCCCAAAGACAAGTAATGACTTTACAAGAACAAAGTATGCAACAATGTGTAACATACCAATCAGGTAACCAGGTAAATAGACTGTGGTAATGTTTAGCATTTATTTATATATAAATCCATAAAATATATAAAATATATTGAAGCAATATAAAAAAGAGCACTAAAACATAAATTCAAACCTAAAATAGCTCTAATGAACTCTTAGAAAATGTTAATCAAGATCCCATAAAGGAATATCAAAATGGAAAACCGTTAGGCATCAATAAATGGAATCAATGTCCAGGTATTATATTTGGAGCTAGGCACAATCACTTGTATCTTCAGGCATATTATTCCACAGCCAATCTTGAAATAAAAGATACTATCTTGTATCAATATATGTCCAGGAACAAAACCGATCACCAATAGATCATCAAAACCTTGCTACGTGTTAGTATCAGCTATAGTTGATTTTTACCAAAGTTAAATCCATATTAGCCGATGTTCTCACCGACAAACTTGAAAAGGGACGGTATTCAGCACCGCTACGTGTGCATTACTATACTGACCACCCACAATGAAGAGAGTTTCGACGGTGTTTGGACTCCACTTCCCCGGCTTGCAGGGAGTCCCTTATTGATTTACCCAAAGCCGTCCATGCACAGATCGGCAGTCAGGTATTGTTGGTGTCTTCCGTTAGTATTGGTACCGAAAGAAAATATTGACAGTTTACTGGCAGCAATTGCTTTATAATCACAGTGCTCCACGCTCACAAGTTCATGGTTTCCACACACCGGCTGACGCGTTTCATCACCTATGGGGCAATTTCATAAGAGACATAGCACCAGAGGGTATTTTGTTATGGAAGTAATGACTTTACATTTACTCATAACATTGCTAGGGACACACATATAATGCTATGCACATTTTTACAATGTCAATTTTATATTAATGCCAATTTTGTTGGAGGTTCAGAATTTAAATGAGCCAAACAAAATTCGGGACTATACTGCTTCCTTATTTGCAAGAGTCCGCCTATTTGTCCATCAAGCGTAATTCAAGCTGCACACTTAGTTCCCGGTCCTTACAACTCCATGGAAAATCCATCTGCACCTTCTTTTGTGGATTTACAGATCCCCCTAAAAATATACATCATGGAAACAGTAAAAGCTTCACGTGTAAGTATAATCTACAACCACTTTGAGATCATATTTTAGCTAATTTTGGTTTTCTGAAACTGGAAGATGCAACATATGCCCTATCAAAAGTATAGGACAAGACTCAATCCTTCACCAGCTCAAAGGTGGTGTGAACATCAAATCTGTATGTGGGGAGAAAAGGGTTGTGGGCCAGTCCGCAAAGCTGGAATCTCCCTTGGAAATTCAACTTTTCCCCCACTTTATCACATTTACATAATCTTGTCCAACAATGCCCCTTCCATTAAATGGTGCTAACTCTTGCACACCCCGCCCCCCCACACCCCCACGTGACCATTTTTTACTATAATACGACGTGACGTCAAAAAACAGCATTTATACTGCACTTTTAAGCGTTTATAAATTAGCCTTTTGACTACATTTCAGTAAATGTAAGTAAATTATTAGATTTTCAAGTGTTATGTAAGTCTGCAAAGACACCCTAAGTAATTATGCAGCAATTTTACTTAATTTATATACAGCTTCATGTAAACATTAGCCCTTCTGTGTGGAGCAGTTTGGCCCCTTTTTCTAATAGTATGTTTAATATTTAGATTTGCTATGGCACTAACAAGCTAACACCTTCCAGCTAATTTGCTGTCTAGTACACAGTCTTTGGAGACCTGTGATTAAACTGGTGGAATTAATTTGAAAAATAATCAAATTCAGAAACCACTGCACAATCGCCTGAAATTCAGAAATCACTATGATTAACATTAAAACAGTACAGAGGCTTCTTTGTAAAATGCTAAGAATTTTTTCGTTTGGCGAGAAGTTTCTGTACTCATGTAAGAGGAATACTGTTTGTTGTAAAGATTCACAATTATCTTAAAAATCAAATTGCTCAAAGCATATGTTATATTACGTGCACTTTGCTACAATTATAAAAAAAAATGTATTTCGTATTGGTAAACTGTTTGAAAGCATGATAAGCAAAGGTTTGGATAATAAGGGAGGTTGATGGACTTATATTTTAAGAGCCCCTCCTTAAACTGGTCCATCGATTCAAGTGGGTACTCAGCCCATTGAAGAGAAAATATATTTATATAACTTATAAAGGTCACAATGGCCGAAGCATGGTTCTAAAATCTTTTGGATGGCTGCTTGATTGGGAGGCATTTTCAGATGTTTTCACCAGTTTTTTGGAGGATTTGGACAGAGTGACGACACTCATTGTTTGTATGGATTAGGTGCACAGACTTGCAGAGAAGGGCAAATAAGCATTCATCTTGCACAGCAAGATTTCCTAAATAAAGAGGGGGAGGTGGTGCAAAGTTAGGGGTGTTGCCTAACTGTGAGGGTGGGGGCACAATGAAATTGGTTGATATGAGCATCACCACCTTTTTTCTGTGCACCAGTTTTCATATCAGACACAACATTAAAACTAACTGACTAATATTGTGTAAGTCCCCCTCGTGATGCCAAAACAGCTCTGATCTATTGAGGCACGGACTCCACAAGACCTCTGAAGGTGTCCTGTGATATTTGGCGCCAAAATGTTAGCAAAAGATCCTTTAAGACCTGTAAAATGTGAGGTGGGCTTCCATGGCTTGGACGTCTTTCAACACATCCCACAGATGCTCAATCCGATTGAGGTCTGGGGAATTTGAAGGCCAAGTCAACATCTTGAACTCTTTGTCATGTTCTTCAAACCATTCCTGGTTATTTTTTTTGCAGTGTGGCAGCAACATTATGATGCTAAAAGAGGCTGCTGCCATCAGGGAACACCATTGCCATGAAGGGGTGTACTTAGTCTGCAAAAATGATTAGGCAGGTGGTTCGTGTCAAAGTAACATCCACATGAATGCTAGGACCCAAGGATTCCCATCAGAACATTACCAGGAGCATCACACTGCATCCACCGACTTGCTTTCTTTCAATAGTGCATCCTGGTGCCATCTCTTCCCCTGGTAAATGATGCACACACACACATGGCCGTCCACATGATGTAAAACAAAATCAGACCAGGCCACCTACTTCCATTGCTCCATGGTCCAGTTCTGGCGTTCACTTGCCCACATGACCCTATCGACGGTTCACCAGTGTTCCTTCTTTTGACCACTTTGGTAGGTACTAATCACTGCATACCGGGAACCAAGACCTGTGGTTTTGGAGATGCTTTGAGACAGTCGTCTAGCCATTACAATTTGGCCCTTGCCAAAGTCGCTCAGATCCCCACGCTTGCCTATTTTTCCACTTCCAACATATCTATTTCAAGAACTGACTGTTCACTTGCTACCTAATAAATCTCACCCCTTGACAGGTGTCATTACAACAAGATAATCAATGTTATTCACTTCACTTGTCAGTGGTTGTAATGTTTAACAATATCCCCAATGGGATATGTTTACCAATATCCCCTTGTTTTGAGGCACATGTCTGTAATACTGGGTTGTCCTGTGAGAAAAGTTAAAAACTCTATAACTGTAAAAATCTTTTGCTTTGTTTAGCTTTATTGTGTCCTGTAGAGGAGAATTTCTATGCTCAATATAGTTTTATTATATGCTGTCTGTTCTTCAGACCTGGTCATGCCCTTAATGACATAATTCCATGCTACTGGTTATGTCAAACAAGCCCCCTGCCAACAGGCCTAGAAGACGTAGTATTATGAGAAGATTATTAGACATGAATACAATTGACAGAGGCGTTCTGGGAGATAAAGGGATTATAGGATAGAGAAGAAAAAATAATGACTTAACAAGCTAAACTGTGCAAGAAAGTTTTGTAACATTCTTGAAATTAAGAGAGTACTTGTAACATGAGTGCAATCAGATCGCAATCGCTTCTCGGCCTTTTGGCTAAGATCAAGTGCAGTTGTGGCAGAGCTGCACTTGGTCCTCTGGCCAGGGGCTGGGTGAGCTGCGTTGAAAGCCTGGGACTATTGTGCCCCCAGAGTGGCGATCTGGGGGTGCCAAAAAATCACAGGTCAGCAGCACCTTGAAACAGATATAATGTGATTATGTTGGCACCGAGCACTTTAGACCACTTTCTATACGCACCGCCTTTTTATTCTTTGCCCCGGCCTTATGGCTGGGCGAGAAATTTTTTATAATAGCCCAGCCATGAGGCTGGGGCCGTAACCACTCGGCACTTTATTTATGACACTCCTTGTTTGTCACTTTCACTTTTATGTTGATTGTTTCACAGATTTTTAGGGGTGCGGGTAGGCCCTTTTTGGGCTCTGAGTCCCCTAAGATCTAGGGGGGGTTGTGCGGCCTCATGGCTCCTACCCCCCTGAAACCCCATCGTTGGCTCACCCTCCCGGGGGTGAGCTAGTTGTCGAGCCCTGGGTGAAGCCTCGGTGGATCCCTGGGCCAAAGGGACCCCCCCTAGCCCTGCAGCGAAGGGGGGTCTGAAGACCCTTGCCCCCTAAGGGTCCTTATGGATCCGGGGGTCGGGGACTAGGGCCTATCCTTTTTTGAGGAGGTCCATGGACCGCACCCTAGTACACGTTTTTGAAGTTTTGCACTTTTTTTCGTTTATTAGGGCACGAAAGCACTGTTCCCGGGCTTTCAATAAAAAATGAGTGCAATCAGATACTTAAAGGTATATATTTACATAGCTATATACAAATTTAAATAGATGGATACAAATTGGAAATAAAAGTTAGGGCACTTACACTGCACTTAACTACTACGCAAGTGGAAAACATGCAACCATATATAAATGTAAAACCCATCATTTTCTATGTGTACATACTTGCATCTGTGTATATTTGCATTGCTGAAAATTTTTTGGATGCTGCCTGCTCCAATATAGTGCTTTCAAATCATGTAATTGCAATTGATAAAGTCAATATATCTATGTGGGAGTGCATTGTACACATACTCACTAGTGGTTAACAGCTGTTATACCAGCATTGTGTTTTTGCTTTCCATGTCAATGGCTCATTTTGTTCCAATGGCCCATTCATTTCAAAGGAGTTGTGAGCTACAGGTAGAAACCCAACTGAAATGAATAGACCATTGAAATGTATATTTAAATTATATATTAATGGAGTTTCACTAGATTTTCAATCTAGCAGGAGGACCCAACACTGGTTGTCCTCATAGTTTATTGGAAACCAGCCCAGGCTGTTTAGTCAGGAGTTGGTTTATACTCTAGCAGGGGGACAGCATGTCCTTTTCATTTAGCGAGAACTAGTTAAGGCACTCTAGCACTGGGACTATCCCATTTTTAGACACAAACACAATACCAGTGGATAAGGCCCTTAATATGCTTTTGAGTCATCCTTTGTAGGCCAACCAATGTACATTTGCAACAGTCATAACTGGACAACTCTCATTAGGTGCTCCAAGTTTTGTTTTGCCAAAAAGAATTAACACAATGCAACATTCATGTTTGTGGCACCAGTTCTTCCAAATATAAAGCTATACACATTTATTAAAAGCCTACGGAGGAAGTGACTTGTTTCCAGCGCTGGAACTTTATTTACTGTAGACTGAGGAAATGCTTTTATGTATTGATTTTTAATAAAATGTTTAAGATAATTTGGAGTTTTATAGATTCTCCTCAACAAAGCTGCCAAGGTATTGCTATTAGGAGCCAAGAGCAGGAATATTGGTACAATGTACATGACAGCTGTCACTGATGGAAAATGGCTGAGATCATTTCTCAAATAAACACCAATTAGTAAATGTATACTAACTACCAGCATGTTTTACTATTACATTATTTGTGTAACATGACAATATATAAAACAAACAGCGGAATCTATTGGAATATATGGGCACTTACAAATATGGGGTGCACAGAATAACAATCCTAGTCAGGCCAAGTCAATGGCATGAAGCATTCTACTAGAAGGAGCAACAGTATAATCACTATGTTCATTTATTGGGAAACAACTCCTATATTTGTATGTTCTCTTTGTATTTGTATAATGCAAATATTAATGATGAATGTATGAAATATTCTTTACCAAGATTATTATTGCTGTTGTGTGTTGTGTAGTGTTGTTGATGATTGTTATGGTGCCACAGTGCTCTGTAGTGCCAGAAAGTGGGGAAAACAGGACATAGATAAAACATACTTTCCAACTTTGAATAGTGGACCTGAGAGGGGCATGGTGGGAGGGCTGAAGTGAGAGCAGGGCGCGGTGAATTGTCATTTTGGCCCCGCCCACATAAAAAAATGTCAACGCGTGTGCGGGAATTCAGGAGTCTCCGGGAGAGTGGGCAAGTATGACATAGAACAGAGATATACAAGGTAGACATAATAAAGGCAGACATAAAAGATGAATAAAAAAATTGGAGAAAGCTTATATTCTAATTGGAAGAGAGCACAGATCACATGAGGAGCAAGTGTGGCTCAGAGTAAAGATTGGGACAATTCTGACGAGACACTAGTGTGTGTAGTATAGGTGAAAGTAGGGTACGCTACCCTGATAGTTATTAGGTGTTAGAAGATTTTCATTTTTATCTGACACCTGTATTGTTTCCTAACACTTTCTTTTTCAAATTTTAGTAGTTTTCCTCATTTTTCAACTTACTGTCCTGCAGATCCTCTCCATCTCTGGGCCAGGCAGCTGATCCATGTAATGCTTCCCACATACTGAGCAGGTGATGCTGTCACAATAACACTGGCACCTGCCAGCATTCTGTGAAGTGGCATTGGTATTGTGACATCACCGGAGATATCCTGTAAGTCATGTGACAAACCTAGCAGTGAGCTGAACACATTAAGTTGACAGATATTAAATGACAGTGCAAGTTTCTATGATAGTGCTATTAAGTTTACTTCCCGAACTCACCTGTAAAGTTGTCCTTGTTTGACTCCTCTTTACCATGATACCTTTATCTTCTCTAAGAGCTTTCCTTCTTTTCCTATTGAGGTCTGACAGGGAAAAGGCTAACAAGAGAGATCACTGCAGTTCTGACTGATAACATAAAACTGTGTCTGACCTATACATTCCCCTATGCTACGTTACACCATACTTGCCTACTTTTGGCAAGGTGAATCCGGGAGAGGGGCGTGTTCAGAGGGCGAGAGGGGGTGGGGCACGGCCAAGGTCATCATTTTGGCCCCGCCCCCACGATAAATATGCAATTTTGTAGCGGGGGCAGGGCCAAAATGACGCGATTGGCCGCAAAATCGCGGCATTTTAGCCCATTTTGAACTTGCCAGCTCTCCCGGTGTCCGTGAGACCGACCCGAATTTCGGGAGTCTCCCGGACATTCCGGGAGAGTTGGCAAGTATGCGTTACACACAATATTTGGGATTACATTCCCTTTAACTGATGTGTGCATGTTGTTCATAAATTTTGCTGAATGTCAGTTGTCTGGGTAGTGGTACCAATGGAAATCTAACATGTTCCAAAAAGATACTGATAATTGTAGTGTAAGACACACACAATCTGAAAAACACAGACTCTAAGCTATCTCAAAACCTGCTGCTGCAATAAATACATTGTAATGTGATATAACATAACTAATAACTAGTTTAGAGTATGTGTTATATTTTTCAACCTATCATATATATTAGGTTGCATTACAAATTCCTAGATTGCTATAACTGTGATACCTTCAAAGCTATTTGTCAGGGCATGTAATTCTTTTTTCCCCAGTAATTAGAGCACAGTCACACAGTTCCTAGAGACACCTTTAAAGTTTGCTTTCTTAGAAATAAATCCTATTATTTGATTTCCTTAGACTAAGTAAATGGATATACATTACGGTAACAGGAAAAAAACTACATACGTTTATTTCTGTCAGATACTTTGAAAAATATATGTACTTAGCCCCATCTGGTGGTCAATGAGCAAACAGCTGTGACTTTTTTTTCTGTGATACAGGCAGACAGCTAACATACACTTTGTAAGTTTACTATTTCTCAAACATTACAGGTTATTTCTAAATCACAAAACCTACAGACCCACAATACTTCTTTGTGTGTGCCTACTTGTCCATTAAGCACATTTCAATGTACACGGCCACTTCAACGGCCTTGTAAAGACTCCCGCAAAATGAATCTATGCCTAGTTTTCTGGGTTACAGGATGGTTTGAATAAGGTACGGGGTGGAAATGTTGAAAGAACAACACTGCAATGTGCGTCCCATTACAATTACAGTGACAAGAACAGATCTCTGGGTCATAAGAGGTGGTGAATTGCGTGGATAGTTTGTACCGTATGCAGTATAAATGGACTGCGCTATTGAGCAATTGAGCAACTGCAGATGCTCATATTCACAAAACTTTTGGAAGCTCCGAGATTCATTGTTCTCCTGACAAAATCTGCTGGGGAGTGAACGATTACAGAGGTGTTGGGATCCCAAACAATACATAATTGTGATCTCAGTGGTGTTGTTTCCTGTAGCACTATGCAGGTACACAGAGTTTTGTAGATATTTTCAAATATTATAAAATGATACAATTAACAATAATTTTTTATAATGAGATAAAAATGAATTGTATTTTAATATAAGTGGGAAAATAATGTGTTTTCTGCTCTCTGTTAAGTTTCTAACCTAATAATAAACAGGTCACCTGTTTGGTATTATTATTAGGTTAGAAACGTATAGAATGGAAAACATTTTTGACAGAAGCAAAACATTTGACACCACAGAATCCCGGGACTGTCATTTAGAGATGTGCACTGACTCCCATGTTCTGGTTTTAGTTTTGGATTAAGTTTGTGTTTTGTTTTTGGCAAAACCGCCCTTGCGTGTTTTGGTTTTTGATCCAGATTTTTTTCTAAAATCCCTTTTTTTGCTAAAAATCACATATTTTTGCATTTTATACCCCCTACATTATTATTAAACTCAAGAACACTAATTTCAAATCATTTGCAGTCAATTTTGACCATCTCACAGGTCACAATATTATTTTCAGACACTTTCAAACAAAGACTGCAGCGACCTGGCTGGATGCTAAGCAACAGAGCAATGACACACGGCAGTTCATAGCACATCTAGGAAACATTGCCACACAGCAGTGTCAGTAAAGAAAAGTGGTGCAATTAGCAATGGAGCAATGGAGCTCTCCTCTTTGTGTTTTACCTATATAACACAGTACTATGTGACTGCAGATTTAGAAAAACAAGCCTGCCAGACCTATTATTTGTATTTCAGCAATGACAATTAGCAATGGAGCAATGGAGCTCTCCTCTTTGTGTGTTACCTATATAACACAGTACAATGTGACTGCAGATTTAGAAAAACAAGCCTGCCAGACTTATTATTTCTATTTCAGCAATGACAATTAGCAATGGAGCAATGGAGCTCTCCTGAATGTCACTGGAGACTTTGAAGAACACTGCTACTCCTCCTCTTTCTATTCTACCTATGACGCTGCCCAATTGCACTAGAGACTGACAAGAACTATGCTACCCCTTCTGCGTCCCTCTGTGCAATGGCGCTGGATCACTGTGGAGGGCGGTACTTATAGAATTCAAAGCTCGTGAGATCCGAGATCCGACGACGTAACAATGACATTTTGCCTCATTTTCAATTCTGAGGGTGAGCGAGTACCGAGCCGGCTCAGCTCTGTACTCGGATCTGCTAAGTTCGGGTGTGTTCAATTCTCCGTAAAACCGAGCCTGAGTATCTTTACTGTCATTCTGCACACAGGTAAGATCCCAATAGTCAGTGTGCTGCTCTTAAGGGGGCAATGGCAGGACCCGGCAGCTGGATACAGTAGAACTGTTACTAGATTTTTTTTTTACCATTTGTACTATCAGTTCTACTTTATCCTGCTGACAGAACCTGCCATCGCCCCCCATAAGAGCAGCAAACTGACTGTCGGGAACTTAGCTGTGTGCAGAATGACAGTCCCGGGATTCAGTGGTGTCGCAAATCTTTCCTGCCAGTTTTTGGGTAAGTCTAAATTTATTGCATGTCGCTATCATAGGCATTGGATTTGTCGTGTCTACCTCCCTCCAATCGGAATGATAGTCCTCGGAAATATGACTATCACCGTCTTCATGGACTTCCTACAGTGTTATATATGGATACTTTGCAGCACTAACAGGATTTAGGAAATCTAGACAAACTAGGCCATGACCCGATCTGCACAACTAAATCCCATTTTGGCTAGGCCATACCCCATTTAGAGGACAAAAGTCGGGACTGCTAGCAGGTATCTGTGCTGGTTTAGGGGAAGTTTAAAACAGTTGTTTCCAGGTAACTACAGAGAAAAGGAGACATTAACTGTAGGAGCCAATCAGAGTCTACCATTTTTTTAGTAGCTAGAAAATGAAAGCAAATGTCTGGTTGCCACGGGAAACACGTTCTTTTCCACAAGGTTACCTGAGGAACAACCTGTCCCCCAATATGTCCTCTCCAGTCTTGTTATTCTCTGCCTCTATGGATGTAGACTGTGAGGAAAATTGATATTTCTTGTGGCCTTTGATATGCATGTTAGGCCAAATGAATTCTGGACAATGTAATGATGCAATCAATTTTGGGTAAAGAGATGAGATAATAAATTTGGTGCAGTGTGATGAGCTAATGAATTTTGGACAATGTGATAAAATAATGAATTTTGGGCAAAGTGATACATTTTTCAGGACAATATGATGGGCATAGGTAAATTAAATTATTAATTTTGAGTAATGTGAGGAGCTATGGGAAAGGATAAAGTATGGCAAGCATGATACAAACACAGCCTTTCATGAAAATGACCTTTTTGCAACTGTCTAGTGCATGCAAGGTACTTACTGGTATTAATAGTGTGGCAGATAAGCAACTTAACATTAGGCGGCAATTAAGCGTGTAGGTATTCTAGTATGTTTGCTATATGGTAAGTCACTATTATAACCTAGTAGCTTTAAACTATTTTTTTCGTCGGCCTAACTGTTAGGTTAGGTATATTTGGTAAAGAAAATTACCATATTGGGCCTAATTCATTAAGAAAAGTAATGTAAAAAAGGAGTACATTTTATCTGGGAAAAACCATGTTACAATACAAAGGGTAAAAATTAGTTTATTATTTTGCATATAAGTTACATACTGGCTGTTAATTCTTATAGCACACAAATACTTGATAGCTTTATGTTTACACTGAAATTTAGAGTAGATCTAGGACATGCCTTAACTCAACTATAAATCTGTCATCACATTTTAAATTTACCTCCCCTCCAATGCAACATGGGGGTATATTTTCTAAACTGCAGGTTTGAAAAATTGGAGATGTTGCCTATAGCAACCAATCAGATTCTAGATGTCATTTTGTAGAATGCACTAAATAAATGAAAGCTAGAATATGATTGGCTGCCATAGGCAACATCTCCACTTTTTCAAACCCGCCGTTTAGTAAATATAGCCCTCAAACTATATTGTCTGTGATTGAAATCATACGGAAAATGTGCATCAACGCATTGGAGAGTTTTTCTTTACAAAAGCCAGAATTGGAAAATAGTGCAAAGGAGCGTTTTTATTGCTGTCAACGCTGCTGGACACTATTAAGACTTTTTGAGAATAGCAGAAACATGTCTGTGCAGACAGCCTTTTGTCTGAAATAAAGGTATCAGATTCTTATTCAGCATTGAATAAAACAGTGGTCGGATATCTGCCAAGGACATTTGTAAGTAATGAGTAGGAGCTAGTAAAAGTGTGTAAAAGGTTGGCAAGATTCTCTTGCAGACATTAGTTTTTATTTTATTTTTTTACAGTAAGGCTACAGAAAAGTGAATAATATTAACTTGTATATCTTATTGGGCTGTATTGTGCTGCAGCAGGTAGCAGACATCTGTGTGCAGCATATAAAGATGATTACATGGTAATTCATCATAACAAGTATTAAAATGTTTGATTTTGATGTGTGACCTTTATCACCTGCTGTTATGCAAGCACCAATAGAAACTCGTCAAACGCAGGCAACTTTCTATAGCCCCTGATACTGAATATTAGAGATGCTCAGGCTCGGTTCCCCCGAGAACCGAACATACCCGAAACTTAGCAGGTCCGAGTACTGAGCAGAGCCGGCTCTGTACTGTTGCGCGCCCTCGGATTTGGAAGAGAGGCAAAACGTCATTGTTACGTCGTCGGATCTCGCAAGTTTTGGAATCCTTTTTAAGATCCAACATAATGGTGGGTGGGAGGGAGGGCAGATCCCCATTTTTATTTTCTGCCACTGCTGTGTGCCAATGTGCCCTAGATGTGCTAGGAACTGCCGTGTGTTTGTGTCATTGCTCTGTCGCTTACCATCCAGCAAGGTCGCTGCAGTAATTGTTTGAAAGTGTATGAAAATAATATTGTGATCTGTGAAGTGGTCAAAATTGACTGTAAATGACTTAAAATTAGTGCTATTGAGGTTAATAATAATGTAGGAACAAAAAAAACAAAAAAATGATGGGATGTTACCATATTTTAGGATTTTTTCTAAAAAATCCAAAGCCAAAACCAAAACACACGAGGGCCGTTTTGCCCAAACCAAACCAAAACACAAAGCTAATCTAGATCCAAAACCAAAACCAGTTCACGGGGGTCAGTGACCATCTCTACTAAATATAGGTATTGGATTGAAAACACAGTCAGTATTTAACTTATGTGCAAAACAGAAAACTAGTTTTCACCCCTTGCATTGTAACATGGTTTTGTCCAGGAGACTTAAATAAGATACTTCTTAATTTAAGATCCTTAATGAATCAGGCCCTTAATTTGTATCCTCAGATACTTGTAGTGGAAAGCAGATTAATAATCTTCTTTCTATTGCCTCCAGATGAGTGATCCTCAGCACACAAACCACAGGGCCAGGTCTGGTTGATAGTAATAAGCTTTATTGCCTTATTGAAAAGCGAATCATAAAATAAGTGTAAAATGCCTTTAAAAAGTAAAATTGGATACTGACAGATGAATGCACAACTCTGGACACTAATGATAATAAAGCAGTGCATGGAATGGCTAATACATTATAATTTCTTCCATCATTCTAAATGATAGCGACAGCCAATGAAGTTCTTATCAACATGTTAACAGGACAGAGAAATTGAATCCTTGTAACATTTCGGCAGCTTTCTCCAGACTCGACTGGCATTGTTTTCAGTTAATTACACAATGGATGTAGACACATTTCCAGCAGATCTTTAAATACATCAAGCTGCAAGAAAGAAATGTCTTAAAAAAAACTTTTGGGCCCTGGTTAGAAAGAGGGATACAATTAAAACATTCAGCTGGGTTACCCTGTAAAAGATTACTGCATACAAAGCATTACATTTTCTTATATAATACTTGAAGATAGAATGCACTTTTCAGTCCTTGATTTC
Source organism: Mixophyes fleayi (assembly GCF_038048845.1). NCBI lineage: Eukaryota > Metazoa > Chordata > Amphibia > Anura > Limnodynastidae > Mixophyes > Mixophyes fleayi. Next base: position 17,325,244 of record NC_134411.1, on the reverse strand, counting down.
CCATTACAGCTCTGATAAAAAGAGATATATATAATGTAGAATTCCCCCCCCCCCACCACCCTATCACAAACAGTAAAAGACATCTCCCGTCTCTTAGAGAAAGGTGCTCAATTCTGTAGAGCAAATCAAAGACTACATCAATCTGAACATTTCTTTCTGGTAACTGGTTGTGTTGAATCATGGAGGAACACAAAAAAATGATCTGAACATCATGCTTCACACTCTTACAGGCTTAATTATGCTCCTGTATTTGGCTTCAATCCCTGAGAAAAGCACCCTTCTATAAGTAGCCTTATGTAATAGATGGTAAGCTTGCGAGCAGGGTCCTCTTACCTCTTTGTCTGTGTCACCCAGTATTGCTTTATTACTGTGTCTGTTCCCAATAAAGCGCTACGGAATATGCTGGCGCTATATAAATAAATGTTGATGATGATCATGTAGTGAAGCTTATCTATACAAGTACAACTTCACATTTTTAACAGGTCAAAACATACACAAATGCAAGCCAGGATTGAGCAAGGTCCTAATGCCATCTGCACTTGCGATATGCATAAAACCAGTACTATTATCACACATGGACAATCGCCATCATTAATCTATACTTTGCAATGTTTCAGCAACTATATAGCTTGTTTCAACCCTATATTACATATAACATAGACATAATACCGCAGAGCAGGCAGGGTTTGCCTATATTTAAAGTAGCAAATTGTGATGCCAAACACAGAGAATGTCCCTCTAAGGCCAGTCTAGTTGTGGTGATTGTCTATTGCAGCTCCTTTTCCTTTAGAGGTGAACTCAACAGTACTCGGTTGTCCACCGGTCTTGTTCACGCAATTTTAGTAGCTTATTAAAGGGTTTTGGCATAGGAAAAAAAGGAAAATTGAGAAATGACAGGTGGCTGAAGTAGGAGGTAAAACATACACTAAGAGCTGTGAACAATGCAAGTACCTGTACAGACATAGATGACCAGGGACGAACGTCCAGGGAAAGGTCAGGGTAGGTGGCAATCCAAAACAAGGTCAAGGTCAGCCAAATATCAGGGCAGTTGGCAATCCAAAACAATGTCCGGGCAAAGGTCAAACAGAAATCCAGGAACAGCAACCAGAAACTCAAAGCATAAGGTAAACTGCACCTACCTAAAACGGGCACTAAAGCAGACATCTGTCTGCACTAACGTATGTAGCCAATCAGTGAGGCAGGTGAGCAAATTAGTCTGCCCACCCCCCACCCCCAGCCAGGGAGGCTAAAAGTGATCTCATGATCACAAAAAAAACTACTTGCCCAGCAGCATCCTTAGAAACCACTACTGACACAAATATGTTTATTTCATTCTTAAAATCTATTGGTGTGCACATATTTAGGCTATAAGTTGTGTATGTTGAGTTGCATGTATAATGAGGTTAACTGTTATCATGTGCAGAACATTTCTACAATGGTATTTATATTTAGTCTATAAATATCCACCATTGCCTATGAAAAAAGTATATATATCTTATTCTTCATCCAACATGCAATGACATCACTAGCCATGCCTGCCCATGTCTGAGTTAATGAATAGGCACAGATTATTCATGTTCACTAGGAGGCTGCAAGCCTTGGTCTTCTGTACTAATCCAAAGTGTTGCAGCATAAAGAATTTCTGATTTCTTTTTTTTCATAAAAGACGGGAATTGTCAGCAAAGGAATGTAAAACATGCACGCTTAACAGATTTAATTAAGTAAAAGCAATTCTTAAATCAATTATACACAGACTTAATGTAATGTCCAACAATTGATTTACACACTTTATACATCTTGTATGGAATCATGTTTTGCATACAAACATCAAGTATGACATGGAAATTAATATAATTACTATATGTTGACATCCAGTACTCATGTTTAAATGTACACTCTTCTTATCTTCCTACTCTACCTCCTGTCCTCTTGATCCCATACCCTCAAAAATTGGTAAGTCCCTGTCTCATGTGCTCATTCCACCTCTAACTAAAATGTGTAATCTATCTCTGTCTACTGGTATCTTTCCATCACCATTCAAGCATGCAGCATTTCTGTTTCAGCACTGAACACTGCTACCTCTCCTGTTTGTTGGTGAGGTCTAGCACAGTAGACTGTGACTGTAGACTTTTAATAATGCTGCCAGTTCTATTATTTGAATTTCTGTTTCAGCACTAAACAATGCCACCTCTTCCATTTCTGTGTGAGCTATGGCACAGTAAAATGTCACTGGAAACTTTGAAGAACACTGCCAGCCCTATAATTTGTCTTTCAGCACTGAAAACTGCCTCCTTTCGTGTTTTTGTGTGAACTATAACTCATTAGAATGTCACTGTAGACTTTGAAGGACACTGCCACCCCTCCTCTTTCTGTTTAAGCTATGAAGCTGCCCGACTACACTGGAGACTGCCAACAACCCTGCTACCCTTTCTGTGTCTCTTTGTGAAATGTCTCTCTGTGAAATGGCGCAGAAACTCCATGGAGGGCGGTAATTATAGAATCCATAACTCGCAAGATCCAACTACGCAACAATGACGTTTTGCCTCGTTTTAATTTTCGAGAGCGCGCAAAAGTACTGAGCAGGCTCGGCTCAGCTAAGTTCAGGTGAGCTTGGTTTTTCCAAAAACCAAGCCCAAGCATCTCTAATAGATATGCTTATATATGAATATACAAATATTTTCCTGTTCAACTGGTGTAAGTGCATTTACTATATAAAGGTGTTAAACATACACATGATCTATCAATTGCTTTCTCTATTTTCAACTCTTTCCATTGCTATATACACATCCATTGATTCCAGTGCCTGGTGTGGCATTATAAAAGGGTTAAATCCCCAATCAGATGTGCATCAGATAGATTCTATGCTGACACTTAAATAGTGTGGCCTCCCTCCCGACTTCAGGCACTAACAATCTTGGTGACCTTGGACAAATCATATTGTCTCACTGTGTCCCAAACAACAAAAAGTAGACATCATGTTGAACTGGGTATAAAAACTGGCAAATTCTGTGCATGCCATACTGTGTAATATATGTCCTTTCTAAAAAATGAATAACAGTGTTTGTTATTGTGGCTAAGATGTGAATTATGGACCTATGTCACAGTGGTTAGCATTGCCATCCCACAGTACTGGGGTTATAAGGCCTATCAGTGTGGAGTTAGTATGTTCTCCGCATGTCTGTGTATGTTTCCTCCTAACTGAAATTATTCCTACTCTGAAATCTAGACTACTCTAACAGCAAATACCATAGCAAATAAGACAAATGCAGGTATTGGTTTAAGGTCACTATAAATAGCCAATGTATTTCTTGTACTGTTTGAATATTCAATAGTTTGATACATATGTATGGTAAATAAATAATTTATTTAACTTTAGATATTGTGCACCATCTGGTGGTGTTAGTTCTTAATTGCAGGTAACAATTGCTTGTGGTTTTGAACATTGTAAATGAATTAGGCTCCATCTTGTGGTGATATTTCAGTATACAGTCAATATATGTGTGACAAAAATGTATTTGCTAAATGTATATTTTAATATGGATGTTGTACTTGTATATTCAGTTATGAATGTTTATATGCCAACACAATTTTTTTTTCAGCAGGTAGTTTCCATATGATTATCTCCTTGTACACTATATGGACAAAAGTCTTCGGACGCCTGACCATTACATCAACAGGGATTGTAATGGCATTGTATTCAAATACATATACTTTAATATGGAGTTGGACCCCCTTTTGCAGTGATAACAGCTTCCACTCTTATTGGAAGGCTTTCCACAAGATGTTGGAGTGTTTCTGTGGGAATTTGTGCTCATTCATTCTGTAGAGCATTAATAAGGTCAAGCACTGATGTTGGAAGAGTAGGCCTGGCTCGCAATCTCCGTTCCAATTCATCCCAAAGGTGTTCGATGGGGTTGTAGTCAGGACTCTGTGTGGGCCAGTCAACTTCTTCCACACAAAACTCATCAAACCATTTATTTGTAATTCTTGCTTTGTGCAGTAGGGCACAGTCATGTTGGAATAAAAAAGGGCCTTCCCCAAACTGCTGCCACAAAGTTGGAAGCATAACATTGTCCAAAATGACTTGGTATGCTGAAGCATTAAAATTGCCCTTCACTGGAGAAGCTTAGCCTAAGCAAAACCCTGAAAAACAGCCTCATACCATTATCCCTCCTTCACCAAACTTCACAGTTGGCATAATGCAGTCAGGCAGATAACCTTCTCCCGGCATCCGCCAAACCCAGACTCCCCCATGTGACAGTCAAATAGAGAAACGTAATTTGTCACTCCATAGAACACGTTTCCACTGCTCCACAGTCCAGTGTTCGTGTGCTTTACACCACTTCATCCAATGCTTGGCATTGGTTTTGGTGATGTGAGGCTTGCATGCAGCTGCTTGACAATGGAAACCCATTTCATTAAGCTCCCGCCGCACATTTTTTTGTGCTTACATTAATGCCAGTGGAAGTTTCGGAACTCTTCAACTATGGAATCAGCAGAGTGTTGGCAACTTTTACGCACCATGAGCCTTACCAGTCGCTCTGTGATTTTACATGGTCTTCTGCTTCATGGCTGTTGTTTCTAAACACTTTCACTTTCTAATAATATCACTTACAATTAACTGTGGAATAACCAGCAGGAATGAAATTTCATGAACCGTCTTATTGCAAAGGTGGCATCCTATCACAGTACCACACTTAAAGTCACTGTGCTCTTCAGCATGACCCATTTTGTATCACAAATGTTTGAAAATGGAGACTGCATGGCTAGGTGCTTGATTTTATATACCTCTGGCAACGGGTCTGATTGAAATATCTCAATTCAATAATTAACAGGTGTGGCCAAATACTTTTGTCCATATAGTGTATGTCTCCGGTTAACCAAGAGTTTAACACCATTAAAAGGACATATGTTATACTTTGTATTTCATCATCACTCCCTTAGACATATAGTCACCTCAATTTCAAAGGCTACTCACACTGCAGGCTTATAAATCTCTCTTATATGTGGCAGAACGGATAGTGAGGCAGTCTGCGCAGTTTCTCATACATATAATTCAGTCTCTGCTCCCTAACTAACTGTCCCTAATACCTTGTTAATATTATCTCAGTCCAGCAAAATGGTTCTTTTACATTACAGTCTTCAGCTCTCCCCACCTAGTCCCTATCTGACTGCTGGTATAATACACAGCCCCCGTAAATAAATAAACAAATATTAAGAGGTTATTTATCCATATAACGATCAGTCCAAGATGGCATTTTCCAGTCAGGTCTCCAGTCGTCTCTCTGTTTTGAAAAGATCTTTTCCTTCTTCTCACTGTGTCTTTGTCACTTTGGTATTTCCTTTACTCCTGTCCTCCGTTGAACTTTCACCCAACTGACAGAGGTGTACTCCCCTCACAAACAGCTCCTATTTACCAATTTGACTCCTCCTCTATACAGGGGTTCTTTTACCTCCTCTTCTCAGACCTCGCGCCACTCCTCTTTCAGACCTCTGATACTCTCATAAGGTCTCTCTTCTTGTTTCTGAAGGTGTACATGAGCTGTATTGCTTAAACACACCTTTATTGTACTCAGCTGTGTGTTTGCACTTCTACTTCCTCCCTGTCCCACCTGTCCAGGTGCAGGCATGCAGGCATAAGTGCCAGAATCACCCAAATCTTCATAAGGTCACTTTCTAGGCATGTGCACAACAATTTCAAGCAAGATACGGTACACATACGTTCCACTCTGCATCCAATTTGAAAACATTAGTGCCCTTTCAACTTCTCCTGTCCTCATGCGTATTAGAGTGAATGTCGTAGAACATACAGATATTGTAGAACATATAGGTAGACAAAACACTCAAATACCTAAGTGTATGGCTGTAAAATACCACACGTCTAGGAATAAAATAATATATAATCATAATACAGCCTAATGGCCAGTATAGAATATGCTAACCTTCAGAAAACTTCTCTAACAGGCAGACATTTTTTTTTTCACTGCTATTGGATACAACAAGAATAAGCTCAGATCTGTGGAGCTGATTTTATCTACAGAGAAAATCTGGACAATCTCTTTAACTTACAAAAAGGATAATGAGAAGGCGAGACACAATAAATTTAGTATAGTGCTGAAGGCCAAACCACAACCTTCTGGTGTTGTGTAGATGCGGAACAATAAAAGGTGGCAGTGACATTTCACTGGACACTGTCTGTAGCGTAAGGTCTTTTAAAGCTCTGCATAGGCTTGAATGTGCGTGGTACTCTTTAGACAGTGTGAAGATAATATAACTTTCTATGGACTGCAGTGAGTGCTATTGTCAAAATGACAATGCTGACAAGGGGGAGGGAGGGGGGGTATTTGTGAATTATATGGCCAGTAATAGTGTTGGAACTCTGTGCAGCATTTGGCTGGCTGGCATACTCCAAGATTCATCATGAGGCTTTGTACAATATATAGGAGAGAATGTTTGACTGGCTATGGATTAGTCCCTGTGCCATATATCACTGGCAATTGGCTTTATCTCTGTCCAATATATGGCTGTCAGTGGTGGTTGTGGTCTCGGTACTCTACAAGGATAGCAGTGGAGGGGGGATATACTTCAGTGCTAACTTATTGATTGTACGTTCAAGACCGACCAGGAGTACATCAAGGCTTAGCAAATAATTTAAGGTAAACATTTTTCCTCTGCTCATTAAGTACTGTATAACTACATGAGAAGGTCCATTGGCAGGTATGTGGAAGGACATGGGGGGTACAAATTGGTATCTGGGGGTAATAATTGGAATATGATGTTAGAAACTGATTTACTGTGGGGACAAAGGATAACCTGAATGTCTTTGGATTGCACATTGCAATTCTTATCTTACAGAATTTCTGTCTTCTAAGTTTTGGCCCTGGTTCCTAGGTTTCAGATAAGTTTGTCCAGGCCTACCTTAAGGTGTGGCAGAGCAGGCAATGAGAGGCCAAGGGTCAACATGCAGTTAGCTTTCTTACCATTTGCTCTTCCTTTACAAGGCAGTCTTATTCTGTAACTATTTCTCCTGTGTGTTTTTCTGGTGTGTCAGTGACTTGTTTTGTTTATGTCCTGCTTTACTCATTATGTCCCAATATGGTGGACTTCTTTTCGAAGACCACTTTTCTATCTGCTGTTCATAATGTTGGTTATGGTTAGTTGGACGACCACTTTTCTATCTGTTGTTCATAATGTTGGTTATGGTTAGTTGGACAACCACTTTTCTATCTGCTGTTCATAGTGTTGGTTATGGTCAGTTGGACGTCAATTTTCAAATTGGGGATTATTGTTTATTTCATCACTAATATATGGATTATAGGGCTTTATATGTTTGCAGGGTTAAATATTTCTTGTGTTCAAATTCTTGTTGTTCTGCAAGTGATGCATAGTGAGCATTGGTTTGAGCCTAGTAGATTTTGGTTCCTGGTCATTTTGTATCAGAGAGGCTAGTGAGACAAGGCTTTGGGGGTTCTCAGATAAGAAAATAACGAGAATTTGCACTGGAGTGTCCAGTGAAATGTCACCGCCACCTTTTCTTGCTCCGCACCTACACAACACCAGAAGTCTTTGGGGTTATATCGGATCAGATTTAGTTCCCCAATAATGAAATTTTCATTCTGTAAGTTCATAAGAAAAATCCCTAGGGCCTGATACATTAAGGATCTTAACTTAAGAAACTTCTTATTTAAGTCTACTGGACAAAACCAAGTTACAATGCAAGGGGTGCAAATACTGACTGTTTTTTCATGTAGCACACAAATACTTGATAGCTTAATTGTACACTGAAATTTAAAGTTGATATTTGTGTGCTACTGTGCGTGGCTGTACTTGCTCTGAATCTAAGCTGACTCTTCAAAGTGAATGGGTTCCAAGCGCCTCACTAACATCAATGTGCACTTTACCAACCTTGCTTATCGCCTGTACAGTGTTCTCTTGCCACGCCAAAAGCTGCACTTCAGTCCTGTTATTGATCCTGCGCACCAATCGGTTCTACATACCTCCAGTGCTAGACCAGCACACCAGTACCATACCAAAGCTAGCGCACCAAGTGGGCCACCATACCTCTGGGGATAGAACCAGCACACTTGTACCTTTACACAGGCAGCACAACAAGAGGCCCATCATACCTCGGGGCTAGACCAGTACACCCGTACCATACCTCGGCCTGCACACCAAGTGGCCCATCTTACCTCAGGGACTAAACCTGCCCACCCATACCAGTTACCAGAACTGTTGCACCTCCAATCACACAGCCTTGGGCCAGTACCAAAACCCAGGCAACGAGAACACTGGATCCAGCAGTTTGATTTTGATGTGTGATCTTTATCAGCTGCTTTTACGCAAGAACAAGTGGAAACTCGACAAATGAAGGCAACTTTTCATAGCCACTGATACTGTATATAGCTATTGGATTCACATGAACACAGACATAATTTATATCAGCAGAAACCTAGGGGTATATTTACTATGTAGCGGTTCCGCAGAACAGCCGATTCCCACCACTTTGAAGGCATTATTTTTGAAATAACTGTGTGGCACATGCCTGCAGTGCTTGTAACATGATTTTGGCTCGTTCAGGAGCTTAGTAGTGTTTTTCTCACCTAGTGTTCTGAAGAAAGCACTGAGAAAATGCAGCAAGCTTGGGGATCATTGAACACTAGCTGTCATCCTCACACGCTTTGCACACACATCTGGTTTTATTAAAGACAAAGACCATCGCATTTTGTCTTTGATAAAATTTGCGTTTGAAGAAAATAACTTCAAAGCGCCAAAAAACGGCGGTTCTATGGAACCGCTGCAAGGTAAATAGACCCCTGGAGTGGAAAGCAAATTAATAAACTTCTTTCTAATGCCTCCAGATGTGTGATCCTCAACACATAAACCACAGGACCAAGTCTGATTGACAGGGATTGGCTTCATTGCCTTATGAAAGGCGAAACATAAAATAAGTGTAAAACTCCTTTAAAAAGTAAAATTGAGTCGTGATGAATGAATGCACAACCCAGGCCACTGATCATAATAAAGCAATGCATGAAATGGCTAATACATTATAATTTCTTCCTTCAGTCTAAATGATAGCGACAGCCAATGTAGTTCTTATCAACATGTTAACAGAATAGAGAAATTGAATCCTTGCAACATTTCAGCAGCTTTTTCCAGACTCGACTGGCATTGTTTTCAGTTAATTACACAATGGATGTAGACACATTTCCATCAGATCTTTTTCAGAACAAAACCCCCAAACAGTTTTAAGTACATCAAACTGTAACAAACGAGTGCCTCAAAAAACGTTTGCACCATGATTCGAAAGAGGGTTATAATTAAAACATTCAGTTTGGCTACTCTGTAAAAGACTGCTGCTCACAAACCAAAACATTTTCATATATAATGAAGATTAAAGATAAAATGAAGATAAAATGAAGATAAAATGCAATTTGTAGTCCTTGATTTACCATTGTAGCTCTGACAAAAAGTGACATACGAGGTATGTTTATTAAATAACGAGACTGATTAAATAACTTACCTTCATTTATTGGTATTACAAATTTAATGTTTGTCCCCTTCAATATACTCCCCATTTGCACTAATACATCACTGTAGTCTTGGTTTCCACTGGTCGAAGGCATAGAGTTAATCAATTTCTGTCACTTGTTTCCACATATATGCTGTTTTCTTCTTTACAGCATCAACTGACTCAAAATGTGTACCTTTAAGCACTGATTTAACTTTTGGGAAAAGATAAAAATCGCAAAGTGCGAAATCGGGCGAATATGGAGGATGTTCAAGTGTAGTAATGTGTTTTTCGGTCATAAACTGGTTCACAGAAAGTGCTGTGTGAGCAGACGCATTGTCCTGGTGAAGAAAGAAACCATTTTTCCACAGTTGCGGCTGTTTCTTTCTGACTCTTTCTCTCAGCTTTTTCAAAACTTCCTTATAATAATGCTGATTAACTGTTGTGCCTTCTGGAGCCCATTCTTCCAAAATTACACCCTTGATATTGAAAAAAACAATGAGCATTGCTTTGAATTTTGACATGCTTTGACAAGCTTTTTTCATTCTTGATGATGACGGTGTTTTCCAGTGCATTGACTGCCTTTTGGTTTCAGGATCGTACTGGAAGATCCAGGTCTCATCACAAGTGATTACTTTATGAAACAGGTTTGGATTTGTGTCAAGTTGCTGCAGAATGTCAACACAACATTCCTTGCGACGTTCTATTTGCTCTGGTGTGAGAACCCTTGGTATCGTCTTTGCACAAGTTTTCGTCATGTTAAGATCCTCACACAAAATTTTCCATACGGAGTCTTTGTCAATGTTCAAAGATTTCGCTATCATTGGAACACTGAGTTGGCGGTCTTTTCAAACAATCTGACTGATTTTTTCTACATTTTCTTCGGTTATTGAAGTGCAAGGTCGTCCAGGACGTTCATCATCTTCGACATTCTCACGTCCCTCGCTAAATCTTTTGTGCCACTCAAACACATGCGTGCTAGACAAGCAGTCATTCCCATAGACCCTAGTAAGCATTTGAAAACATTCTGTTGGTGTTTTGTGCAATTTTACTACAAATTTCAAATTGACAAGTTCCAACTTTTAAACTTAGCATTTTTTCGGCACTCTACAGAAAACGCAACCAAACTAAATGGCGACTCACAATCAACTGAACGTCATAGAGTGTTGCAGCTTGTCATGCAGGTTCAGACCAGTTCAAGGTTACTAGGTATGTAGTTATAACCGGTTCTGACTGCTTTGTTTACTAGGTGGAATCACAGTTTCCTTATTTAATAGACACACCTCGTATAATGGAGAACATCCCCGCACCACCACAAACAGCAAATGACATCCCACAGCTCTTAGAGAAAGATTCTCATTTCGATAGAGCAAATCAAAGGCTACATCAATATGGACGACTTTGCCTGGTATACTGGCCATTCTGAAACATGGAGGAGCACAAAACATAATGAGAACATCATGTTTCACTCTCCTGCAGACTTCATTATGGTCCTATACCTGGCTTCAATCCCTGAGAAAAAAATCTTCTATTCTACAATAGTCCAATTAGCCACAACTTAACATAATATAGCTGCGATGCTAATGATAGAAATATTATCAGCTAAAGAGATCAATGTACAAACAGCCAATCAGAAACAGTTAGACAGTGCTCCTGGTACCATTATCATCATCACCACATATTTATACCAGGCCTGTGGTACCTGTAAGAGATATGCCTCCTAGGAAGCGTATCTGGGGATGCAGCCAAGTCTTATTAGGTTGTATCTCCAAGATGCGTGCAGCACTTACGTGTATACATCCTTACTTACTCAACATATGCTTGCTCATTCCCGTTCTGCAGGTCCATATGCGTTAGCCCACAAAATCAGGAACACCTTCAAATATGCGTAATCTCCACCCTAAACATTACTCACGTAAATATCTTGTCCTGAAAAATAATATTGTTTTTTTTTTCTCAGTCTATAAATGTAATATTGATGTGCAAATCAGTGAAATGTGTAATGAGGTGAAATGTTCTTATGTGCAGTGCATTTATTCAATGGTAGAATGGGTGTGTTTCCAGTCTATTGAATATAAAAAAAAGCATATATAAGTTATTCTTCATCCAGCATGCAATGACATCAATAGTGATGTGAAATCTAATTCATTTTAGTTCAGTTAATTTAGTTCAGTTAGTTAATTTAGCTCCATTAGTTCATTTAGTTAATTTAGTTCAGTTAGTTAATTTAATTAATTTAGTTCATTTAGCTCATTCAGTTACGTTAGTTCATTTAGCTCATTTAGTTCATCAAGTTCAGTTAGTTCATTTAGTTAATTTAGTTCAGCTAGTTCATTTAATTCATTTAGTTCATTTAGCTCATTTAGTTCAGTTAGTTCATTTAGCTCAATTAGGCCATTTAGTTCCTTTAGTTCATTTAGCTCATATAGTTCATTTAGTTAATTTAGTTAATTTAGCTCATTTAGTTCATTTAACTCATTTAGATCATTTAGTTCAGTTAGTTAATTTAGCTCATTTAGTTCATTTAGTTCAGTTAGTTCATAATCTAAATGATTCAAATGAGCCAAAGGAGCCAAAAGAGCCAAATTAACTAGATCTAAGACTAATAGGACAGTGATTTTATCACAAAAAGGTGAGTAGCATGAACATACACACACACACACACACACACACACACACAGACACTCTCACTCACACTTAGGGCTAGATTTACTAAGCTGCGGGTTTGAAAAAGTGGGGATGTTGCCTATAGCAACCAATCAGATTCTAGCTTTCATTTATTTAGTACCTTCTACAAAATGATAGCTAGAAACTGATTGGTTGCTATAGGCAACATCCCACTTTTTCAAACCTGCAGCTTAGTAAATCTAGCCCTTAGTCTTCAGCTAGTCAGTGCAATTTCAAATGTTTTTTTTATTAGATTTGTATTTCATAGACTGTAGAGCTTTCTACTTTCCTTTTACGTTAGGAACTAAAGAGCCAGTGTGAGTGAGACAGTGAGTGAGCCTACTGGGGCTGCTGTGTAGTTTTGTCTAACTCCTCCCACTTGTTTTAGTTCCTGATTAACTAATCCTCGCCAGAGCTGTGAACTAAATGAGTTAGTTCACTTTGATGATTAGATCATTTTGAATTGATCATTCGTGAACTACCCATCACTAATGCCCTTGGCTGAGTGAATGAATAAGCACACATTACTCATGTTCACTAGGAGGCTGCAAGCCTTGTCTTCTGTACTAATCCACAGTGTTGCAGCATAAACAAGATTTTATTTTATTTTTTTTATTTTGTTAAAAGATGGGAATTGTCAGTAAAGGAATGTAAAGCATGCAAGCTTAACAGATTTAATTAAGTAAAAGCAATCATTAAATCAGTTTGTAAACTTATCGTGATGTCCAAATTTGATTTATACTCTTTATAAATCTTGTATGGAATCATGTTTTGCATACACACCTCAAGTATGACAGGGAAATTAATATAATTACTATATTATGACATCCAGTACTCATGTTTAAATGGCTGTAATCAGGGACAAACAAATCCTCTTTTGTTCCCTCTCTAGTTTTTTATTGACTACTAATCCTAACATAAATTGAAGGGCATGAGGCATTAATTTTACAGGACACGGAGGACCACCAATCTGAAGACAACAATTGTAATTAGACACCTTAAACATGTAAACCCCAATTCAGCCTAATACCCGAGAGAAATTTTCTGGGTGCTCCCTGCTCGGATAATATAGAGCTTTATTTATTTATTTTCATAGCAGGCTTTTGTTTGATATAATTAGATGTTTAATGTAGACCTCTGGTTTCCCACAAAATGTATGGTTTTTAACAGTATACAGAAAGCATTTATGGATCATAATTATATTAATATTGTAAATATCTGTGGACTACTATATAGTTTGGCAGAGGGAGACGTTCGGAGTGTGTTCTAAGAATTGTACTGATATCATGTGCCCAACTGTCTTCGTTTGTATTATGTGCATGAGCTCAGAAGGAAACTTTTGAGCAGCGGCTTCTGTTACTAATATATCCAAGGGATCAGCGCGCTTATACAAACCTCACAATAACTAATCATTTTTAAAATCAGTTTCAGTTGGAAACAATATCTCTGTCCAGTAAATCTAACATAGTGCGCTGCTCCATTAGTCATATATAGTGACACAAACACCTTTCTGTTGATGCACACACAAACAACTTCTTGCTTTTTAAACAGTACTTTTATTGTTCCATCGCGTTATAAAGCAGCATGCACTTCCATCAGAATGACACTAGCCAACCTAACACTGACTAGACATAGTCCTTCTGTCTAGACACCGGCCACTGTCTGGCATCGGTCACACTGAACATATACACAATACAGGTTTATATACACAAAACCCGTTCCTTTGATCTAATTACCTCATTAGACTACCTGTTTGTGTTCAGCCTAGGAGCTTTACTTTGCAAGGACTTAACTCTCTATGCAGCCTTCCCCTGCAGACTGTCAACTGAATAGCTAGTCTCTTAGAGGCCTGTGGCAAACCACTCCCTTTGTCACATATCCCTTCCACTAGCATCACCAAGTAGGGTGGCGCAGACTTTGCGAGGAGCGCAAACTTCTGTGACAATACATATGCATTTTTGTGCAAAATCCCCAATCTATGTTCCATTCTAGTCAACTGAGGTTTGACCAAACCTTGTCCAGTGACATATCTCAAATGTTTGGCCACTTCCATTACCAACTTAACACTGTTCTGAAACAGCGCGCTCTCGCTCTCTCTCTCTCCTTTTTTAACAGGACGCTTTTAAGCCCTTTCTAACTGTGGTTGTTCTGTGACAGTGGAATGGGTTTTATGACTTACGGCTATGCGGACTGTGGGTCAGTAAAACATGTGTACAGCTTATGCCCTCATTCTACCGTCCCCTAAGTGTCCGCCATCCACCTGAGTGTGTGTAGCTTCCAACACTAGGGGTACATTAAGCTGAGGAACTTCTAATTGCTTTACCTTCCTTTCCTTCACAGTAATCACTCGAAAAAACACATTAGTTTTGAAAATAATATGACGGCAATACAGCCTGCCGAATTGACAGGTCTCGCACTAAAACAACTGTCTCCAACATTATAAGCCAACTTAAGCTGTAGTGCCACGTCATTTCTCTGGTCATGTGCAAAGTTTGGCAAACACAACAATTCTGGGTATTCAGACTAGACTATACCCTCATGAACAAGTGGAGAGGCCTCATGTGCAATGTCACTAGACAATGCTGCTTTTGACTGTGGGTCAGTAAAACATGTGTACAGCTTATGCCCTCATTCTACCTTCCCCGCCATCCGCCATCCACCTGAGTGTGTGTAGCTTCCAACACTAGGGGTACATTAAGCTGAGGAACTACTAATTGCTCTACCTTCCTTTCCTTCACAGTAATCACTCGAAAAAACACATTCATTTTGAAAATAATATGACGGCAATACAGCCTGCCGAATTGACAGGTCTCGCACTAAAACAACTGTCTCCAACATTATAAGTCAACTTAAGCTGTAGTGTCACGTCATTTCTCTGGTCATGTGCAAAGTTTGGCAAACACAACAATTCTGGGTATTCAGACTAGTCTATACCCTCATGAACAAGTGGGGAGGCCTCATGTGCAATGTCACTAGACAATGCTGCTTTTGACTGTCCAGGCTTCCGTAAAAGTCCTGCCGTGACCCCCAGGATAGCATTCCAGGATGGCAGTTCCCAAAGTTAAAGGTTCAGACACTGACTTCTCGGGCAGGTCCTTTAAGACTGGGCTTCCGACCGTTGATTCATTTGTCGACATGACCTGCCACACGTGCTCACAAAGCACCTATTTAAGCAGTGGGAAATCTTGCCCTAGAATAAGTGGATACGGCAGCTTAAATGCTATATATCTTTACGGTTTGACCTTTAAATCTAATCGACAATATAGTCCTATTTAATCTCTTGGTTATCCCATGTGTGCAGCGCACTTGAACTGTGGGCAACAGCAAGACCATGGCTCCAGCCAGGACAGAATTGTAAATTAGTGTAAGGTCACTCCCAGAGTCCACGACTGCCTGGATAACTTTGTTGTTCTCTCACACAGTAACTTTAATTAAATGTGAACCACTGGTTGTGAAAATCCCAGAACAGCAACTAAAGCTGGTTACACAACACACGGTTTTCGTCCACTAATCGGCTCAATCAGCCGACATACGACCGCTCGTTCAAAAGTCGGGTCAGTGTGTGCAGTGACACGATGGTCAAAAGTCTGACCAAATGGACGATTGTCGCCTCATTTGGTTGGTCGTACCGTTTAATATTTTCGTTCCAATCTCGTTTCCGCTGTGTAGTGTGTATAAACTTCCGACCGATCCATAACAGTGAGTACGAAATTACAGTCATTGTTCACGACAACATGGATGTAAAAAGTCGCTAAAGGGACGTCCGCTCTTCCATTTATCATCCTAAACAAGGCTAGTGTGTATGCAGTCCATGGACCGAGCGATCGGGCCATCGATCGCATGTAAAATCGCTCGGCATAAAAAGTTGGTGGAAATTTCTGTAGTGTATACCCAGCTTTAGAACGAGAGGCTCAGGTTTCTATACACAAAACCCCTCCCTAATTATGTCATTAGACCAAATGTGTGTGCTCAGCCTAGAAACTTTACTGAGTAAAGACTTAACCCTGTATGCAGCCTTCCCCTGCAGACTGTCAGCTGTAGAGCTAATTCCTCTCCTAAAGGCCTGTGGCAAACCACTCCCTTCGTCACAAGATATATGTATCTTCTATTCTGCACATGTGGTTTACAATATGTTGGAAGGACCATCAGACCTTCAAAGAACGTACCTATGAGCATCAGTGACCCATCAAAAACAAAATTACCACACATGCTGTATATAGACATTTCTCTTAAATCCATAATACCGACCCCTGTTAGTTTTTAATACAGAGTAATTGTTTTATTAATAACACTGCTTGTTAACTTTTATAACATTTTTGTAAACTTACATGATGTTTTTGTATACTTTTTTTGCATTTGTTTTTTTTGGATCTTGTTGCATTGTATTACTATTAGATGCTTGTAACAATAGACATGAGCTTCATCGTCATTATTTGATTATTAATTCAATTCTGTTTTAAGGAGAGTTCACATTTAAACCACCAGCTGCTAATCATTGGTAGACATACCTCCATATCGCATGTAGAAAGATTAATCAGAAACCTGTGGCAGAGAATTACACAAGATTCTGGACAGCTGACTCTAATTCATAGATATTTCTACATATAGCGGAGGGGGTCATATTTCCGACGTTGAATGTGTCAAAGCTTATTCTGTCATCACCAAAATGGTGATATATATCACCATATGCATATATACATATAAGTATACAAGTTAACCCGTGCATGATACTCATGCGTTCTAGTCAAATCAAGCTACTTAAGGTGTTAAAAAGGTTCTTGTCATGCATTTGGGCCATAGCCCAGGCCTCAACCACCAACCACTCCCCACTGTCACCCCCGGAAACCACCAACCACTCCCAACTGTCACTTTTCCTTCAAGAAATATATATATATTTTTTTAAAATCTTTAAACACTTTTAACAATTAACAGATTAAATTAACAAATTAAAGACATTGTAGTATACCAAATTTCAGCCCTTTATGAATTTTTTTTCCCACACACACTAAGAATTTAGTAGGTCAGTGTATAACTCTGCCCAGCAGGTGGCGCTGCAGCTTGGTTTTATTTTTTCCACACACACACACACAGACAGACAGACTAACACACGCCACTAGACATTTATATATTAGATCATTATTTTCCTGTTCAACTGGTGTAAGTGCATGTACTATATTAATAAAGGTGTTAAACTTGCACATAATCTATCAAGTGCTTTCTCTATTTTTAACACTTCTATTGCTAAATGCACATCCATTGACTACAGTACCTGGAGTTGTAGCATAACAAGGGTTAAACCCAGATCAGTTGTGCATCTGATAGATTCTATGCTGACACCTAAATTGTGTGGTCTCCCTCCCGACTTCAGGGACTAGCAATCTTGATGACCTTGGACAAATCATTTTGTCTCACTGTATCCCAAATACCAAATAGTAGACTTCAGGTTTAACTGGGCATGAAAACAGTGCCTGGCAAATTCTGTGCTGTGTAATATTTGTATGTCTTTCTAAAAAATTAATAACAGTGTTTGTTACAGGGCTAAGATCTGAATCATGGACCTATGTCACAGTGGTTAGCATTGCTGTATTACATCATGGGATCATAGGGTCTATCAGTGTGAAGTTTGTAAGCTCTCCCCATGTCTGTGTGTGTTTCCTCCCAACTAAAATTCTTCCTGCTGAAATCTAAAATACTCTAACAGCAAATACCATAACAAATAAGACAAAATGCAGGTATTGGTTTAAGGTCACTATAAATAACCAATGTATTTGTTAGATATTTGAATGTTCTATAATTTGAAACATATGTATGGTACACATTTATTTAATTTTAGATACTGTGCACCATCTGGTGGTGTTAGTTCTTAATTGCAGGTAACAATTGCATGTAGTTTCGGACATTGCAAATGGTTTAGGCCCCATCTTGTGGTGGTACTTGAGTATGCAGCTAATATATGTGTGACAAAATGTATTTGTTAAAAGTATAGTTTAATATGATTGTTGTACTTTCCAGTGTATATATTCGGTAATGAATGTACATAGCCACACAAATTCCTGAATAGCCAGCAAACTGAAGGGACACTTTATCTTTATGAAAAAATGTACGGTGGTCTCAGGTGACTGGCCATATTATTTCACACATCTTTATAACAGCTTTTATAATATCATTAACATGAGACACCATGGGCTAGATTTACTAAAGGGTGGTTTGGTGAAACTGACAGTTTTTGTCGATTTTTTTGGCCAGTTTTAAAACCGCCAAATTTACTAAAGCCCAAACCGCCAATAAAACAGCCAGAAAAAAAATATTTTAAAAAACCACCACTTTACAAATCGCCATCCCGTTTTTTAACAATGATACATAGAAGCCGTCAGATTTACTAAGCTGGGGATTTCAAAACCACCGCAAAACAGCCATCCAAACGGCCAAAATGAAAGAGGTGGTTGTGAGTGGCGAGATTGCTCAAACTGCTGCTGTGTGAGCTAGTTTGCCATTCAGAACATAAGAGGAAGCACCATTGACATTTAAATGATTAGGGAAATAATTATTTATTGATTAAGAGGCAAATTAATTTTTAATTAACATATGGGGCAACATATTTTTTTCTTTATTTTAAGACTCTATATTATATTGAGACAATATAAGACACTGTATTATATTATGGGGGAAATATGAATATACTGTGCAATAATATTAACTGATTGTTAATGGTGGATATTATTATTTATGTTGGCATTACATAGTGCCTGAAAAATATCATAATTCAATAATTTTGTCCATTTAATATAATGAAAAATAAAATTTGACCCATAAGTTAATTTTAAATTAATTTTGCCCCTTAATCAATAAATAATGATTGTCCCAATAATGTTAATGTCAATGGTGCTTCCTCATATGTTCTGAATGGCAAAAGATGCTGTTTGAATTATCAAGCCATTCAGAAGCAAGTATTAAAAAAAACCTGTCTGTTGGATGACGGTGTTGATGGTAGGACTAGGAACTAAATAAGAAGATATGTTAAAAGTCTGGGATCAAACGGTAAGATTTAATAAGGAATTCAGTAGTCCTACATGTAAAGGTCCTGGTCATACTGATTCCAGAACTTAATCTATCTCTTTGCCACACAAATGGTATCATAATAATAATTTATTCAATATTGAAGATCTCCCATTATACGCCTGTTTGTAAGGCCAATATCACCTTCCTTCTAAAGTAGTGCTCCTCAACCAGTGTGCCGTTGCACGAGATGTTGCTAAGAGTGCAGCTGCACAATGCAAAAAGCACAAGATTTATGGAGGTACATGTGTCATACTATGGTTAACTGGAAGACCTTGTCTTAAGGAAATAATTTCACCATTTGTTCCATATGTTTTCTTTGTAAAATATTTTAGTGAAATAAAGAGTTCATTAATATTATTATTATTATTATTATTATTATATTATGGGGGGGACACTTATGAATGTGTCACGTACGTGTGACTATCCTGCAAGCAGTAATTCCTGCTTATTTTTGTATATTTGTGCTTTTGCTGTGCTGCAGAATTCTGGGAAGGGCTTAGGTGTGCCGAGGGGGAGAAGAAATTGTCATGAGCCGCGGCTCACCTTTTTCTGCGTCCCGGCTGTCATAGTAACAGCCAGGACATCACTTCCGCTTTTCTGTTCCTGCCATCACCTAGGCAACGGCTGGGACGCTCTCAGTGTATGCGCCGCGCTCCGGAAAATAGGCAGCCAGGCGCGTGCACAGATGACTCCGCTATTTGCTCAGCCTCGTTGGGCAATAGGAGGAGTGCTGATCTAACTATTTAGGCAGCCCATGGTGACATTTTACCTGTGCATTCCTAGCCCCTGTATTGGTTACTCTCTGTATATAAGGCAGGGATGGCTTAGCCTCTGGACCCCTTGTTGCTGACCTGCTTTGTGTTCATGTGCACTGTGTTGCTATTTGGATTGACCTTTTCATTGTGACCCTTGGCTTGTATTCAGACTCTGCTTCTCTGCTGATTGCCCTGACCTCTGGACCTGTTTCCTGGATATCCTTGTTTGCCGCTAGTCCTGGCCTTACTGACTGTCCCTGTCTATTCTGTCTGCTACGGACCCCTGATCCTAGACTGTCTATTGACTATTCGCTAACATACGAATTAGCTCCTCCTATATGTGCACTGTGGTGTTACCTATCTAAGTATCTGTGAGCGCGTCTAGCTCTACGGGAAAGGCAGCTGCTATAGGAGAACACCTCTACCGCTAGTTCTGCAACTTTATGACAAAGCTGCCAGCATAACACAAATACCTCCAAATTAGGTACTATATAAAGTATCTAAACAAGTAAGCACTCACCTCTGCACTGCTCTTAACAAAATGTACAAGGAGATAGTAAAGGTGGCATGACCGTCTGGTAAAAATATATAACGCCAATAGCAAACTCACACAAACCAACTGTTCAATCTAAGAGGGAATAAAATTTACACATTAAGCTCTCTGTTGATCAAACTACTAAATAGGCTATAGCTAACTCAAGCTAGATTACATAATTGCGACAAAGTGGAGGAACTCATTTGTGGGATAAAGTATTTGCCTTCGCTAATAAGTTTCTTGGTATAATAAACTCTTCCCCAGAGCTTGCATTACTCTATTTTTATCCACTACAAATAATGAAACATTATAGAATGGAAGTATATATCATCCCTAACTTTAAGTAAAATTGTTACCAAAATTCAATTCAGTTTTGAAATGGAAGCACTAGGTGCACCCCAGTCTTCTCAACAAATAACATATCTTATTCACAACACGTATTTCAGTTATATTTTAACCCCGAGTAACTGTTACATGATTGACAAAGATAAGTGGCAATTATGAGGTTTTATTATACATATAAAACAATTGCCACCAATACACAGTGGGCGCTGGGTGCCATGGCATGCTGGCATTTGTGCCAACACTCCCTGACAGCCATGGGTATGCTGGTGATTGTAGCACTACAAGCACCAGCATGCCCAGACACTTAATGGCAGCCTGGTCATGCTAGGACCTAGGTTCACCAGTGGTAAAATGGATTTCATCATTAAAACTATTATTATTGCCCAAAATCCACCACCCAGGAGTGTGGGAAGAGCCCTAGTATGCTCAGCATGGGACTAGGTACACGGGGGGAGGGGGGCCACATGCTGACCCGATCTCTCTAGGGAATCCAGCATTGTTTTGACCAGCCTGGGGCTGGTTTGGCATTATAGCAGGAAAAGCCTAGTGCTGGCAATGGTAAAATCGGGGGAACTGCTTTTTATCTCTCTGATTTTGCTAGTACCACCCTAGGCTGGCAGCACTAGGGTTGGTGAGGCTGTTTATTTTTTTTTTGGGGGGGGGGGCGTACATCATATTTTTTTTGTGCACATTTACTTGTGTCTTTTGTTTTTTACTGTATTGCCAGTTAAATGATTGATGTCAACATTGTGACTGCATCCCGTATGATGATAGTGGAATAATGGCTGTGCTGTTATATACTGTGTGAGGAATGGAAATGGTTATCACCCACACAAACTGTACCTTGTTTCTCACACTAATAGTGGACGAGTTAATTTCTTTTAATCCCTGCTACCTTCATTGAAAATGTGTTGTAGTTGACATCAGTCAAAAGGGACAAATGAATTTCAGTTATTCTGTTATGTTAAAAATGACCCTTTATTATAGTACCAATG
The DNA here is from genome assembly GCF_038048845.1 of Mixophyes fleayi. Taxonomy (NCBI): domain Eukaryota; kingdom Metazoa; phylum Chordata; class Amphibia; order Anura; family Limnodynastidae; genus Mixophyes; species Mixophyes fleayi. The sequence goes on along the minus strand of NC_134411.1, from coordinate 17,303,377 downwards.
TACTTTAGGACACAATTGCATTACATAAATCAAAAAACATTTTTTTTATTCAACTGTATCACAGATCGTAAACTGGGGAAGGGGTTTGGAGTTGGAGTGAGGGATAACATAGTCAAACCGGGGGGGGGGGGTTCCTAGTGCCTGGAAACCCCCCTCTAGGCCTGGGACACTGTATAATTGAGGTGGCTGGACCCTGTCCCAGCTTCACACGGCTCTGCTTGAAAAGGGGGAGCTGTGTGCACCTACAAGTAGTGCACGCAGCATTGCCCATGTATATTATGGGGATAGGAAGAGTTGGAGAGCAGCCAAGCACTGTCTAAAATTATAGCTACGCCCACTGGCGGGATGGTGTGGAAATCCCCCTCTACAAATCCTGCGTTTGCCCCTGGATAATGGAAAGAGAAGCAGTAAACTGGGTCTTTGGCAATATTAATAGGGGCTTTGCTGCAGACCAGGTTAATGATCTCTTTACCAGCTAAAAAAAGAGAGTTATTACATTTGCACTCTTAGTACATTGATAAAATACTATATATCTTATGTCTGTCATTGTACTTTGTTCACTCATTTTCCCAGCATAGTTCAGAGTAGTACATTAACTTAAACTCATTGCAAAGGTACATGTTGGGTTCAGTACAGTAGTATAATAATGAAATGGAAGTTGCTCAAATCAATTTATAGGCCATAGCAGGTGCATGAAAGAATGGGGTTATCGTAAAAGGAACAACACAGAGAGATCCCTCAGCACACTGCTATAGCCATAAACATATCTGCCATTCTTACTGTAGATAAAAATGCAAAAGTCTTAGTTGCACACATTTGCAAATGTATGTTAAAGCCACCCACCACTCCACTGGGATTTTGCTAATAGGGTGGTCCTAACTCTACAGTAAGAATGGCAGATATGTTGCTGGCTATAGCAGTGTGCTGGGGGATCTCCCTGTGTTGTTCCTTTTAGGATAACCCCACCCTTTCATGCACCTGCTATAGCCTATAAATTGATTTGAGCAACTTCCGTTTCTTTATTTGTCTGAGAGGCATGTTGGTGTCAGTAGCTGAGGGGGAGTGCTGACATTGGATTGCTATCTGGGGTACCTCTTTGGTAAGTTAGCTCTCAATTTAAAAACACATATGTATGGTCCAAATATATGGGACTCTCATGGTTTAGAGTTAGGGCCACCCTATTAGCAAAAGCACCGTGGGTGGCTTTAACATACATTTGCAAATCAGTACAATAGTAGCCAGAGGACTACTAATTTTTGGAACCACATGGAGATGTGGTGAGGGAAACTTAATAGACCCATGATATCAGACAGCTGTGGAATTGCAAACTTTGTCTAGACCTAGGCTAAATCACATGTGTGAAATCAAGGACTACACTTTAACGCTGCCAAAAAATAAATATATACTACAGTATAACGCCAAGATACTGACATTTTTCAGCAATCGCCTCTACCTCTGACCCATCTGAAGGTGGTGATGGCAGCAATATGCTCCTGGTCCCCTCCTCCTCATGGGCCTCCTGCCCTCCTCCTCCTCATGGGCCTCCTCAGACTCCTGCATCTCCTAGGCCTCCTCCATGGGCTACTCCCTTGCCCCATGGGGTCTACGCCACTTATGCAGCGGAGGATGGTGAGGCGTTCTGTTGGAATAAATATGACGCATTAGTTTATTTAAAAATGTTATCTCTGTTTCATAAATACATATAGACATCCAGATAATGTTAGGGTTGCAATATGAAATATAAAATACCACACCTGGACTATCATTGGACGAAAAAACACACCTCTACACCATTTTCATATGGACTTGACCTGGGAGGTTTATATTAATCACATACTGACTCAGAAACATTACTATTACATAACAGGCCTTGTACTTTGCCCAATGAAGTTTATTACAAGCCATATTGTTGAGTAATGGGCACGATATAACTGTAATATATTTATTTACAAATAACTGATTGCGATTAATAGAGTTCTTACAGCTAGCAATCTCAGCTCGGCCTGTCTCTTCCTCAGGCCGCTTCACCTCCGCTGGAGCCGTACAATTATGCGTCTGCAGTTGAATTGTAACCGTAAACGCCTGCAGACAACCATGTAGGCCCAGTTCTTATCCTCATTTGTAATGTACCAAGATGCGGTTGATACAAATTGTTCATTGTAGCCAGTAGTATCTGAAGCTCGGTACTGGAGAACATTGTGAAACGCATGTTTGTAAGTGAATAAGGCAACTTTCTTGTCTCCAACTAGGATGTCAGAACAGGAAGGATTCAGCTTGGACGGAGCATGTAGCTCATATTTAAACTGAGCGCTTGTTTCGGGGGGCTTGAGCTGAGCACACTTGGCAGAAGGCCCAGTTGAGCACAATTAGCAGAAGGCCCAGATTAAGCACACTTGACCGAAGGCCCGGATTGAGCATTCTTGGCCGAAAGCCCAGATTGAGTACACTTGGCCGAAGGCTCGGATTGAGCACACTTAGCAGAAGGCCCAGACTGAGCAAACAACAAGACCTTATGACCCAATATCCTAACTGTAGTCCTCCTCAAATTTACCCCACTTCTTATCCCCAAAATCACCGTCATTAGCCTAACAAACTTTACCATACTGCCCTCTCCAGCCCAAATGCACTCTGTTTCCCAAAACCACTTTTTTGTCCCACCACTCTCTTTGGCCAGAACAACCTCTTTGGTACAACACACCTCTTTGGCCCAAATCTCCTCTTTGGCCTAAACCACCTCTTTGCTCAAACACACTTTTGCCCAAATCTCATCTCTGACCCAACCCACCTCTTTGCCCCAATACATTTTTTGCCCACATCTCATTTTTGGCCCAACCCACCTCTTTGCTCCAACACACCTCTTTTGCCAAAATCTTATCTTTGGCCCAAATAACCTCTTTGCCCAAATCTCCTCTTTGGCTTAACCCACCTCTTTGACCAACACACCTCTTTTGCCCAAATCTCATCTTTGACCCAAACCACATGTTTGCCGCCATACCTCTTTTTCACAAATCTTCACTTTGGCCCAACCCACCTCTGCTGACCACCCGCCCTCTGCTCACCACACACACACTCTGTTGTCCCACTGCCCTCAGATTCTGCCCTACTGTTGCCCTCCACATCATAGGTAACCAGAAGTCATTCAAAGGGAAACTAAAATACCAATGTTGGGACAAGGCCAAGTGAGGCCACAGAAGATGAGAAATTTTGAATTTTGTTTTTTTACACGTGTGATTTGGTGTGGAAATTTTTGCAATAAAAACACTATCTTTTAAATTTATACAAGTTTCCTTGGGGTTTTGACCATTTACATTGAAACAAAGGAAAAGGGAACTTACATGAAAGTAGGGTGGAATCACATATTCTTGTTTTCCCAGAATAATCTGGGAATCCGGAGGGTTCGGGTCAACATCATCCACCTTCTTTGTGGTTCGTTCTGCCGTGGCGTAACTTGAGGTGCCTGTAAGGGGAGATAAGTGGATGGGGTATTGGGAAGGGGGTGAGATAGGGGGAATCTGCAGGATTATCGGTACAGACAATATACTTGGGTTGCTGAAAATGTAGCAAATGATTATAGCTTTTTGCGGTTTTAAATGTTATAGCTCTTTTGCTTTATCTGTTTATAGCTCTATTGCAATGTATATTGGGTGTAACGAATGGCGGAAGCTGTTTGTTTATAGCTCAATGTTTATAGCTCTGTGTTCTATTCAGTACAAATGTAATAATGTTTAAAGCACCATGATTATACCTCTGTGTTTATGCTCTATTTTATAGCTCTGTGGTTGGGAGCTTATAGTTATTAGCTCGTATGAGGTATTCAGTGGTATAATGCTGTGTGTTATGTGTCTGGGGGATGATTATGGTGTGTTGTGGTGTGGATTGTCTTTGTGTCCACCCATGGAACTCCACTCCTGATTGCGATATTATTAAATACCACTCAGAGAGCAATTATATCACATACTGTCCTTGGCGCACACATAAGAGCGCTACAAAAGCAGTCAAGGCAACGGAAACTATCCTTTGAAAGACCAAGGGCTAGATTTACTAAGCTGCGGGTTTGAAAAAGTGGGGATGTTGCCTATAGCAACCAATCAGATTCAAGCTTTCATTTATGTAGTACCTTCTACAAAATGACAGCTAGAATCTGATTGGTTGCTATAGGCAACATCCTCACTTTTTCAAACCCACAGCTTAGTAAATCTAGCCCCAAATGTCCACTCTATAACTGATCTACTGGCACATGCACCGGATTGAATGTAACTTCTTGTATGGATTTAATATAGAAGTGAGGAGGCAAGGCCTGAAAGGGATGAATTGTTTCCTCTACAGGGTGACAAGAACGAAAAGAAAAAAATATTAATAATAAATGGCGAAATATATAAACAATTAGTGGGACTTTTTAACATGATAGGTAGATATTGTAATGGTACAATATTTTTAGATTGAGTCTACCAGAACACTATACTACAAAGAGTGTTAGTATTTTGCAAAGGTAGTAGACCAACCATTTGTACTACAGTGTAATTAGGACAACAAGAGTTTATTGTTAAATAATGATGTGATATAACATAGTACCTAAAAGCCACGCGTCGCCATGTGGCCGTGCACCTACTTGTCTCTGTTGCAATCTGCGTCCCGTTCTTGATTGCCTGAAAGCAAAGGAGTCAATGGGTGCTCTCGGTATTCTAGCAACCAGGTCTCGAATTTGGAGAGAGACATCACATATAGCCAGACATTGACGAGTAGAAATCTTTCCACCCGATGGCACCAGGGCTACATGTGTACCATCTACTGGTCCTATAACATGCGGAAAGCCAGTGATAGTGACAAGCTGCCACTTTATGGGCACAAGGGACTTCTCATTGAGTGGCAGATGAATGCATTGCAGGATCCTTGACTGGAAAACCCCCTGCACAACCTTCAATGCCCACGCCTGGCTATATGTGAGAAAGATGGATGAAGAAAATAAAACAAGAAATACTATTTCATGCCTTGCAGGCTTTGTATTCTCCTTGTACATTAAACATTGTAAACATATTTACAAATAGAAATGGCCTAGGAAAGCTCATTATGGTATTTCTGAAAAACAGCAAAACATGAAAATAAGGATGACATGAAATGTAATAAATATGACATTTTTATGACATTCCCCAAAAAAAAAATTTGTATGGAACTACATCATCATATATAGTAGGCAAGAATTTTAAAAGCTTTTAAAAAACAAACACAAGGGAAATGTATACAAAAGGCACATAACATTTTAAAACAGAGAAGCATTAGTAATGTGGGACATTACTATGCCCCCCACTTCCTGTTTCCTGACTAGACCACTGGGGATCGTGTTGCAGTTACCATAGCAACGCAGCACGAAGGCGCTCCTATATACTAGCATGTAGGTGTGCAGGTGACTGCAGCTGTATGCAGGAAAATAGTCCAAACTCCCATCAGATGATGCAGCTGTTTATGCTGTTCTTGGTCATCACTATCATCGGTGACTTAGACTAGACCCTGAGCGGGTGCAAGACTTACATCTGAAAAATAGCGTATATTCCTGTGTGTGCCATACTTTTAATAGGATGCATGTGCAGAGGAGCGCCTTTACTGTACATTGCCTACGCGTATCCGCCTCTTCCCCCACCCCATTCCCTCCCCAAAATCATAGGCTGTCATAAGTGTCCTTTGCACTCGAGGGTGTATTGAACGTGGCTGAGTTCTGTGGCGTATGGCCTGTTCTGGGCAGAGTTTTTCCATATTATACACACAAAATCGCCATTTGCCTACCCCCCCAAAAAAAGGTAAGATGACATCCCAGTTTGTACTAAATAGCTTGTTTTTAATAAGAAATGTTGATTATATACTAATATAACTGCAAATGGTACAGAAAACAATTGCAACCAATCAGCAATTGGTTTCCATTAATCTAGTGAAAAGTAAACTAAGTAAATGTATGATTGATGTTACTGCATCATCTAAAAGAGTTGTCTGTCTTTAATATCCATCCCTCACAACATCACTTTTGTAAAAGTCCAACTTCTGGAACTCCTACCGGGACCAGAATGCTTTTTGCTGTGTGACTGGAGCCACCCTGGGGGTATATTTACTAAACTGTGGATTTGAAAAAGTGGAGATGTTGCCTATAGCAGCCCAGCAGATTCTTGTTATCATTTATTTAGTACATTCTACAAAATAACAGCTAGAATCTGATTGGTTGCTATAGGCAACATCTCTACTACTAAACCGCAGTTTAGTAAATATACCCCCTGGAGTTGAATGCTGAAGTTAATATGACACCTGATGACCAAGCTCATGTCTGTTCAGATGTCATTATAAATACAAATATCTCACATTCACAAAATATTTGAATGACCCTCACGGACCACTTTCCAGTTCTTTTCTGCATTGTCTAATGCCTCCTCAAGGCAAAAATGTGGGGAGTTACCAAAAGTGTGGAGAGTTATCCCCAAACATATGTGTGCAATTCATCTTTTTTATTTTTTAAATGCAATACTGACAAGACATGTAAGAAACCATTAAAAAATAGCAAAGAAAAATCACTTAGTGTTCAAAAACAACAACGTTGATACTTTTATTCTGTTTTAACAATATCTTAAAAACAAATACACATATGTATGTAGTTCCTTCAAATACTTCCATAATATTGTCATTGCTGCGTCTCCTGATTTATACAAATATTTAAAACAAAATATTTAACTAGTGAAAAATAAGATTCATTTTAAAATCAATGACCAAGCGGAAGTCTACAAATGCACCTGTACAGTTTTGCTATATGGTTTCATTGCACTTATTATTCTTGTCATAGATGGAGTTACTAAGGGCTGGGTTGCAGTTTATAATTAACATGTATGGGAGTTTGTTCCAGGAATTCAGGACACCTATGTAGCTCAAGCCTCACAGTCGTCACTCGTACTTACATGAACAATAATAATAGTTACTTTTTAACTTTCTCAGTGCCAATGAACTATTTATACATGTTCACCTTTCCATTGTAAAGTACTTATTGTCATGATTAGAACTAAAATCAAAATAGTAAATAAACTAGTCTGCATAATTAACTAAACACAATTATGTGCCCAGTGTAATAAAGTGCCACATGCCATCAGTAAGAGTTTGTGAACCTAATTTTCAAAAAATAATAGTAAATTAGTTTGTCTACTTGCTTGTTTTCCTGTAATAACAGGATGCAATATAATGTAACTAAATGCAACTAATAGAATTATGTGTGCTTTCTAGTTTTCTGAAATTTTCTAGCACAGTTCAGACAATGAAAGCTAACATTTGATTGGTTGCTGGGAGTTACAGCACAGTTGTGCCCATTGCACCATGGTATTACATAAGCCTCACTATGTTTTTTGTTTTATATTTTTTTTGTGCAAGTCTATTTTATTGTTTTTCGCCACAGTAAAACACAGTCACCTAAAACAGTAATCCATTCATAATATACACATATATACTCATGGCGGATACCCCAAACAGGCACATACGAAAGAAATATACATTGCCAAATAAAAAAAGAAATGGATAAATAGTTATCTACAAACAGTATATAACAAAATATGATTTTGGCCACCCACGGCTTCAATCAGGAGGTATCAATTAGTCCTATTGCATCATTTCTGTTTTTGGATATTATTGATGGATATTGATATAAGCTGAAGGAGAGATTTCAAGAAATATTAGCAATTGTGATCTGTGCCATAAATTTTTATTGGACACTGTCCTCATCATCATCACTTTATATAGCGCCATCAATTCTGCACTACTGTACAGAGAATATTTGTCATTCACATCAGTTCCTGCCCAATGGAGCTTACTGTCTAAATTCCCTAACAAACACACACACAGATTCTAGGGTTAATTTTGTCAGCAGCCACTTAACCTACTAGTATGTTTTTGAAGCATGTGAGGAAACACACACAAACAAGGGGAAAACATGCAAACTCCACACAGATTAGGAATTGGTTGGGAATCAAACTCATGATCCCAATGCTGTGAAGAAAAAGTGCTAACCACTGACCCATCGTGCTGTCACCTGCAGCAAAATCTTTTTAAATACTTCATGGGTAAAGTCATCATCATCATCACCATTTATTTATATAGCGCCACTAAATCCGCAGCGCTGTACAGAGAACTCATTCACATCAGTCCCTGCCCCATTGGAGCTTACAGTCTAAATTCCCTAACATACACACAGACAGAGACAAACAGACAGAGAGAGAAAGACTAGGGCAGGGTCTCCCAAACCCAGTCCCCAGGGCTCCCCAACAGCGCAGGCCCTCCACATCTCCTTGCTGGAGCACAGGTGTATTCATCACTGACTGACACATTGTAACAGATCCACAGGTGGTCCTAATTATATCACGTGGTCCCGGAAAACCTGCACTGCTGGGGAGCCCTGAGGACCGGGCCTGGGAAACCCTGGACTAGAGTCAATTTTGATAGCAGCCAATTAACCTACTAGAATGTTTTTGGAGTGTGTAATTTAGTCTCCCCCTCTCAGAGTTTAACTCATGGTTGGACAGAAAGCTCCTGTGAGCCACAACAAGTTAATTAAATCACATATGGGGATGTTTGGCCCCACACTCTCGAACACATAATCGTATGCAATCAGAGCCTCTGAAGTGTGAAAAGGCAGCTGGTCTGGCGAACATGTAGACATTTTGGCTATCCACTCCACATTTGTCACGCTTTTCTGCAAGAAGATCCATTGCAACTTGCATGGCTGGTGTCAGCAGAATAGGGAATTTTCTCCCATGTTTTCATTTGATATCAATGCAAGTGAAGTGCCAGCAGAGCTTCCTCTCAACCTCAGAAAGCGCTAGGGACACATCTTCGTGGAGATCCGAAGTATCTCCTGAGTTGAAGATAGTCAGCAACATTTTTGAAACCTCCCCTTTCCTTCTTCGATTGAACAAGATCACCTGTACCAGGGTGACTTTTGCAAGTAGACCCCAGTGGTTAACCGTAGGCTCGGTGGATAGACAACTTCAGTAGGCTTGCTGCTTCTCATCGAGGTACAAGTGCATCTATTTCACATCTTCCGTGAAAGGTAAGAGCTGAGGCATGTTCCACTTGGTCTCCTTAAGAGTTTTCAAGGCAGCCGATGAGATCAACTCGCCTCATCTCGCCTCATATATCTTCCTGAAATTTTGTATGTTTTCAACCGCAGCAGTGCAGCCCTCCATCATGGCTCGGCACTCCACACTGCTATTTTTTGCAGGCCTGCCCGACCTTCAGTGCCAGCGAGGGCTCGTCATAGTCAGCTACCAGCTTCACAGCGTCTACTACGGGCAGAATGTTTGATGGGGTGGTAAAGTCTTCCATCCTGTCCAAAGGGGTAGCTCTTCTGGCCTGTAGCAGTAGCCTGCCCATTTCTCTAAGATTTTGACGGATGTACTCGTGCCTGCCAACATCTGAACGAACCTGAAGATGTGCCAATTGCATGCACCCTTCTTTCGAGTGCTTGGGGAATTTCATGGCCCAGGCTACTTCATTGCGGTGAACATGCTCCATGTGCTGGTCAATTTTTAAGAGGGGCTTCTCACAGTACAGGCAATACTGCTTTTTGTTATACGCCCTAGAGCCATCACTGTTTCTGCATAGCGTTTGGACACAGCTGCCAGAATATTGAGAATAGTCGTACATGGAACTCATCTCTGGGTACCTGCACTCTGCTGTGATGGTGGGCAACGGGTCATCACCACTGGTGTCTGAACCACTCTCCTCCAAAGTGTCAGGGGCATACTCATCTCCACTGCTCTATAGTTGGAGCTACCGGTGTCATACTTCACTGCCCCCACTTTAACTTCAGCAGCAGACAGATCTGACTGTCTTTACCTGTTTGGTTTATAAAGCATCAGCAGGCTGCAGTCACTTCCTCTTCCTGCTCCTGCTATATATTTGGACGGTATACTGACCTCGGGTGGTGGGATGCACACACACATTTTCCCCTCCACATTGGACACACGCACATTTTTGGTCCGACAAATGTGACTCGCGGGGACATGCCAGATTTTTATGCTGAGCATATCAACAAGGTCCCCTGCATTGATTAGCCTTGGGAAGTGTCACAGGATGGACATTAACTCTTATATTCTGGTGTGAGATTACAATGATTGACAGGCAACAGTTGTAAAAAGGAATAGTACAAATGTTTAATATAAAAGATACATTTAAAAGCAAAAGATACTTAGCTGTGGAATTCAATTTGACTGCTGAATAATGTCTTGATCTGAGGAGCGCCGTTGCTTTGATAGCACTCAGTGAAATCAGGATAATTTGTTGGACACAGCTTTCCAGACGATGTTCCAATTGAAGCTACCACTATGTGGCTATTAGCTGCTTATTAAACTTCTGAATCCAAAACCCTTCTCCCCCAGAGACTAGTTTAAAGCAGTCCTGGACATATAGAAATGTCCTTGTACTAACAGAGATCATTGTATGAATGTTATCTTAAAAGACCGGAGAGGGCTTGCCCTTTACATCACAGCTTTGTGGGGACCTCAATTTTTGTCCCCACTACGACTCAGGTCTTCACAATGTTGGTGTGTGAACAGGTCAATGTCCCCACAAGCATATATGAATGCAAGTACACAAATACACACACTCTACAGCAATCAGCAATACTCACCCACACATTACAGCAATAAACCCCTACCTCCCCCATTACATAAATATCCCACACTCAGCCCTTCCATATTACAGCAATACTTCACCCAAGCCACTTCATAATACAGCAATCCCACACTCAGCCCCCACATTACAGTACCCACCCAACCTTTCCATATTACAGCAGTACCCCTCAGTCCCTACATATTACAGCAGTACCTCTCAGCCCCTCCACTTTACAGCAGTGTACACCCAGCCCCTTTACATTACAACAATAGCCCCAGCCCCTCCACATTACAGCAGTACCCCCCCAACCCCTTCACATTACAACAATGGCCCCCAGCCCCTCCACATTACAGCAATACCCCCCAGCCCCTTCACATTACAGCAATCCCACCCAACCCCTTCAAATTATAACAATACCCATTCAGCCGTTCCACTTTACAGTTTAACACCTCCCCCACTATACACTCACCCACATTATTATGCTTGAATCCCAGTGCTCTTGAATCATTTTGCCACCAAATGTGTGGTAGGCAGGTTCAGTAGATCAAAACATTTTTGCAATATCATTTGTTTCACTATTGTATGGGCAAATAACAAGTGCAAAAAGTACTTTTTGGGGGGTTGCAAATAGTGCAAGATGTGAAGCCAAAAATGTATGGCGTTTTCATGCATGAAGCATTATCACGATTGAAGCATTATATTATTTTGTTTATTTCAATATTAAAACTTCTATTAAGGTGCAGAAGGGACCTGATCCTTGTTTTCAGTATACTTTTGGAGCAATAAAACACTATTTATAGTGATCTAATGTTATATGAAGTGCCAGTTAAGGACAGACCATTATTATAATTTATTTATTATAGCAGAGATTTAAAGAACACTTGGATACTCTCTCGTCTTCCTGGCCAGAGGCAGTTCCCACTGATGACAAAATGATCCCACCGGTTTTCTGTAGTAAACCTCCATTGTGGAAAATCCACTTTCACATTCATTCAGATGCATACCATTGAACATGGCTTTTCTACCTCTTAAAGCATTTATCTTCGTTTGAACCAATAGAAAAATATGTATTTTTAAACTGATTACCTGGAACTATTGTCCCTAATATGGCAAAACACTCTAAAAATTAAACTGGAAGAGACACACTGATCTCCAATTGGAATGGGTGGCTAGTCAGCTTTCTCACAGACAAATGGAACTCACATTTTAATATGGCTAACAGAAAGGCAGCTTACTGCTATTCTTAATGCAGTTTAGATTGATAGTGATAGCATTAAAACTGATCTTGTAATAAAAAAATACACAGGTATATAATGAACAGTAATTTCTTTTGTATGGTTGAGATTATCATTAAACTGTTTTTTATGCTATTTTCAAGCATACAAGGAGGAACAGGTCACCAACAATTACACTTGCAACTGCAACTATAAGCAAATCTTTAAAAAAAAATGTTGCACTGTCTATTTAAAATAAACTTTAATATTATAACTAAAAATACATTACGTATGTCAGTCAAAAAGACAAACATTGAAATTACTCAGAAAAGATACTTAGAACAACAACATCAATGAATAAACTATATATGTACAAATGTGTATATAATTTTTCCTTACAATTGAAACCTAGGGGTATATTTATTAAACTGCATGTTTGAAAAAGTGGAGATGTTGCCTATAATAACCAATCAGATTCCAGCTGTCATTTTGTAGAATGTATTAAATAAATGAGAACTAGAATCTAATGGGTTGCTATAGGCAAATTTTTCTGCAGTCACGAGCAGAAAAAATAAGATTTCAGAATTGTATCACATATTCTGCTCTATAATGTAAAGTGTCTGGCAAGGAGGTACATTTTGAATAATCTTTTAAAAGTTGGTGTTCTATTAAAGTCACACAGGATTCAAAGCTGGCTGTCATAATTGTATAATGGACACTGTCAGGAAAAATAAGAAGCTCCTAACAGAAAGATTTCATGCCTATTTGGAAACATATTGCACTGATGTTTACACAATTCAATAGCAGTCAGAGAGAGAAGGTACTTAACTGGCGTTCTTACTTATCTCCACAAAGTTTTTCTGGAAGACAGCTTTCAAAATCATCCAATTATTACGCAGTAATCATGTATATGGGGAGGGAGAGGGTATGGGGAGTCATGGAGAAAGAAGGGGGGGACGGATCAGCTCTGGGCTGATTCACACTGCATATATAATATGGTGTCTAGTCCCTGGGGAAGTAGACCAATTTTGGGGCCAGCCTGGCCTATTAGGGCATACAGTAAAAAGTACACTTTTATAAAGCTTGTAAAAATATAGGTGATGGCTTTATCCCCTTAAATTATATTTAAATAAATATATAGTGACGCTCACAAGATAAGGGATATATATCACATAGAGCGTGTGAAAGTCAAAACTATATACAGATCAAAAGGAAAAGAGACAATAATTTGATATTGCTAAACATACTTGTGATGATTATAAATATGAATGACAGTAATAATATCTCTGCGTCCCTCTATCAGTGTAAATACATGCAGACAGGTATATAATATATATAATAGATGTGAATGATTAATGATTGGTAATTCGTAATCTATAAACTTTGTTTCCTTGTTGCTCCTTTTTACTCTGAGAAACACACATTAACAGGGCAATTAGAACAAATGGATGGATGAAGCCTGAGGCAGATTAAAAGCTGAGAAATGCATACATAACTATTTGGCCTCACTAATGGTTAACTAACCAAGGAGGTGGTGATGCCTATGTACAGGTCATGGAGGGGGCAGGATCAAGAGGACAGGGAGGAGTCAATCAGTTCTCTTGGAATCCCGACAAGCAGTCCTATCACCCATTCCCGACTGCTGGATCCGGTGTTCTCGTTGCTCAGGTCATGGTACTGGCCGTGAGCTTGGAGGTGCACAAGTTCTGTTAAATTGTACGGGTATGCTGGTCTAGCCCTAGAGGTAATAATGAGTCACTTGGTGCGCAGGCCATGGTATGGTCCGGGTGTGCTGGTCTAGCCCCGGAGGTATGTTGGGCCACATTGTGCGCAGGCAAGGTATGGAACGGTGTGCTGGTCTAGGTCGAGAGATAATGGGCCACATGGTGCACAGGCCAGGTATGGTACAGGTGCGCTGGTCTACCCCAGAGGTAATGGGCCACTCAGTGAGCATGGCATGGTAATAGTGCACAGGCCAGGTATGGTACAGTTGTGCTGTTCTAGCTTCGGAGGTAATAGGCCACTTGAGGCATAGGCCAGATATGGTACGGTTGTGCTGTTCTAACCCCAGAGGTATGTGGAACCAACTGGTCCGTGGGATCAATGCCAGAACTGGAGCAAATTTTGGAGTGGCAAGAGAACACTGTACAGCCAATAAGCAAGGTTGGTAAAGCACAGATGGATGGTAGCGAGGAGTTTGAAACCTGTTCACTTCAATCAGTCGGCTTAGGTTCGGTGCAAATACAGTCCTTTTAGGCTGGCTTGCTGGGAATTACGATTAGCACAGAAGGGCTTGGGTTACAGAATGCCTGGGGATTATTGTACACAACAACGGTAAAATGGTGGATAAACACGGATGTCCTGACAATGGGACTCATGATGGGATATCCTGATTAGTATTGATCAGTAGCCTAGGCTGAGACAGTGTTCTCCTCACAACATATTATTGCGAGATTAAGTCAATAAATAGCATTAATTGCCAACTAGTTGGTGTGGTGTCATTTATTACATACCATAAGTGTTAAGATTAAGTTAACAGTTTATGGTTATGTTATCAACCACTAAGCATTTTATTAATTATCTAATTAATCCATGGAGAAAAATGCTTAGATAAAGAAAACTATGTGAAGCATTGTTCACGCATCTTTTGTACTCATAACTGTCTATTTTCAATTTTTTCTTTTCTAAAGTAGTCTATTCCATAGATCAGCGGTTCCCAAAGTGTGCGCCGCGGCTCCCTGGGGTGCCACGGCGCTGTCACAGGGGTGCCGCGATCGCCCTGCAAAAAAAGAAGAAGAAAAAAAACAAAAAACTTACCCATCCAGCGCTGGATCCTCCTCGCTGGTCTTACTGACTGCCGGGCGTGACGTCATCACGTCCGACATGATCAGTGTCAGTGAGGAGCGGCAGAGAGGACATCAGGACAGAAGACGGCGGAACATGAAGAAAGAAGGTAAGTACTGGAATGGAGAGTGAAGGAGGACAGAGAGAGGTGCTGAAGGAGGAGGACAGAGAGACGCAGAGAGAGACACTGAAGGAGGGGGACAGAGAGACGCAGAGAGAGACACTGAAGGAGGAGGACAGAGAGACGCAGAGAGAGACACTGAAGGAGGAGGACAGAGAGACGCAGAGAGAGACACTGAAGGAGGAGGACAGAGAGATGCAGAGAGAGACACTGAAGGAGGGGGACAGAGAGACGCAGAGAGAGACACTGAAGGAGGGGGACAGAGAGACGCAGAGAGAGACACTGAAGGAGGGGGACAGAGAGACGCAGAGAGAGACACTGAAGGAGGGGGACAGTGAGACACTGAAGGAGGGGGACAGAGAGACGCAGAGAGAGAGACACTGAAGGAGGGGGACAGAGAGACGCTGAAGGGGGGGACAGAGAGAGACGCTGAAGGGGGGGCAGAGAGAGACGCTGAAGGGGGGGGACAGAGTGTGAGCTGATGAAGAGGGACACAGAGTGTGAGATGGCGAAAAGGGGGACACAGGGTGTGAGATGGCAAAGAGGGGGACACAGGGTGTGAGATGGCGAAGGGGATACAGAGTGATATGGTGAAGGGGCGCAGTGATATGATAAAGGGGCACAATGCGATGGTGAAGGGGTCTAAATACATCTTATGTCATTTTGACCCAACTACTTAAAAAATGGGACTACCCGGTAATTATTTTTGCTTAGGGGTGCCTTGGAAAAATTATGGTGACCCTAAGGGTGCCTCGAGCTGAGAAAGTTTGGGAACCACTGCCATAGATTGTAAGCTTGCGAGCAGGGCTTTCTCACCTCTTTGTCTGTTTTACCCAGTTTGTTTATTAGTTTACTATGTTTGTCCCCAATTGTAAAGCGCTAAGGAATATGTAGGCGCTATATAAATAAATGATGATGATGATGATAGCGTATCCAGCCTATCGGAATCAGTTCTAAAAACCTGTTTTTGGAACAAAGCCTGTTTTGGTACTTTTGCTGACAAACTGGATATGGCTTCAGTTTCCAGGGAACTTAGAAATTGGAATAATTCCCTATACAAGGGGGTACATATTAGAAAAATTTGAAAATAAATAGACAATATTTGCTTAAGAGCATGGAGGTTATGAAAATAGACATTGATTTCCTTTGCGAAGCACCACTGGATGCAATTACTAATTCAACTAGAAATGTGGCTTCAGTGGTGGTAATCAGAAATGCTCTCTTGCTGCGGCCGTGGACGGCAGATACACGTTCAAATAATCTTTTAGCTACATTTCCCTTTGAATGGCAATTTTCTATTTGGAGATAATTTAGATTCTATGATTTTGAAGCTCGATGGAGGCAAATTTCATTACCTGCCACAAGACTGTAGATCAAATCTCCTTCCTTCCTCTTCCTCTCGCCAGCACTTAAGGGGTTCATGGAGCTTTTGGCCAGCGCAATGGTACTTTCGTCGATATAGCTGCAACACTTTTTGACCCTTCAGGAATAAAGAGGTTAAGTGGGGACAAAAGTGTGCTCAATGACTACTATCAAGTTCAACCTCCACAGAGTTCCATGGATGACACAATAGTAAGATATGCAGAGGTTTGGTTAAATTACCACCCAAGATCTCTGAGTTTGCATAATTGTCAGCAAAGGGTACAAGATAAATTTCCATTTAGTATAAACAGGAATATCTTTTCAAAGTCTGAGGTCTTTCATCCCCAGTAGAGCTGGAACCTTAATGGAACAGCTTACACTGCCTGCTTGAAGCATATTCTGCTCTATAATGTAAAGTGTCTGGCAAGGAGGTACATTTTGAATAATCTTTTAAAAGTTGGTGTTCTATTAAAGTCACACAGGATTCAAAGCTGGCTGTCATAATTGTATAATGGACACTGTCAGGAAAAATAGAAGTTCCTAACAGAAAGATTTCATGCCTATTTGGAAACATATTGCACTGATGTTTACACAACTCAATAGCAGTCAGAGAGAGAAGGTACTTAACTGGCGTTCTTACTTATCTCCACAAAGTTTTTCTGGAAGACAGCTTTCAAAATCATCCAATTATTACGCAGTAATCATGCATATGGGGAGGGAGAGGGTATGGGGAGTCATGGAGAAAGAAGGGGGGACAGATCAGCTCTGGGCTGATTCACACTGCATATGTAATATGGTGTCTAGTCCCTGGGGAAGTAGACCAATTTCGGGGCCAGCCTGGCCTATTAGGGCATACAGTAAAAAGTACACTTTTATAAAGCTTGTAAAAATATAGGTGATGGCTTTATCCCCTTAAATTATATTTAAATAAATATGTAGTGACGCTCACAAGATAAGGGATATATATCACATAGAGCGTGTGAAAGTCAAAACTATATACAGATCAAAAGGAAAAGAGACAATAATTTGATATTGCTAAACATACTTGTGATGATTATAAATATGAATGACAGTAATAATATCTCTGCGTTCCTCTATCAGTGTAAATACATGCAGACAGGTATATAATATATATAATAGATGTGAATGATTAATGATTGGTAATTCGTAATCTATAAACTTTGTTTCCTTGTTGCTCCTTTTTACTCTGAGAAACACACATTAACAGGGCAATTAGAACAAATGGATGGATTAAGCCTGAGGCAGATTAAAAGCTGAGAAATGCATACATAACTATTTGGCCTCACTAATGGTTAACTAACCAAGGAGGTGGTGATGCCTATGTACAGGTCATGGAGGGGGCAGGATCAAGAGGACAGGGAGGAGTCAATCAGTTCTCTTGGAATCCCGACAAGCAGTCCTATCACCCATTCCCGACTGCTGGATCCGGTGTTCTCGTTGCTCAGGTCATGGTACTGGCCGTGAGCTTGGAGGTGCACAAGTTCTGTTAAATTGTACGGGTATGCTGGTCTAGCCCTAGAGGTAATAATGAGTCACTTGGTGCGCAGGCCATGGTATGGTCCGGGTGTGCTGGTCTAGCCCCGGAGGTATGTTGGGCCACATTGTGCGCAGGCAAGGTATGGAATGGTGTGCTGGTCTAGGTCGAGAGATAATGGGCCACATGGTGCACAGGCCAGGTATGGTACAGGTGCGCTGGTCTACCCCAGAGGTAATGGGCCACTCAGTGAGCATGGCATGGTAATAGTGCACAGGCCAGGTATGGTACAGTTGTGCTGTTCTAGCTTCGGAGGTAATAGGCCACTTGAGGCATAGGCCAGATATGGTACGGTTGTGCTGTTCTAACCCCAGAGGTATGTGGAACCAACTGGTCCGTGGGATCAATGCCAGAACTGGAGCAAATTTTGGAGTGGCAAGAGAACGCTGTACAGCCAATAAGCAAGGTTGCTAAAGCACAGATGGATGGTAGCGAGGAGTTTGAAACCTGTTCACTTCAATCAGTCGGCTTAGGTTCGGTGCAAATACAGTCCTTTTAGGCTGGCTTGCTAGGAATTACGATTAGCACAGAAGGGCTTGGGTTACAGAATGCCTGGGGAATTCAATACACAACAACAGTAAAATGGCGGATAAACACGGATGTCCTGACAATGGGACTCATGATGGGATATCCTGATTAGTATTGATCAGTAGCCTAGGCTGAGACAGTGTTCTCCTTACAACATATTATTGCGAGATTAAGTCAATAAATAGCATTAATTGCCAACTAGTTGGTGTGGTGTCATTTATTACATACCATAAGTGTTAAGATTAAGTTAACGGTTTATGGTTATGTTATCAACCACTAAGCATTTTATTAATTATCTAATTAATCCATGGAGAAAAATGCTTAGATAAAGAAAACTATGTGAAGCATTGTTCACGCATCTTTTGTATGCATAACTGTCTATTTTCAATTTTTTCTTTTCTAAAGTAGTCTATTCCATAGATTGTAAGCTTGCGAGAAGGGCTTTCTCACCTCTTTGTCTGTTTTACCCAGTTTGTTTATTAGTTTACTATGTTTGTCCCCAATTGTAATGCGCTAAGGAATATGTAGGCGCTATATAAATAAATGATGATGATGATGATGATGATAGCGTATCCAGCCTATCGGAATCAGTTCTAAAAACCTGTTTTTGGAACAAAGTCTGTTTTGGTACTTTTGCTGGCAAACTGGATATGGCTTCAGTTTCCAGGGAACTTAGAAATTGGAATAATTCCCTATACAAGGGGGTACATATTAGAAAAATTTGAAAATAAATAGACAATATTTGCTTAAGAGCATGGAGGTTATGAAAATAGACATTGATTTCCTTTGCGAAGCACCACTGTATGCAATTACTAATTCAACTAGAAATGTGGCTTCAGAGGTGGTAATCAGAAATGCTCTCTTGCTGCGGCCGTGGACGGCAGATACACGTTCAAATAATCTTTTAGCTACGTTTCCCTTTGAATGGCAATTTTCTATTTGGAGATAATTTAGATTCTATGATTTTGAAGCTCGGTGGAGGCAAATTTCATTACCTGCCACAAGACTGTAGATCAAATCTCCTTCCTTCCTCTTTCTCTCGCCAGCACTTAAGGGGTTCATGGAGCTTTTGGCCAGCGCAATGGTACTTTCGTCGATATAGCTGCAACACTTTTTGACCCTTCAGGAATAAAGAGGTTAAGTGGGGACAAAAGTGTGCTCAATGACTACTATCAAGTTCAACCTCCACAGAGTTCCATGGATGACACAATAGTAAGATATGCAGAGGTTTGGTTAAATTACCACCCAAGATCTCTGAGTTTGCATAATTGTCAGCAAAGGGTACAAGATAAATTTCCATTTAGTATAAACAGGAATATCTTTTCAAAGTCTGAGGTCTTTCATCCCCAGTAGAGCTGGGACCTTAATGGAACAGCTTACACTGCCTGCTTGAAGCAGAAGTAATTTCTCTGGTTCCTGTGAATTACTAGTTTCTATACCAAGCTCTTCCTTGTAAAAAAAAAAATAATCAGAGGTTTTCAGAACAGTTCTCGAGTTGCAACACCTCAATCAATTCATTCAAGCAAGATACTTCTGCAAGGAATCACTACAAGCCATTGTGCATGTGACAGAGAAAGGAGACTTCCTCATATTCCTAGATTTACAATGTGATTATTCATGACATCACCAAGTTCTCATTAGAGGAGTAACAAGGGGACTGGAAATCTGAAGGGAGAGCAGGAAAAGCCTGGTGAACTGAGGAGTTGAGGAAGAAAAAGGGTGAGATGATAATGATAAGTGAAGAAGATAAAGAAAGGGGGAAGGGTAGGGGGAGGTTAGAAAGAGGAAGGGTAAGTTGAACACATCGATCTAAAGCAATATCATCTGGATTGTCAAGAAGTCTGAATATTTCCCTGATCATTATTTCTGCAGTCTGTTACGTAGTGGGGATTCCTTTGAGTAGGATAAAATGATTCATCCTTTTTAAGAAGAGCCCAGTACATCCAGGATTGTTGTCATTCCTTTTAAAGGAGATAAATCATAGAAATTGAGCTCCAAGGGCAAGATGGAATAAGAAGAGGTTGGAGTAAACCTAATGTCGAGTTAAAACAGGATAGCTGTCAAAGCAGAGGCATCAATGTCAACAACAAAGGGTACTTTGGGATTTTGATGTCCAAATATTGGTGCTGATGTAAAAAGCGTATTGAGTCAAATAAAAACGTATTGCACTTTAGGTGGCTATTTGAAAGGAACTCACTTTTTGGTGAGTTGCATAATAGGAGCAATAATTCCTGAAAAGTTATGGATTTTCAATAGAAGTTTGCACAGTCAATAAACTGCTGCTCTTCTTTTTCATTCTTAAGTAAGGACTATTAAAATAATTCTATCGTTTTTAAATAAGCATTGCATAAGCGATTTGTGTTTCCAAAGCACAAAGTAATTTATTTTAGCAGATGAAAAATTTAGCAGTTCAATACATAATTATAATACAGTACAGCCAATACCAAAAAGATACATACATACCGCGCCCGCATGCGCTCGCTAAGCTGCGCTCCCACTGGTATCAGCGTACAGTACTTTACTCTAAAATACTGTGGTCAGAAAAGACAGACTTGGTAGCAGTTAGAGCTGTATTGTATACACTAAGAGTTACAGAGAAAACAATGCAGATGGTGTGGCTTGCTTCTATTGGTCCAGGTATGAGGAAGGTCTGGTGTGCTGTAGGTCATAGGCCAGTTCAAACCAAAATATCCAAAAGTGGGGGGTCATCTCTCCAGGGGTTGTGCTCCGACTTTCCCGCCAAGGCTCCAGTTTCAACTAGTCTATTAGCATTTTATAGTCAGTATCACTTTAAGTATTTCTTCCCTAACATCACTAACTAGAGTATGCAATGTGCGATCTCTTCGGCGAAAGAACCGGGCAACTGCTGATAAATAGGGGATTAAAATGATACCAGACATGACACATTTCCTATAACCTGAACCTTAAATAACACTAAATTGTACATATAATTATAATATATAAACTAATAATAAACTAAATACTATTTGCTCATAAGTCACTGTAAAATGGAACCAATATGAATATGAATTATATAAATAACTAAATCTTAGAGTACGAGTGTGTGCGTGCATATTTTACAGTGCGATCGCGGTATGCCACGTGTTACGTGGCATACTGATTGCAATCGCACGGCAAAACAATATTAACCAATATACTTTCGTTCATCCAATTATACGACTTCGACAGGACCAATTAACAACTGCATCAATCTTACAAGGATCCATGTTTCATGCACCTGGGAAAATAATGTACGGTAAGAATTTAATTTGGGCCTTAAAGCACAGTACAGACTTGTTTGCTATTTTCCTTGAGGTAATCATAAAAAAATAAGAATGTTGCCCAGATAGACAACTACAAATTGATCAAGTAGGTCTCCTAAAACATCAGTGATGAAATCCTGGAAAGTTGCAGGGGAATTACACAGACTGAGCAGCATGACCAAATGCTTACAATGTCCATATCTGGGCCTCGATTCTGGTTTTCCACTCATCCTCTGCTTGAATATGAACAAGATTGTAAGTCCCATGTAAATAGAGCTTGGCAAAAAATTTAATACAGCAAAAAAAAGAATAAATCAGGTGCTCAGCTCTTTATCACAAAAAACTGCAGTCCATGCTCAGCAGCCCTTTAGAATAGGGCACTGGCTCTGATTAAATAAATAATATAAATTTATTTAAATTAAATAAATAACTCATACAAAAAAAGAGTGCTTGTGAATACCATATAAAAGTAACAATTTATTAATATACAATAAAAATAAAAATTACTGAGGCGCCTATGTGGTTGCAGATTACTATTTGTGTGCACCTATCACTAAGTCATATCCCTTCTACTGTTGAAACTTTGATACAAGCTAAATATTCTGTGGAATTTTTAGTGGCTAACATTCATGACGGCTATTCTGGAGGGTAACTACTAATTAAGTTTACCATTGTTGTTACACATTGTCAGGCATTTACATTGCAGCCTGAAATTGAAACACGATTTTTTTTTTAAACACGATTTTTAGTACATTTACCCTCTTCACTCTTTCCTCTTCTCTCCTAAAAGCATCTCAATACCGAAAATATAGCAGTTACACCAAGTATTGTAAAACAAAGAAAATAGTTTTATCTATTCTTATAAATTATCTTTTAAAAAAAGTGACAGCATAATTTGCCAATATATTATGAGAACCATGTGCCACATATTGGGATTGCCTTATTGAATGCCTACATTATTTTAGCCTGACAATCATTACATTACATTACACCACAGCTGTGGTGATTACAAAAATGCTTTAAGAACCTGTAACTGCATGCAATTAAGGTCCTCGGGCCTGATTCATTAACGATCTTAACTTAAGAAACTTCTTATTTCAGTCTCCTGGACAAAACCATGTTACAATGCAAGGGGTGCAAATAGTATTCTGTTTTGCACATAAGTTAAATACTGATTATTTTATCATGTAGCACACAAATACTTGATAGCTTATTTGTACACTGAAATTTAAAGTTGTTATTTGTGTGCTACATGAAAAAACAGTCAGTATTTAACTTATGTGCAAAACAGAATACTAATTTGCACCCCTTACATTGTAACATGGTTTTGTCCAGGAGACTGAAATAAGAAGTTTCTTAAGTTAAGATCCTTAATGAATCAGGCCCCTCATTTGAAAAAATTAAGTGCATTTGTCACTACATCTTTTCCACCACATCTTATTGCAAGAAGTATCCATGCATAAGAAACTTAGAAATTGCATTCACCTTACAGAGTAATAGGGAATGTGAAATACATGGAGCCTGTAATGGTATTTCATTATTAAATTTAGTTGAATGTAAAATTATCTTAAACTTTACAGCTCAGAACATTACCATATATTAATTGGTTATTTTTTTAACATTCACAATACTTACTTGTTTAAAATTTGTAATTTACATATAAACAAACCAGTTTTACCTGCAAAAACAGGTCACAAAGTGACATTCATTAGTAATAGTGCAGACGTTAGTATGACAATATGTTTCAGGTACATACAATCATAAAGCTTTTGCTTCTAGTGACATAACACTGTCTCCGATATTGCTACAAAATAGTTTCAGTTACCTAGGTTTTTTTAAATCACTTTTAAATCGCTTTATTCATATTTGTGCAAATTTCTCTTCCTATTAAAGGAATGTTTTATTTTTTCGTACGTGTGCGTGAGAGAGTTTGTCATTGTAACGATGCAAAACTACCTTGGCATTTTTATTTATATACAAAAATGTATAAAATTGCGTCTAAAGTCAAATTTGTATATATTGAAAAGCAAAAAAAGTTATGTTTATTACACTTGCTGTCCTTGAATTTTTCCCATTTAAATTATTGAAAGTAAATCTTTTGCATGTAGATGGAATTTCAGGATGCTGATTTTTAAAACAGTCCTTGTTATCACTATACAGCATTCCAATCTAAACATCTGCTTAACAATAAACTCATACTCCTCTCCTCTGGTAGCTGGGCAGTGATCAGACCCCCTCAAGATAATTACCTACAGTGTGTCACCCAGAACTGTATGTGGCTTAATAAATTACAATAACAAGGATAACAGAGGGCTGAAATTAGCCCGAAGTAACATAAACGTTGAGGGTGCATGTAAGAGAAAAGCATTGGGTATAGCAAGAGTTAATTTAGCTGGGTTGAGTGGGACGAATGTCAGCCAATCAGGGTGAATGAAGAGGGAAGGATTATATCTGGGATGGATTATAAGGTATAGGAAAAGCAGTTAACGTCCTCTTGCTATCTGGAGAGTTTCCCCGCCCAGCTTTAGGTTGCGTATTTGTTTGTCAGTCGAGTCATTTTCATAAATAAAAGTTTCGCTGTGGCGGTAAGCAGCCACATCAGCGGCCAATTTGGTCACTTTGATGCGTGGCAGGCACTCTCCCCTAAAGGGATTGGGCAATTAGTGTGAATAACCCTTTGGGCTAATGAGCCAAATGGGGAAGATTGACATTTAACGCCTAGACATGTCCAAATAATGGGAACAGAGATTACAATTTACTGGTGTGACCTGGGGGCTGATTGGTCTGCTTATATTTGTCACCTCTTGTCAACTTATTTATCTTTCAATAAATTTCTGACCTTTCATTTAGCCAAAACAAGTGTCTGTGTCTTTATTTTATGGTGGTAAGATAACTCTTGTAGGGGTAACCCTGGTAAAGGTAAAAGATGTCAACCAATCAGCGGTTTGCGAATGTCCGCATCAGAAAGCTATAGTGAACATTATCACTAATGGTATCAAGATACCTTGATACGAGGCATCATAGTGCTATTATGTAAATGTAATTTGAAGCTGTTATTAAATGTATGTTCCATTAAAACAGAAATTTTCATTAAAAATTCAGTTCTGCTTTGAGGTACTTTCTCCTAGGAACTTTGGGCTAGATTTACTAAGCCGCGGGTTTAAAAAAGTGGGGATGTTGCCTATAGCAACCAATTAGATTCTATCTTTCATTTATTTAGTGCTTTCTACAAAATTACAGCTAGAATATGATTGGTTGCTATAGGCAACATCCCCACTTTTTCAAACCCGCAGCTTAGTAAATCTAGCCCTTTGTCTCAATAAATCTAGCACTGCAATGGGAATAATGTGTCAAAATAATTCTGCAAATCTTAAGAATTAAGATCTTAAATAGGGCTTTAAGTGCTATCTAGTTTAATAATTATTTTACTGTGAAATGGGAATCCTCCAAATCATTTATCCTCTTGTCTGTCTTAAATACATTGATCACCCTCCTGTGCTCTTATTATGAACTGCCCTAGCTACTCCCAGTGTCCTTCTTGACTATGGTTCCAGTAGGATTAAGGATAGGGATGAGATAGCTTAGTACATGAACGGGAAACAATGTATGGGGAGTAACCAGACCCATTGTGGTTAATAACGCCACATAAGTACCCCTTGGGCAAAATATACACCCTGGGTTTATCAGCGGGCAACTATTCGAAAACCTTTTTAACTTAAAATGTTAATTGACACTAAAATATGTACATTAAGGTTTATCAACAAATATTCCAAAAATGTAATTGTAACTTAAAAATCCACTATAGAGCATACAGTAATATGTGTCAAGTCCTGCACGGAAATCTACATCCACCAGACATAGAGAATTTTGAGTAACAGCAAATACATGAGCATGTGTATGTTGGTATCCAAAATTGTCTGCTACAGTGGAAACATGTTCTGTGAATAGAGGAGAGGAGAGGGGGCGAGCTTTTCACATATGCCTAATGCATGTTGACATGTATTAAAGTTCAAGAACAAAATAAAACTTGCAAATAACTTTTCTCCTGAACTGATATCTACACTTCCTCCTATACTTGAACTTGACCTTTGAATTTCTTGCTGTCACTTTCAGCAATGTATAACTCAGTGTGATTCTAAGATTATCTTGTTTTCAGATGTATATAAATCATTAATGAATAACCAGACTAGAAATTAACTCTTAAAAGGTTGTCCTAACTTGTACATTTTATCAAAATAAAAAAAATCGATAAGTAAATATTTTAATTTTTAGGGTGACTTGAAACCCAAGGCAAACTGCACATATTATACTGTCTATTTCATGATTTTTGTACTGATACTACCAATAATTCCGAAAAGCTTTATAGGAAAGAAGTGTGATCTGGTTAAATCCCATCACTCAAATTACCTTGGCATCCCGGGATAGAAACAGGTTTGGACTGGGCCGCCGGGGGGGGGGGGGGGGGCTATCCCTCGGTAGGCCCCGACCCCGATATCGCACCCCTCTTTTTTGGTGGGGGAAGTGGTTAACTTAAAAAAATAGAAAAAAATATATTCATGTGACCACGGCGCCGGCGCCCCTCCTCTCTGCTCCATTCTCAATGTTGGGAGTGACGTCATCATTCCTGACATTCAGTGAGGTGCAGCGCAGAGGGGAGTTGGCAAGAAGAGAGTAGACAGAAGACAGAGGAAGAGAAGAAAGAAGCCGATAGAAAAGGTAAGTGCAAGAACGGACGCAAGGGGTAGTAAAGACAACATGGCAAAGAGTGAAGGGGGAGCAGAGACAGCATGACAGAGAGTGTAGGGGGAGCACAGCATGGCAGAGAGTGAGAAAGGGCAAAGGCAGCATGGCAGAGAGTAAGAAGGGGCAAACGCAGCATGGCAGAGTGTGATGGGGGCCAAAGCAGCATGGCAGAGTGTGATGCGGGCCAAAGCAGCATGGCAGAGTGTGAAGAGGGGCCAAAGCAGCATGGCAGAGTGTGAAGGGGGGCCAAAGCAGCATGTCATAACGTGATGAAGAGGGGACAAAGCAGCATGACATAGGGTGATAAAGGGGGGCCAGAAGAAGGGGGGAGCAAAAGCAGCATGGAGGACGCTGTGTGATCATAAGGAGGCACAGCATGGTGATGAAGAGGCACAGTAATGTGTGTGTGATGGCACAGCTGGCTTGTGGCAATGTAATGTGTGTGTGGTAGGTGGTGGCTAACTAATGGGTGCTATTTTGTTTGTGGGGTGATGGTGGGGCAATTTAATTTTATAATGGGGACTATTAATTTAAGATGTGGTGGTTTGGGGCCTATTAATTGAATATGAGGCTGAGTTTGAGGAGCATGAGGTCTATTTATTAAATGTGAATATTAATTTTTTAATGGCAGTGACAGTTGCCGGAAATAGGTATATTTATTATATGTAAATGCTATTAATTTATTGTTGGGGCTGTTTGGAGGTAGGTTAATAGGGTTATTTATTAAACGGGAATACTATTACTTTAATGTTGGGGCTGGATGAAGGCCTAAGTATTAATTGGGGGTCCTATTGATTTAACGCCGGGGCTGGTTGGAATTTTCTAAATGTACCCATTTTTTTTACAAATAGGGACCCCAACATTCCAGGATGCAGACAAGCCACAACTAAAGAAACCAGCAGCCACAGGTGGTGACAAGAACAGGTAGGACAGTCTGTCAAATGTTCTGAGTCTAGTGGGACAATCCCAATTTTTGGTGACTGTTCTGCCCAATCTAAGGTTGCAGGTCAAGACTGTGTACTCTTTATATACACACTGCATTCTTTATATACTACACTATGGTGCTAGCTGTCCTTCATGGGCAGACCACTCTCCCTCTAGTGTCTGGTCTAGCCTCTTTGATGGCTGCCCACACCCCCTCTGGTGGGCCCTCCTAGCTTTGCAGTCCCCCTGTGGGTCCTTCATGCCCCAGTCTGACACTGGGTACAAATGATCATTTACAAGAAGAGAATCTAGTAATTTCACTCCATCATGGCTAAATCCTCTTCCAATTCATTACCAAAAGGGAGAAATAGGTACTTTCAGAAAAGGGGATATAGCTGGCTTCCACAGCGGGCCTGACTCATCAAGGTACGCATTCTGAGCCCGAGTTCAGTATTATATGCACGTATTTAGGATTTGCACACTGCCGAATTCATTAAAGCATGGATCTCTAGCTAAATGCCCTGTTTAATTTGGGTGCAGTGCTGCTCTGTTCAGCCTGCTTTGAAAGGGGCAGTGACCCGGCTAATCAGTGGAAGCACTGTACTAATTAGCTGCTGACTGCAATGCTCTCCCGCCAGGGGCGGGGTGGCCCAGGGGCAGGGGGCATCGGTCCCCCGGGCCACTCAGTTTATCCATTGTTAGGGCCGGCCGCCCAGCTCCCCCTCCCCCCCCCCCCGGCTGCACTATAACCTAATTATTACGTGTCATGTGACGCGGCCGCCTGTGCGCCACCCGGGCTGCAACTTGCTAGCCCGCGCCTGTCTTCCGTCCACTGTGCCTCCTCTGTGACAGGGGAAAAATATGGTTAACAGCACATTAATAGAAGACAATCCCCAAAGCAGCCGGATGGGAGTGCTATGCACGTTTTGTCGCTATCCAATAACGATTGCTGAATCTCGATTTGTATTTCCAAAGCACAAAGTTATTTATTATCCAAAAGTAGCAGAATAATTCAAGCGAAATAAAATAAGTACAGCCGTTACTTATCGCAGGCGCTCTGGATCCAGTGAACAGTCATTCAGGTCTGAAGGCTGTGGTCAAGGAAGACTGGTCACTAAGCCCAGAGCCCCTGCTTATATGCAGTCAGAAATACAGTAGAATAATGCAGATGATGTGGCTTGCTTCTATTGGTCCAGGCTTTAAGAAGGTCCAGTGTACTGCAGGTCATAGGCCAGTTCAAACCAAAATATCCAAAGGTAGGGGTCATCTCTCCAGGGGATGTGCTCCGACTTTCCCGCCAAGGCTCCAGTTTCAACTAGTCTATTAGCATTTTACAGTTGGTATCACTTTAAACATTTATTCCCTAACATCAATAACTAGAGCATGCAATGTGCGATCTCTTCTGCGAATGAACCGGACAGCTGCTGATGAATAGGGGATTAAAATGATACTAAACATGACAAAGTTCCTGCAACCTGAACCTTGAGTTTCACTAACATGCATATAACTTATATTAAACATAAATACTGCTATATTTTGACATAAATATCTATGTGTTGCAACTACAATTAATGTGTACTAATTACAAATGTGTGTGTTCGTGTGAATGTGTGTAAAAGTGTAAAAACTGTTATTGCCACGTGTTGCGGCTGGATACGCCCTTCCATGCCATATTGTGCTCTACGCATATTTTCAGACAAAGACAAGCAAGTTTGCTCGATATTAATTGAAATGACTCCATCCAATTTGCTGACTTCGACAGGAGGGATGTGTCCGAAGCAGGAAACCAGAGACCCAACATCCACTGGGGAAGAAATATATAGGGAAGCCCGGGACCCTCCCTGGTTATGCAGGAGACTTAACACCGAATGGGTGAGTGCATGACTTTTACACACACATGATTTTAAGTGCATTTGGCTTATGGCCTCTCTTGTCTCACGAAAATCTTTTTACATCCTTTTCAATAATTCTTTAAAAAAGTCTCTCCAACATTACACACATATGTGTCTAAGTTCAAGAGAAATTATTTTTTAAGTGTTATGTTTTTTTGTACAGCAACTTGTCTACTATTTATTTTATAGTTTAAGACTACCAGGTTATCCCTAAAAGGATTGTTCACCTTCAGGCAGCTTTAATATATGGTTTGCATGTTCACTCTTAATCTGGACTTTTCTGCCATGTTTTTTTATGAACAGACTGAGCTATTTTCAATGCATCGGAATAAAACACCTCTCTGCCGTGCTCTCTACATTGGATGCATTCCTATCCAAAGTGCAGCTTTGTGTCGGATCCCAAAGGGGACAGTAATAGTAATCACAGCTTGCTCATATAAAGAAATTGATTAAAAAAAAGCACAAATAAATGATATAAAGAAAACATATTTGGCTTGATTAAGTGTCCCACAAAGGTGCAGTTCCGTGATGATGCGTCTGCACATTTGCACAAATTGCATTCATATTTAGAGTTGAAATGATCTAACTTGTGGCCCTTTGCACTTAGAGAGGCGCACAAAGGCTATTAACATGCAAGTACAGTTCATTAAGATACAAGTTAAGCTTCATTGAGATGTGTCTTATTTTGAGGTACAAATATCTTGACTATGAAATGTAAATTTTGCACCTACATGCACAGAGGAGAAGCTTTGGAGATTATGATTGTCACATCTATACGTTAGCTTTAAGGTTGCACAAGTCTTAAGACTCACATTCCAGGCTGGGAAAAGGAAGTTTGCACATACATCATTACATTTAACTCCAACACAGGCCCAATCTATTTAGTATACATTTTTCGAGGGCATGTATCAGCCAATAAACTAAATTTTGTCTGAAGGTGGACCACAGCTCCTTTAAAGGAACCTAGATAAATTGTATGATCTTACAGTATCAATAATATTTTACAGTAGTTTTGTAAGATATGATTACAGAACTAAGTTTGCTTACAGAAACATCTGTAGTTGGTAAACAAAAGGAAAAGGATTCTTTACCCCAAATAATTGTTTTAAACAGTTAGTGTTGGGCCCCGGTATAAATAAATACATATACTTACCTTCCTATTGGGGTCTTCAGTGATTTCAACCAACAAAAATCCAACCAAGCTACACTTGAATCCGTCCATACTATGCCAATTTTGGATGAGGACATGGCCAATTCCAATAGGCCACACTCCATTTGGCCATCAGAAATATGGTCAGTCCCACAAAAATCGTGAATTTTGTCAGAAACACTTACTACGTTTGTTGATTGGCTCATACTTCACAGCACTCATTAAATTACCATTGATATGATATAATATCTGTGTTAATTTAGTCACAGACTTGTACTGGATAAATAGAGATGTGCAAATTGATGCAACCAATTCTGAAGTGTATCTGTTGGTAAACTAAAAAGGAACTGCAAAATCCTGTCTAAAATTAACTTAACTGAATAAATTAAATTATGCCAACATTTACATTGTTAATTGGAGCCTCATTTACATGTCAATTAAATACAGACAGTAAGATCATATCAACTATTTCATATAATTATTTTTATTTATATTGGCAGATGGGTATATGGATGAATATGCAAATATACAGATTAATAATATGTCACTTTGTGAAAGTTCTCTTGCCAATTGAAAAGACTGCCCTAACTAAATTCACCATCTCTGTTCTCCTGCAAATCACATCTTAATTTTGTATTTGGGCTCAATTTGAGGTACAGTCCTGTGCCTTATTTGGATTCAGCAAGGAATGGTTCGATCTACCCTGCTTCTCCAATCAGAAACAACATTTTGTAGTAATGTCAGAAAATTATGAAATAATAAAGTATATTGCATATAAATTTAAAAAAGAGGCAGCAAGCCTTATTAAATGTTGATGTTGATGATACGCCAGTGTTACTCCTGCCAAGCAGGGTATAGCAGACGAAGAGTCCAAGGAGCCAATCTGGAAACAGCAGCAAGCAGTAAAGAACACAAGTATTCTTTTCGTCCAGGAAGACGTCTTCAAGGAGTACAGTCCTCAAGGTACATGGGTCAAGAATGATCATGCCTCCTTGTATATTATTTCTTATACCAGCAATCCTCACATGACCATCATATAGTAAAAGGAAGAAATAAATTCACCATTATATTCAATATTAATAGCATAATGATATTTGCATACTGTGAAAGCCCATATTATTAATTTAATGTTCATTTAAAAACTACACGAACAACTTGAAGATGGAAAGCACTGATTTGGAGTACTTGGAAACCAAAGCCTTCACACAAATGATATTTCTATAGTCACTCTATACAATAGAATGTAATGCAATTGTAAATGCCCCTCTTCAGAGTCTTGTGCAGTTCTTTTCTTGCTCTCTAGAGAATAATAAAATTACTCGTATCTAATATCCAGAGTCTGATGAATATTCTTTCCATGCACAATGGATAAGTAAACACACAGTAAGGCATTAGCTCTGATTACAAAGTCAAGCACCTGCACCCAAGCTAAATACTAATAGATTTAATAATGGAGCAGCAAAGCTGCTCCCATTGGGTGGATTGGAGGTGGAGCTACTTTGTCCTGATTTTACGTTTGAATGTTGAAAGATAGGCAAAAAAATTTGTTCATTGCTTGCTGCTTTTTCTGGATAGGCTCCTTCACTTCCATTTACCCTGTGTTCTTCTGTGGCATGGGAAACACTAGGAGGTATATTTAGTAAACTGCGGGGTTGAGAAAGTGGAGATGTTGCCTATAGCAACCAATCAGATTCTAGCTGTCATTTTGTAAAATGTACTAATAAATAACAGCTAGAATCTGATTGGTTGCTATAGGCAACATCTCCACTTTTTCAAACCCGCAGTTTAGTAAATCTAGCCCTAGGACTTCATCGACTTCAGTCAAGGATTTAATAATTGATCCAGATAAGCCTATGTATATGTATTGTAATATACTTTCTTTTTAAATAATTTTCTGATATTTCTATACTATTTCATATGTTTTTTCTTGGAGGTATTTAGATTCCTTTTGGTGTATCCCGCATGATGTCAGAGAAGATCTGTTATGTCTGATTTTTATATAAAATACAAGGCTATTTCTTCATATATATAAGTTGCCTATATCTATATACTACACTATATCAAATCTCTATTTTCGTGTTTCAAGAGTGTATACTTTAAAGACTGAGGGCCTGATTCATTAAGGAAAGTAAAGCAAAAAAATTAGTAACATTGCACCCTGGCAAAAACCATGTTGTATTGGAGGGGGAAGTAAATTTAAAATGTGGGGACTGATTTATAAATGGGAATGGGCATGTCCTAGATCAACTTTAAATTTCAGTGTAAAAATAAAGCTATCGAGTATGTGTGTGCTACATGAAAAAACAGACAGTGCAAAATAATTAACTAATATGCACCCCTGGCTTTGTAACATGGTTTTGTCCAGGAGAAACCTTTTTTTGCCTTACTTCCCATCAGGCACAGAAACATTAGGGAGAATAACTGTTCATAAATATCAATAGTAGATTTTAACAGCTATTTAAGGTCATAATTCTTCTTAATATTAAGCTGAAACAGTTCATCAGTCTCTATAAACTGCAATTGATATTTTTTATGTTTTCTGTATTTTTAATAAATAATATATATTAATATATCTTATACATGTGTGATATGTTTGAGTATTTTATTTGCATATCCCAGCAAAAAAAGAAATAAGCACAACCCCAATTTTGTTACGTTTTGAAATGCTATATATATATCTATATATATATATATATCTATATATATATATATATATATATATTTATAGGTTTCACTTTTCTTTTATATTCATGTATAATGACATCATCATATCATATTTTTTACAGTACATATAATGGGTCTGAGTCATTAAGGAGAGCAAATCATAAAAAAGGAGTAACTTGCACCTCGGCAAACCATGTTGCATTGGAGGGGGAGGTAAATTTAAAATGTGGGGACATATTTACAGTTGGGATCGGGCACGTCCCAGATCAGTGTGAAAATAAAGCAATAGAGTATTTATGTACTACATGCAAAAATAGCCAATATTTCACTTATGTGCAAAACAATAATCTAATTTGCACCCCTTGCATTTTAACATGGTTTGTCCAGGAGCAAACTTACTCCTTTTTTGCCTTGCTCTCCTTAATGACTCAGGCTCTATATTCTGTTTTTCTTTTTTCCCATCCTAATTGGAGTCAAAAAACTATTTGAATATACTAAAGCACTGTATTAATACCATTGCAAGCTCACACGATATAAGAAAAAACTTTCTAAAACTGTATTCCAGAAATAACAGCATGGAATATCGTGCTGAACAATGGAACAGCACTTTTGGGCAATACACTTTTGGCTGTATAGCTGCCCTAAACTCCAGATTGATAGAAAAGTTCCCTGCTTCCTCCTGTAGTTTGTTCCTTGGTTCCTGACTTTTGACTTTGTTCCTGACTGTACTCTGTCCTGCGATTTGACTCTGTTGTTACCTGGAATCTGACCCTTGGCTTGCTTCTGACCTCCCCTCTGGATCGCCCTTCTGTACTGCACCATCGTTTGGCTTTTTGACCCGGACCGCACGACTCTTCCTGTCTCTCCCGCTGCCCTGATTACTAACTGGGAGAACCACGACCTGCGCACCTCACTCAGCCAAGCTCATACTTCCCTGGTGAATACCGGGGGTGCGTTAGACTCCGTGCCTCCCAGATTGGTTGCACCAATATAAGGCAGTGGCATCCTCTAAAAGGTCATTATCATGACAGTATACTCAGGCCATCAGTACACAGGAGGAACCTTCGGCCCAGGACCTTCTTTTACATTTGGCCCAAAGTGTGGACCAGCAAGACGCCAGTCAGGCCCAACTGCTACAGTGCATCCAGGGTGTGGTATCCTGCCTAGACACCCTTCAAGGGTCATTACCCACAAATACAGTGGCTCCTTTTGGAACAGAAGATGCCCTTGCTGTCTCTGCCTCCAGCAGCTCTACCGCTTTCACAAGCTCCAGAGGGTTGCATATACCACCTCCAGAGAAATATGACGGTGACCCAAAGAAGTGCCGCGGGTTCCTTAATCAGTGTGCCATACAGTTTGAACTCGCACCTGAAACCTTTTCTTCACACAGGATTAAGGTGGCCTACATAATTTATCTTCTTTCGGTCCAAGCCCTAGCCTGGGCCACTCCGTTATGGGAACGTGACGACCCGCTACTCCAGAATTCTGTGACTTTTATTGATAGCTCTCGCAGGGTGTTTGACGAACCTGGTAGCGTGTCTTCTGCTTCCTCTGGTCTTTTGAACCTCTGTCAAGGAACCCTCTCAACTGATCAGTATGCAGTCCAATTCCGGACACTAGCATCTGAGCTTCGCTGGAATGAGGAGGCACTTATTGCTACCTTCTGGAAAGGTTTGAATGACAGGATAAAAGATGACTTAGCATCACGGGATCTGCCTTCTAAATTGGATGATTTAATCTTTTTTTGAATCAAAGTGGATATCCACCACCTAGAACACACACAAGACCAAGAACGTGGTCGTCGATCTTTTCCGCATCTGGCACCTGAATTTCAATCTCCTACTCTTCCTTTGGAAGAACCCATCCAAATTGGTCGGTCACATCTATCTCCTGAAGAAAAAGACAGACGTCTGAAGAATCGGTTATGTCTCTACTGTGGAGATCCTGGACATCTGCTCTCCGTATGTCCCAAGAGACCCGGGAAATACCACCTCCAAAGCCAGGGTTCGCTAACCTGTGTTGGGGTATCGGGATTCACGATACTTCTATCAATCATCTTCAATGTCAGTCAGATCTTTCTTGATTTTCAGTTGACTGGGGAACAGAAAAACACTCAACACCTATATGATATAATACTGAGCAGTTCTGATTCTGTTCCAATCGGAGACCGCTTCAGCGTCTTTATTTATACATAAAGGTTTAGGGGTATAGATGCTTAACAACCAATTATAAGACAGTAGATTATGAAAGTAAGTCAATCAACAATTATATATATTGCAGTTTTCCATCAAAGTTCAAACAAATCTTTCTTCTTTCTGCGTTATCTCTTTCCAGGTTTCTTCCAATATTCTTGTTCTGCCCCCAGCTTTTGAGTTCTTGGGTTTTATCTGTAAAAAACATTTTGCTTTGCTGCGTGTCCTTGGTCTGTTTCTGTTCGTGGGAACATCCTGCTATGTAGTTTCACAACCTTGAATAATTCTTACAATATCTGCTGAAATTTCTTTTATTAAGGTTATAGCATAACATATTAGTTTCTAAAGCTAAATATATGATAGATATTAAATCAATAATCATACAATTTTACCGTTACACTTGTGACACTCCAGGTGTTGTGAAACTACAAGTCCCAGCATGCTTTGCCAAAATATAGCAGCTTATTGCTGGAAGGGTATGCTGGGACTTGTAGTTTCACAATACCTGGAGTGTCACAGGTTAGCCAACACTGTTGTAGGTGATTGCAGGTAGGTCAGCCAAAGATCCCAGTCCTCTTCTCCCTGTTCCCAGAAAGAATCCGAATTTCTTATGCCCATTATTCTTTTTTCCTCTATTGGTCTACAACCTCTGTCTGCCTTCGTGGACTCAGGATCTGCGGGGAGCTTCATATCCTCCAGTTTGGTCTTGCAGCTCCGTTTGGGTACTACACCTTTGCCTCAGCCTCTGTTGCTCACCGCAGTAGATTGAAACGGAGTCTCTAATGGCTCTATCACCTGCATCACTGTTCCTGTTCGGCTGATGGTAGGAGCTCTCCATTCAGAATGGATTAAATGCCAAGTTATCCTGCAATCCATTAACCCTATTATTCTGTGTCTACCTTGGCTAAGGACACACTCACCTCAATTCGACTGGTATCTCGCTCAGGTTACCTCCTGGGGCTCTTCTTGTAAATCACAATGTCTGACACCTGTTATTCGCGGAAAACAAGTAATTTCCTCTGGGGTTACCTCCTCCTGTGATATCCTTCCCAAGATCTACTCCGAATTCCTTGATGTTTTTAGCAAAGTGGCTGCAGAATCACTACCTCCTCATCGCCCTTGGGACTGGCCCAGTGATCTAGTGCCAGGCAAGAGCATCCCTCAGGGCAGGGTTTTTCCTCTATCTGTACCGGAGACTCAAGCTATATCAGATTATAAAAATAACGTTATAATATGGTGCACCAATAGAACAGACCATATAAAAAAAATAGTGACAGATGGCGGATGTGGTTCTAATCAAGAATATTTATTGCAATATATTATATCAACTCAACTTCAAATTGAATATTATGTATAAAAATGCAATAGTATATATAACCTCTAAAAGTAGAATATAAATACAGATCAACAAAACTGACATACAGCGCAGAGAAATGATCCTTGCAAATTTCTCATTTATATATTATAGATCAAAAGTCACCAGAATGGGCTGTGTGTTGTATACTAGTCACCAGTACACTCTGTTTAAATTTTAAATCCTGGGCATATAGTAAAGATTCAGAGTCTGAAATGTTTAGTTAATTGAACATTGGTGTAAAAACTGTTGTATTCATAATCTCACCCAAAAGCAGCTGGCACCTAGTTACAGTACTGAACGCATATCCATAAAACACGGGTCCCAAAATAAGCACTCAGATGTCGTGTGGACACTATGTGACCTTTATCTTCACAATCTAAATGAGATATATTGAGTGTTCTGGCTGTTGTGGGAGGAGTCCCCTCCCCTTTGAAGCTCTCACAACATACAGACAGATCCCGAATAAGAGTGTTGCTTGTTCATAAGGGTGGAATTGATGTAGAGAAACCGCTTCTAAGATTAAATTAAGTATGTCCAGTAATAAATAGATAATGATGCTTTGCTTATCCAAAGGTACGCTGTTATCAGTAGAAGCATATCTAGTGTATCGTAGCTGATCCGTTTCGCCTGCTTAAAGGGCAAACTTTTTCAAAGAACTTTGAAAAAGATCGCGTTTCGTCTGCTCAAAGAGCATGGTTAATCAATACAGTACAAGTGAAGTGGACGTAGAGTTAAACTATCTTAATCAAACTATTCATGCAATAAAACTATATAAGAACATCACACTCTCTAAAAATATAATCAGCCTCGGACTGGCCTGCCGGCCAGCCGGGCTGTAGACCGGTAGGCCCGGCCGTGATTAAGCCCCGCCCCCTCCGACATTGGGGCGGAGCTTGCAGGGAGCACCTTGTAGACGGTCGTCTGCGGCGGCAGTGTAAGAAACACACTACCGCGCAGGCGCAGAGAGCCGTGCCTTGGCTCTCTGCGCCTGCGCGGTAGTGTTTTGTGAACTTCAGCAGGGGAAGAGGATGGAGTTTCTACCGCGGCTGTCTTCTTGTCACTAGCCGCGCCGCCCAGAGGAGCAGGATGCCGGAGCTTTTCAAGGTAAGGTAAGTGGCAAAACGAGGGGTTACTATTACTACTCGTTTCCCACAGTGAATGAGGGATACTTTTCACCTCTTTTTTTGCCCCCTCTTTGTACTGCAGGTACTGTTAAAATGCACACAGATAGCTGACTAGCATTCACCATAAGTGTGTACAATGCTCTGGATCTTAGGAAAAAGCTATAAAGGGTTAAGTAAAATCAGCAGTGATTAGACTCCTTTGTTGACATTTATTGTGGGAGTCTATTACATTCAGAATTTATGGAGCAACAACCAATGTGAGGTCCAGAAGTAATGCGTAGCACCTCACTCCCTGCCAATCGAGGAGCCAGAATTGGGAGTGCCCAACCTGTACCCAGAAGCCTCCACAGGAGGGGGACCCAGGTTAACCAGTACTAGCAAGAGGTTACGACTCATAATGTACCAACAAGATGCAGAGGCTGCAAGGACCAGATATCTTTTTCCTCATTGCCTGTGAGCCTTGTATAAGCGTGTGCCCCAAAAACAGGCTGTCATTGGAGCAGGACTGCCTTGCTGGCTGTAAGAGGGGGAGAATGCTAGTTACCACAGGACTGTGCCCAGGGGTTGGCTAAAGAGAGACTGATAATTATAACGTATTCAGTTGTTATGGTATAATTGTTTAACCTTTTAATAAAAAGTACTATAGCTCCGTTGTGTTAAATAAACTTAAGTTTTCATTATTCAGATGTTTGCCTGGATGTGAAAATACCAGTGTACACAATTAATGAAAAACTTTTGTTTTATACATCACGGAAACATTATCATTGTAAAATTCTGTAGATGGTTTAGCCAAACGGTATTGTCACAAGGCTTAGCAAGAGAGTTCCCCTGCTTTGGTTCTATACACTGTTAAAAACACCACAACTCCTGGGAAACAATAAAGAATATATATATATATATATATATATATATATATATATATAAGTGTGAATTGAGAGTACTATAGCTGCACAGAGAACACTAAATGCTGAGTTGGTTTGGGTCTATAGTTGAATGTGGGGCTGAGTGTGGGGAGGGGGGCTATCTATTAAATGTGAATATTAATTATTTAATGCTAGCAATGGTAGTGGGAAATGGCTGTATTAAACGTAAATGCTATTGATTTATTGCTGGGGCCGTTTGGAGGGAGGGTAATAGGTTTATTTATTAAATGGGAATACTATTAATTTAATGTTGGGGTTGGTTGGACGGAAATAGATCTATTTATCAAATGTGAGTGCTATTACTTTAATGTTGAGGCTGGAGAGAGGCCTAATTATTAAATGTGGGTGCTGTTGATTTAATGGCAGGGATGGTTGGCGTTTCTAAATGTACCCATTATTTTTTCCAAATAGGGCCCTCAACATTCCAGGATGCAGACAAGCCGCAACTAAAGAAACCAGCAGCCACAGGTGGTAAAAGTGACAACAACAGGTAGGACAGTCTGTCAAATGTTCTGAGTCTAGTGTAGGCTTGGCTAACCTGTGGTACTCTAGGTGTTGTGAAACTACAAGTCCCAGCATACCCTTCCAGCAATAAGCTGCTATATATTGGCAAAGCATGCTGGGACATGTAGTTTCACAACACCTGGAGTGCCACAGGTTAGCCAAACCTGGTCTAGTGGGACAATCCTGATTTTTGGTGACTGTTCTGCCCAATCTAAGAGGCAGGTCAAGACTGTGTATTCTTTATACACACACTGCATTCTTTATATACTTCACTAAGGTGCTAGCTGTCCTTTGTGGGCTGACCACTCCCCCTCTAGTGTCTGGTCCCGCCTCTATGATGGCTGACCACACCACCTCTGGTGGGCCCCTAGTGTTGCATTCCCGGTGGGCCCTTCATGCCCCAGTCCGACACTGAATATAATCATGTGACAGCTGCCCTAAAGATAACATACAGCTAGCTGATAGTGTAGTAAATCAAAGGTGCAATATGTGCTCCATAAAGTGCTAAGTGGGTTCCTTCAAGAGGTAGTAAATATTCATGCTCATCTAATTAGGTCCTTATTATGGCTCCATAATAGCAAATTCAACTTTAGAGCTCAGAAAGAAATAAGGAAACTACGTAGTATAGTCAGTAAATTCATACTTTAATGTCAAACAATAATAAATGCATATAAACGTCCAGTAAGAACCTTATGCATTTCATCTGTTAAAGACTTCACACATTGGCATCACACATTTCTCCATCCATGGCACGTGACCTTATCTTCCTTAGACTCATACTGTCACTTCTTATTCCTCTCTGCCAATGGAAAATGGCTTAAAACACTGTAATTAATCAATTTTTTTAATACTGTTAATAGATTGGAGAAAATTACATTAAAGTGGCACAGTGGCATGACACATAGGCCATATGAACATTTTAGAAGATAAATCACAGATTGTGTTTCACAATTAACATAATTGGTGCTCTTAAAAGTCCCTCTAGTAAAATCGTAGAAAAAAAAAAGCTGAGTACATTGAAGACAGATTGTTTTTCCATACTTTGACACCTTTTATTACCTCTCTGGCCTTGTATCCTCCATGCTGGTGTATTAGTACTGCGATGTCTCTAATCAAAGTCCAGGTTCACCACTCGGAGATTGCTGACTACGTCTAGTGTGAACCGTAGCTATAACATGTGGATTTCCCAAGCCTTTTTTTCAGGGCTTGACTTCAGATGAGACACTATGGTAACATGTGCCATGCCATTAAAATATATTTTATTTTATTTTACTTCAACTGGAGTGCACCCTTATTGCGGTGGTAATCATCAAAATGACGCTGATGGCACCGACGACAAGAACACTGAGCAAAAAAATCCAATTTCCACAATGACTATAAAAACCAAATGCAGACTTAGCATAAAACTGACAATGTAGATCACCGACCTGCTTTTCTTACATTCCGAACCCTGACAAAGACGGCACTTTCTATGCACGTCAGTTTGCATAGCGACTTCAACTTTTCTCTATTTAAAGCGGCAATGCCAACAGCCGTGTGTAATGTAAAACTGTATAGGCTGTGAAATGACCTAGTAAAGTGTTTAGCTGTTGGCATTGCCGCTTCAAATAGAGAAAAGTTGAAGTCGCTATGCAAACTCACGTGCATTGAAAGTGCTGTCTTTCCCAGGGTTCGGAATGTAAGAAAAGCAGGTCGGTGATCTACATTGTCAGTTTTATGCTAAGTCTGCGTTTGGTTTTTATAGTCATTGTGGAAATCAGAATTTTTGCGTCACGCTTGTCGTCGTCTGTGCCATCACAATCACCATTTCGTACCCAACCCCCTTATTGCTGCTTTGAATTTTGACATTTTTAACAGACTAAATCAAAATTTGCGTCTGCAGTCTTCAATTTTTGGGATGTAAGTGATATCGTACTTTAGGATATTATCAAATCAACAAAATAAAGTAACATCACACACTTCATCTTTTTGCAGGCAGGTGATATCATCTGGGAGTAAATTGATCAAGCTGCAATTTTCCGGCGAGTTTGAAAAGGGGAGTTGTCGACTATCTCAAACAATCAGATTCTAGCTGTCATTTTGTAGAATGCACTAAATAAATGATAACTTGAATCTGAGTGGTTGCTATAGGCAACATCTCCACTTTTTAAACCCCCTGGAAACTCACAGCTTGATAAATTTACCCCCTAGACTCATTGTTACTAGTACAAAGTTTAAAAGAAAAGGGAACCTTCTATGGTGATGTACACAGAGAATAGTTTTACTAAAAATTAATCTTTATTTATATGTTATTTAAAATCTTCATAAGTCAGTTACTGTGTTTATATTAAATAGTTGGAGAATTAAAAACCAAAAGGAAAGTTCTTGAAATTAAATAAAATAAATGTAATTAGAATAGATGTGGTTTCTCCTTTCCTTAACTCACTTATTTAATAACCTTCAATTCACTTCTTCATTTTAGTGTATATAGTAGAGATGCTCACTGACCACCGTGAACTGGTTTAGGTTTTGGATCTGGATTAGCTTTGTGTTTTGGTTTTGGTTTCGGCAAAACCGCCCTTGCGTGCTTTGGTTTTGGATCTGTATTTTTTTAAAAATTGCTGCAATATGCTAAAATCACGTAATTTTGCTATTTTTTTTGTTCCTACATTATTATTAACCTCAATAACACTAATTTCCAATCAATTTTGACCACCTCACAGGTTACAATATTATTTTCATACACTTTCGGCCAAAGACTGCAGCCAGCTGCCTGGATGCTAAGTGACAGAGCAAAGACACAAACACACGGCAGTTCATAGCACATCTAGGAAACATTGCCACACAGCAGTGTCAGAAAAAAAAAAGAAAAGTGGTGCAAGTTGGAATTGTCCTTGGGCCCTCCCACACACCCTTATGTAAGATATTGAAAAAGACATGTACAGTTTAACAAACCAAGCACTCCAGCAACAAGGAGTGCCACTTTGTGGCTGAAGTGCTTTGTTTGTTTGGGGCCCCACAAAACAAGCTACCAATAGCTTAGCTGCCTAAAGCCAAACAGTGCTGTCAATGAACTCTACATTATTATACCATGTCTGCTTGTGCAGCATCTTTAATCTCCTTCTCCTCTGTGAACACCTCCATCTCATCCCTAAAGAACTGCCAAACTGTCAGGTTAGCTCACAAATTGATGAGTGAGATCCTGCTGTCTCGACTGGTATCGGCTAGACTTCCCTAGAGGCGCAGAGTCTAACAAGCTGGAAGGTATTCACCAGAGACTCCCGCAAGGAAATTTGGGCTTCAGCATCTTCCACCCTGCAGGTCGCGGCCCTCCAGGGAAGTTCCCAGTGAGACAGATGGAGAACAGATTGAATAGCAGAAGAAATCCAATTCGGACATCAAATGGTGATAATAAGGATTACCACTTTATAATAAAATATAATACAAAGTTCAATGAAGGTTGAATAAACTGTAGATGATGATCACGATAATATACAGAGAGTAGGAACCATCAGTAAAGTTCAATAATACAGACTGAATGCCTAATAAGCTAGTCACCACTTATACCACTAAGGAGGGGAACATAATACAAAGTTCAATGAATTTACTGGAGATAAACCGATCAATGAAATCCAGATAGGCAGCAGCAATGAATCACTGCTCACTACGGAGATGTAAAACAAATGAGCACTAGACAACAATGTTGATAGGGTAGATAGCAAAGCGTTGATCCCACGGCAGGTACACTGAGCTCAGCAGAGTCAGGTATATACAGCAACGATGAGCCACAGCTTACCACAAGGATGTGGAACGAAACAGCAGTAGTCAGCGGTGTAGCCAGGATAGATGACAGGCATTGATCTTAGCGATTGCCACGATAATGGAACTGGTGCACAAGGATCAGCATAGTCCAAATATATACAGCAACAATGAGCCACAAGGATGTGGATCACGGCAGCAGTAGTCAGTGGTGCAGGCCGTGTAAGCAGTGGATGTTGATCACAGCGATTACCACAGGTAAGCGGAACAGGTACACAGAGGTCAGCAGAGTCCAGACACACAGCAGTGATGAAGCACAGATACCACAGAGATGTGGAACACAGGGGGCATCAGAATCAGGTCAGGTGCGACTTGAAGAACCAGCAATGAAAGGATGAAATGAGAGGCCTTATAAAGGGAGGCTGACCATTATCAGAACTGACTAACACGCAGGTGAGGTAATCACAGGTACATGGCATTGCTGACAGCCTGTACTAAGAAGAGAGATTTAAAGTGAAAGTCAGTGTTTAGAGGCTCGGGTGGAGATACCCGGGGAACGGAGTGTGATACAACTTATTGTGACAAAATGAGTGTGATAACAATGTAACCATCCTGTTTCTCGTTTCTCACATAATGTGGATTATGGCAAGCACTTTTTATAGCCCTTGCTTTTCTTCCCCAGCTCAATAGACTGCAACTATATTGTCTAATTACATGTGGATAAGGGGACATTGTAGCTCATTTTAAATATGTATATTGTGTATTGTATATTAATGATGTGACAGTGAGGTTGTTAATCATTGTCCTTAAAGTGAAGCCGGATGGGTTATGGGTAAAGATCAGGTGGTGTCCAGGATACAGGTGAGGGGGCTGGAGTTGCATTCATTCTCTCCCCTCCTTTCTCTACAGGAACCATGGAACAACTGGGGACCCTGTGACATCACAAAGTAGTGTAAGGGGTTAATTTTAGGAGGGACTGACTGCTACCTTATCTTTGGAGGTGGGGGGAAGCTAATTAGTATCCATTGTTCTCCATAGGACTAGTCCAGAAGTTTTGTCTGCGTCCCAGCAGGGGGCTTCTGTGGAAGCACAGCTCATCTCCACTCCCCCCTCCAACCCCCTGATCCAGGACCTACCCATGTTTAATGAGAGAGAGACCGAGTGGCACTGTGGAAATTTGACCCTAGATATAAGGAGCCACTCCAGGGGTGAGGTGGTGTTGATTCTGGGATTTTATTTATGGAAGGTGCAAGGTCTGGTTTTGAGTTGTCGTTCTCTACCAGAGTCTACATATGCAGTTGAGAGATATCCATTGGTTGTCAACTCCGGACAGGCAGGTGACTGTAATTACTTAAGCAAGTGGGGTAAGGGACAGATTATGTGGTAAACTTGCCTGCCATTTATTTACTGTGTGTACATAATAATCTAGTGATTGTTTTTATTACAATAAATGTATTACTTTACTTTCTAACTGTATTTGCCTGAGTGACTGAGAACCCTAGAAGTTACTGGGTAGACTTCCCTGGCATAGTAAGGCATCTGTGGATGGCCAGCCTGCATGAAGTGGGTAGCATTGGGCCAGAAAACTCGGTATCTTCACACTTAAACACAGGAGAAGATATTACAACTGGAGTGGCATTAGAACTGCTTCAGACAGACTGTGACACGGAACATGCGGGCAGCATGGAATCTGTCATGTTGGAATATGCTGCATTGAACAGAGATTTAAACCAATATATAGATGCAGTTGAGGAGACCGTACTTAAATTAAAACGTGACCTATCGGATGAGATCACAGATTCAAGAGAGCTTGTAGATGAGAGATACACTGCACTTCAAAAGAATATTCACCACACACACACACTATATTAACATACTGCGGCCACACACACACACACACACACACACACTATATTAACATACTGCGGCCACACACACACACACACTATATTAACATACTGTGGCCACACACACACACACACACATCATATTAACATTCTGCTGCTCGGGAACATACTTGGGGTAGCTGCAACACCACTGTTAAAGCTACTGAAGCACTTCTGCCACTGCTGTAAGCCAGCAGGGAAA
The DNA here is from genome assembly GCF_038048845.1 of Mixophyes fleayi. Classification (NCBI taxonomy): domain Eukaryota; kingdom Metazoa; phylum Chordata; class Amphibia; order Anura; family Limnodynastidae; genus Mixophyes; species Mixophyes fleayi. Next base: position 17,258,562 of record NC_134411.1, on the reverse strand, counting down.
GTCATCTCTGTGAAAAAATGTCTCGCCAGAAATGACAATTTTCACTGCTGGTCTTCCAGAGATAAAGTTCATAAATAGCAGTGAAACTGCGATAAGCAGTGATAATAAAAATGGTAATTATCATAAAAATAGATCACTTTATCTGATCACTAAGTTTCACCCACATTGCATGATTAATAATAAATAATATACATACACAGTGCTCATTTACTTGCTTACCAATAGTCAGACAATGCATGTTTAATCTTCACTAACATCCATCCAATATTTCTCTAGGCTCAATAATGCGGAGGTTTAGGAGGCTTACAAGGCAGAATGGTGGTAATAATATATAAAAAAAAAACACTTTGAGTTGTGTAACCTTAACAGACAAATCAGTTTATGTTATAAGAACCAATTCACAGAAATTCAACTCGTGACTGTTCATGGGAGAAAGAAAACTGCTGATATCCAAATAAGGACTGGGGGCGTTGTTAAATATGTTATGCTGTAGCTAGCAGCAACGTATGTTATATTCTTAAAAGACTTGGGAGGAATAATTAATGTAGTGATGCAATAAGCTCTATAAAATGGTGATGCAAAATAACTGACCTCAGTTCAGAATCTTAAAAGGATATACACGTGTGTGTCTTGATTACTGGACTCCCAGTCAACTGGTTTATAATAAATCACAGATAAACTGAAGGACGTTGATAATTGAAAGAAGAAGTACCTTGACACTAATGTACTTACACTGTTCCATGGCAGATTATAATACAGAGGCACAGAGCTGACACATGAAATGTTATTTGTACACTAACCTCACCTTATTTTCCTGCTCACACAACAGGGCACAGTTAGCATGGTGTGCGTGTGAGGTGCAACTGACCGCGCTGCTGTCTGCTTGCTAATACACATACACCCGAAGCCCACCCTGCAGCTGACCACTCCCCCACCGTTGTAGACTATTCAGATCATGTAATTACAGTCAGCCAAGCAAGCCAGGGATGAGCATATATGTTATGAGTCAAACCATATATAGCTCATAACAAGAACGCCGGGGAGTGATTGGTCCTGGCTGCAGGTCCATTGGGCTGCCGTGCAAGGGGAGGTTCCACACATCAAAGTAGTCACCAGCGGAGTGAGCGCCGTGGTGACTGCTGAAAACAAAAATGAAGATGCGGACGGCTGGGTCGGCCCATCTAGCCATCGGCCCTGGGTATTATCAAATCAGTCAGAAGCTGCTTCTGTCAATTGATTTGCTGACTCTTAAATTAAGTAAGTAGCTCACTAGAGTTGATTCCAGCACCAAGAACAATAGCCTGCACAAATATAAGAAATGTAAAAATAATGCCTCGAAAAACATCTATATTTTGCTGAATGTAATTATTAACCTATTTGTATTGTTCAGTCAAGCTTTTTATGTTGTCCTATAAGGAAGTGAATTTTTTTTCAATTTAATCTATAAGGAAATACCAATGCCTATTAATCTAGGTAAAGGTTTGTGTAGCTATAGTGTAGTGGTACTACTGATGAGCATAAAACACTGCATTCAAACCTGAAGTCATCAGTGCATCATCATTTGCTGCTGACTGAAAAGCCCATCAGGTGAGTGTTTACATGTAGCTTTTAATTGGCTTGAAGCATGTAAGAGTGTTACACTAATTCTCTGCATCCCTTATCTTCATATGAAATGTTCCTGCACTTGACTTTGAATCCCTGTAATTTTCTAACCTCATTTTAACTATAACTTAATAAATGTTGCACCTGGAGAACTCAGTAAATCTTATTTGGTCACACCTAGCAGACGTATAATAATCTGAAGTTTTGGAAAATACTTGTTAAAAGTGTGAAGTATCAAGCCCATTAAATTATTTTTAATGTAAGAAGACAATGCTCTTCATAAAAGAAAATCTAAATCTACTGGTAGTTAAATCATAGTAGACATTCAGTGGTCTTACAAAGATATGAGCAGAGTAGTGGCTTGAATAAGTGTGAAAATATCAAATAAAAGAAAGGTTTTCTTTTTCATGTGTAATAGATAGCAGTTCTGGACACTGGTGCTAATGATGTGAGTTTTTATATTGCAAAATTTTACATTTAATTTTTTATATAAAATGGTTTATTTTAAATATAAAGTTTGTGGTGTCTCATACGGACCTTTCATATCTTTAATAGTGAGCTTCATTCATTGCCGATGGGATAGATTTCCTTGCGTTGTGAATGGGACTTGAGTTTGTATAGGCTACGTTTACTAAATCTGATGTGGGTATTTATTGATGTGTATTTATTTATAGGGGATCATAAATGTATGATCACTTTGATGTGTGGCGTTGTATGGTTACTAACCAAAGAGATTATATTCTAAACACAAACACTGAACCGTTATTGTTATACACAGATGAATTGATATTAGTTCATTTTTATGTTATTTATTTGCTATTATAGTTACTATATAAATGCTTAATTTACCATGGATAATATATTTAAAGAGAAACATACAAAATGCAGATCAAAGTGCTATTTGACCGTATTTTGATTGTTAATTATCAGTATCTGATATATTGCTATTTCTTTTCTATTTACCTCACTCTTCCAATCTCTACAAACTTAAACTTAACTTAATATTTCTTACGTTATATAAATATTTCTTATTTGTATTTTCCTTTTCTCTTCTGTATCAGTTTAATGGCATTTGCTCATAAAGGAAAATTGTAAAACATTTCTTATTTATATTTATTTTTTATATATATTTAAAAAAGTTAACATTTTTTTATATTGTATGTTTTGTAATCATTTATGTAATTGTGACTTAATTGGGGTGTACTATAAATGAGGAATTTGAAGGCAGTGGCCACATTCCAATAAAAATGCCGTCAAGAAAGTTTTCCCCGATCACTCTGCAATTTCTGTTTTCCATGTGAGATTGTGATCTCTACAATATTTTATATTACTCTGCTTTATTGTGCATACTATTTATGACAATGTATTTTTTTCTGGGAAAATTTTATTAAACGTTATTGAACTATATGGTATTGTATTAAACACTAACTCTTTGGGGGGAAATCCATTACACTTATGTAATCTAGTTAAAGGTGGATAATTTAATTTGCAGAACAAAATAAATAATCCACATGGTGACTATAGTTTTGAAATAAGGAATCTACAGAATAGTCACCTTAATTTTCAATTTTGTTTACTTCTAAGGTGCATTTGACTAGAGTTATATGTAAATTCAACTGTAGCAAGTAAAAATGAATATTTATTTGTATTTTTCTTTTCTCTTTTGTATCATTTTAATGGCATTTGCTCATAAAGGAATATTTTAAAACATTGTTTTATTGTATGTTTTGTAATCATTTATGTAATTGTGACTTAATTGGGGTGTACTAAAAGTGCCGTCAAGAAAGTTTTCCCCGATCACTCTACAGTTTCTGTTTTGCATGTGAGATTTTGATCTCTACAATATTTTATATTACTCTGCTTTACTGTGCATACTAAATATTTATGACAATGTATTTTTTTCTGCGCAAAGTTTATTAAACGTTATTTAACAATATGGTATTGTATTTAAACACTGACTTTTTGCGGGAAATATATTACACTTGTGTAATCTGGTTAAAGGTGGATAATTTTTTTGCAGAACAACATAAATAATCCACATGGTGACTATAGTTTTGAAATAAGGAATCTACAGAATATTCACCTTAATTTTCAATTGTGTTTGTTTGTAAGGAGCATTTGACTAGAGTTATATGTAAGTCCAACTGCAGCAAGCAAAAATGTACTTTGCCAGTTTGTACAAATGCAGAAAAGTGTGCTGCACCAAGAGTTTGAAGAAACATGCACTTGGTTCTGGGGTCTCCCTACAAAAGTAGTTAGCAGAACCAGGATTTGCTAGGCTGGGCTGGTCACACAATAATAGGGAGACCTGTAGAGATGGATCCTCCTGTCATAAGGTGCACTAGCCCCAGCCTAGTGAGCATGTTGCTAAAATACATGGGGAAATTGAGTCTGCATAAAAATGTTGTCTCAGTTCCCAAGGATGTGAGCCTGCTGATGCATCTAGTTCAATCTAGATGCACCAGCATGCCCATTGACTGACATAACTTGCAATTTTACATTTGTATTTACTAGAGTTGGGCGGTTCAGATTCTAGTGAATCCGGAAGTTCCAGAATGACTTGGAATTGCCTGCTCACATCTGATATAGAAGCGATGCAAAACATCTTTCTCATGACATCACTATCTCACAAGATTTGTTTTTTTCTCCCAGTGTCCATGACATTGGTTTTAACTGCAAGGGGTTCAACAGGATTTCTGTACTTAATCTCACACTCCCCTAACACACAGGTTACTGATCTAGCTGAATCACACCACAGCGATTCTCTCACATCCATTCACAACTAATCCCTGCCACCACCTATTAAGTACCTACAAAGCTTCATGCAATGCTCACCTGCTCGCATTTCCAGTTATCATTGTAGAGGTGTGAGCAAAAATGAGCAGATGATTGAGGCTGACCACCACAGTGGAGGCTTAGAGCGCAAAGCTCTCTCAACAATTCACTTTCAATTGAATTCCCCCTATAGTTTGTCCAAAAATAGTCCAAATTAATTTCCTTTCCATACTTTTCCTCTAATACCTCCCAGAGATATGATTCCCCTTTTAATATTTCAATATAAAGGTGATAATTTCCTACATGATTACATATCAAATTTTACATTACTGTCACATTCCTAAGTCTCATTAAATTCGCACATCTTATGCATTTTTGTTTCTGAACTTAAATTGGCAGCACGATTTCCCAAATCATTAGGAACTGACTAGAGTTATATGTAAGTCCAACTGCAGCAAGCAAAAATGTTTTGTTGTATGTTTTGTAATCATTTATGTAATTGTGACTTAATTGGGGTGTACTATAAATGAGGAGTTTGAAGGCAGTGGCATCATTCCTATAAAAAAAGCCGTCAAGGAAGTTTTCCCCGATCACTCTGCAGTTTCTGTTTTGCATGTGAGATTTTGATCTCTACAATATTTTATATTACTCTGCTTTACTGTGCATAATAAATATTTATGACAATGTAATTTTTTCTGGGCAAAGTTTATTAAACGTTATTGAACTATATGGTATTGTATTAAACACTGACTCTTTGCGGGAAATATATTACACTTGTGTAATCTGGTTAAAGGTGAATAATTTTTTTGCAGAACAACATAAATAATCCACATGGTGACTATAGCTTTGAAATAAGGAATCGACAGAATATTCACCTTAATTTTCAATTGTGTTTGTTTCTAAAGTGCATTTGACTAGAGTTATACATAAGTCCAACTGCAGCAAGTAAAAATGTACTTTGCCACGTTGCACAAATGCAGAAAAGTGTGCTGCACCAAGAGTTTGAAGAAACATACACTTGGGTGTTGGGTCTCCCTACAACAGTAGTTAGCAGAACCAGGATTTGTCGGGCTGGGATGGTCACACAATAAGAGGGAGACCTGTAGAGTTGGGTCCTCCTGTCATAAGGTGCACTAGCCCCAGCCTAGTGAGCATGCTGCTAAAATACATAGGGAAATCGAGCCTGCAGAGAAATGTTGTTGTCCTTCCCAAGGATGTGAGCCCGCTGGTGCATCTAGTTCCACAATCTCCAGCATGCATAATGACTGACATAACTTCCAATTTTACAATTGTATTTACTAGAGATGGGCGGTTCAGATTCTTGTGAATCTGGAAGATCCAGAATGACTCGGAATTGCCTGTGCACCTCTGATATGGAAGCGATGCAAAACATCTCTTTCTCATGACATCCCTATCTCAAAATATTTGTTTTTTTCTAACTACAAGGGTTAAACAGGATTTCTGTACTTAATCTCACACTCCCCTAACACATAGGTCACTGATCTAGCTGAATCACACCACAGCGATATTCTCACATCCATTCACAATTAATCCCTGCCACAACCTATTGTTTTAGGGCAACAGGACCCCACACTCTGTTAGACAAATGAACCTACTGGCACACACTATGCTCCTTGTTAGCCAAAAGGGTCTACAATTCCCACACCAGGTTTAACAGGATAAACATGGACAGTCAATATTTTTCTGTATAAAAAGGCTTAACATGAATCAAGGAGTATTACATTTTAGATTTAATGTAAATAGATAAAGGGCTTTGGATATAATAAAAAATTGATAATAAATTGCAAGTAATATAAATGCAACACAGTTACATTTAATGGGATAAAGATACAGAAATATAACACTTATGCGGTATAATCTGTAGTTCTAGCACAAGGCAGAATTAAATGTTCATTTCTAAGTTAGACTGAGTCCCCAGAGCTGACAATTTGCAAATATCATACATGATTTATAAATCTGTGGCACTGGGAGGTCTCTCAGAGGACAGAGTATATGCAAATATATGGAGGAAATCTGCCCTAGATGTTAAACTATACGGACAAATCAATAATCCACAAAGTGTCTCCAAAGCTTCATGCAATGCTCACCTGCTCCCATTTCCAGTTATCATTGTAGAGGTGTGAGCAAAAATGAGCAGATGATTGAGGCTGACCACCACAGTGGAGGCTTAGAGCGCAAAGCTCTATCAGAAAAACACTTTGAATTGAATTCCCCCCATAGTTTGTCCAAAAATAGTCCAATATAATTTCCCTTCCACATTTTTCCTGTAATACCTCCCAGAGATATTATTCCTCCTTCAATATAAAGGTGATAGTTTCCTACATGATTACATATCAAATTTCACATTACTGTCATATTCTTAAGTCTCATTTAAATTCGTACATCTTATGCATTTTTTGGCCCTGAACTTAAATTGGCAGCACGATTTCCCAAATAATTAAGAAATGTGTCTTGAAGTATATATTCACTATATAAACCATATGTCGCATTTCTCAATAAAGACAGCTCCTAACAAATACATTATTCTCACTTGTACATTTTATTTTCCCTCTTTCTTCTTCTAATCCTCCTCATAGCTGCTGGGGACATTTTACCCAACCCCGATCCCTGTCCATCTCCTACTGTCTGTTTACACTCCTTATTTTACTATCAAGGGGCCTGATTATTATTATTATTAATATTTATTTATAAGGTGCCACAAGGCGTTCGCAGCGCCATACAGAGACAAACAAAATTACAATACAATGGGAGACAGTACAGTACAGTAAACACAGCAACTCCGTAAGCTCAATGCACAGCTAGAGAGGGCGGGGAATGGGGAGGGAGGATCCGCAAATGACGGGGCCCAAGAAGGAGGGCGCGGAAGACAGGGAGACCCCCAAAGGGGAGGAGGGAGCGAGAGTGGACGTGGGGTGGAGGACCCTCGAGGAGGAGGGCTAAGTAGCTGGAGAGCAGAGTTAGAAGTGGTGGAAACAGGAGGAGAGATGGCCCTGCTCAGAGGAGCGTACAATCTAAGGGGAGGGGTGGACAGACAGAGAGACGCAGGGGAGAGAGGGAGAGTAGGGGGACAGAGGCAGAAGATAAGGTAGGAAGTTAAGTGGGAGACAGAAAGGCTTTATGAAAAAGGTGGGTTTTTAGGGCCCGTTTGAAACTGGACAGATTAGGGGAAGTTCTGATGGAGGGAGGGAGCTTGTTCCAGTGGAGGGGGGCAGCGCGGGCGAAGTCTTGGATACGCGCGTGGGAGGAGGTTATAAGGGGGGAAGAGAGGCGACGGTCAGAGGCAGAACGGAGAGGGCGGGATGGAGCATGAATAGAGAGGAGGGTGGAGATGTAGGTCGCAGTGGAGTTGGCGAGGGCCTTGTAGGTGAGTGTGAGGAGCTTAAAGAGGATTCTGAAGGGGAATGGGAGCCAGTGAAGGGCTAGGTAGAGGGGGGAGACAAAAGAGGAGCGGCGAGAGAGGAAAATAAGCCTAGCTGCAGCGTTAAGGACGGATCGAAGGGGTTCGAGATGAGAGTGGGGGAGGCCAGTGAGGAGGAGGTTGCAGTAGTCCAGGCGGGAGATGATCAGAGAGTGGATAAGGCATTTGGTGGCATCTTGGGAGAGGAAGGGCCGGATGCGAGCGATGTTGCGCAGCTGGAAGCGGCAGGATTTAGCAAGGGAGAGGATGTGGGGGCCAAAGGAGAGAGAGGAGTCGAGGATGACACCAAGGCAGCGAAGTTGGGGGACAGGGGAGATAGAGGTGTTGTCGACAGTGATGGAGAGGTCAGAAGGGGATGGGGTATGAGAGGGAGGAAAAACTATGAGCTCAGTTTTGGCAAGGTTAAGTTTGAGGAATCGAGAGGACATCCAGGAGGAGATGGCAGAGAGGCAGGCGGACACCCTAGAGAGGAGGGAGGGAGAGAAATCAGGAGAGGAGAGGTATAGTTGAGTGTCGTCAGCGTAAAGGTGGTAGCTGAAGCCGAAGGAGCTGATGAGTTCACCCAGGGAGGAGGTGTATAGAGAGAAGAGTAAGGGTCCCAGAACAGAGCCCTGAGGGACCCCAACTGGAAGGGTGGATGGGGGGGAGAGAGACCCAGAGGTGGTGACAGAGAAGGATCGGTGAGTAAGGTAAGAGGTGAACCAGGACAGGACTGGGCCGGAGAGGCCGAAAGACTGGAGGGTGTGAAGGAGGAGGGGGTGGTCAACGGTGTCAAAGGCTGCAGAGAGGTCAAGGAGGATGAGAAGGGAGAAGTGGCCCCTGGCTTTAGCAGAGAGGAGGTCATTGGTGACTTTAGCCAGGGCAGTTTCAGTGGAGTGGAGGGGGCGGAAACCAGACTGGAGAGGATCAAGGAGGGAGTATTCAGAAAGGTAGGAGGTGAGACGGCTGCAGACGAGCCTCTCGAGAATTTTGGAGGCAAAAGGGAGAAGAGATATGGGGCGATAGTTCAAGAGAGAAGTAGGGTCGAGATTAGGTTTCTTAAGAATGGGGGATACGAGAGCATGTTTGAAGGAAGAGGGGAAGATGCCAGTGGAGAGGGAGAGATTAAAGAGGTGAGCGAGGTGGGAGCAGGTGGTGGGGGAAAGGGAGCGAAGAAGGTGGGAGGGGATGGGATCCAGGGGACAGGTAGTGGGGGGGATGAAATGAGAGAGTGGACTTCCTCGCCGGTGGTGGGACGGAAGGAGTGGAGGGGAAGGTGCTTGGGGGGGAGGACAGAAGAGTGGGAGGGGTGGAGGAGGAGATTTTAAGTCGGATGGCCTCGATTTTAGAGGAGAAGGAGGCGAAATCGGAGGCAGTCAGGGTGGAGGGAGGAGGGGGAGGGGAGGGGTCCAGGAGAGTGCTGAAGGTGGCAAAGAGGCGGCGGGGGTTAGAGGACTGGGAAGAGATGAGGGATTTAAAGAAAGATTGTTTAGCGAGTGAGAGGGCAGAGCTGTAGGATGAAAGGATGAATTTAAAGCGGAGAAAGTCAGCCAGGGAGCGGGATTTTCTCCAGTGACGTTCGGCGGAACGGGAGCATTTTTGGAGGAAGCGGGTAAATTTGGAGTGCCAGGGTTGGGGTTTGGAGCAGCGGGGGTGGACGGAGTGGGCAGGGGCGACCACGTCCAGAGCGGAGGTGAGGGTGTGATTGTAGAGGGAGACCGCCTGGTTGGGGCAGGCCTGGGAGGAAAGGGGAGAAAGGAGGGTATCGAGAGAGGAGGACAGAGAGGCAGGGTCAAGAGCGTCGAGGTTGTGTATGGACAGAGTGGGTTTGGGCAGGGGAGCAGGAGAAGAGGAGAGAGAGGAGAGGAGATGGTGGTCGGATAGAGGAAAGGGAGAGATGGAGAAGTCGGAGAGATTACATAGGTAGGAGAAGACAAGATCAAGGGAGTGACCAAGGCAGTGGGTAGAGGAGGAGGTCCATTGGGTGAGACCAAGGGAGGAAGAGAGGGTGATGAGTTTGCTGGAAGCAGGGTAGGTGGGGTTGTCGATGGGGATGTTAAAGTCACCGAGAATGATCGAGGGGAGATCGGAGGAGAGGTAGTGAGGAAGCCAGCTAGCAAAGTTGTCAAGGAAGAGGGAGGTGGGGCCAGGGGGGCGGTAGATGACAGTGACGCGGAGGTGGATGGGGTAGAAGAGGCGGATGGAGTGAGCTTCAAAAGAGGAGAAGGAGAGGGAGGGTTCAGGGGGAATGACACGAAAAGTACAGCTGGAGGCGAGGAGGAGGCCAACTCCACCGGCTGGGTGGGCACCAGGCCTGGCGGAGTGGGTGAAGGAGAGGGCACCATAGGAGAGGGCAGCGGGGGAAGTAGTATCAGAATCGGAGAGCCAGGTTTCAGTAACGGCAAGAAGGTTAAAGGAGTTGGATAGAAAGAGGTCGTGGATAGCAGTCAGCTTGTTGCGGACGGATCTGGCATTCCAGAGGGTACAGAAGAAAGGGGGAGAAGAGAGGGGGGAAATGGGGATGAGGTTAGCAAGATGAGCAGCGCGTGGGGGATGGCGGGGAGGAACGGGAGAGGTAGGGCGGGAGGAGAGTATGGGTATGGAGTGAGAGCATGGAGGCATAGTAGGGAGAGAGAGTAACAGAACAGTGAGATAGTGGGGACAGAGAAAAACAGGTAAGAACAATGGCAGGAAGACAATGAAAAGGTGGAAGATAATAACGAATTAGGGCGTAATTTATGTAGCACACAAATATCAACTTTAAATTTCAGTGTACAAATAAGCTATCAAGTATTTGTGTGCTACATGAAAAAACAGTCAGTATTTAACTTATGTGCAAAACAGAAAACTAGTTTGCACCCCTTGCATTGTTACATGGTTTTGTCCAGGAGACTGAAATAAGATACCTCTTCATTTAAGATCCTTAATGAATCAGGCCCACAATTCACATTCCCCTGACTCTCCCAATCTCTAAAAACTTATTCACAGCTCTCCATTACTCATCCTACCAGGACTATTCACAACACCGCCTGGTCCTATAGAAAAAATGTTTGGGAGGCCCAGTGAAGTTGCCCAACCTCATGCAGCTCCCACTGTGCACATATGCAAACAGGGTTTTAAGTCAAATATTATTTCCAGGCAATGGTGGAGCTGCCTGCACCCACTAGTAATAACTACCTTCATTGCTGGGTGTTTAGTGGTTATGGGCCCCATCTCACCTCCAGGAACCCCATAGCCACAGCACCCCCTACAATGGCGGCAGTTCTAACACTGCCCTATCCCCATCTGCTGTGCATAATGGAAAGTGACATCTGTTTGTAAAAAATTTACATTCATCCATGACCCATTCATCTCACAATCCCTCAACATCTTTACCATAACCGAAACCTAGCTTACGCTACATACTCAGAGCTCTCTTCTGTGGGGAAATATCCCAAACCGGGAGATAAATAAATTGGTAGAGTAGGCATCCTACTTCCTCTGTTTGATCCTTATAGTCATACCCCTAAAACCATCCCTATCTTTCTATTCTCTTTGATCCATCTTTTTCTCCACTGAACTGTCATGGCTAAAGTCACCACTAATCTCCAATCAGCCAAATCCAGGGGCCATTTCTCCCTTCTTAGCCTCCAAGAACTCTCAGCGACCTTCAACACCGTGGACCACCCCCCTTCCTGCTTCACACCCTCCACTCCATTGGCCTCTCCAGCACATCCTACCTTGCCAACCACTCCTTCTTTGTTTCCACCTCTGGTTCCTACACCCCAATTCCACCCTTCCATTTGGGGTCCCACAGGGCTCTGTTCTTGGCCCTTTGCTCTTTTCGCTATACACATCCTGCCTGAATTAACTTATCAGTTACTTCGGCCTCCAGTACCACCTCTATGCCGACGACACTCAACTCTAACTCTCAACTCCTAAACTCTCTCCCTCGCTCCTCTCTCGGGTATCTGCCTGCTTCTGCCATCTCCTCCTGGATGCCTAGATTTCCTAAACTCAACATTGTCAAAACCAAACTCATTGTCTTCTCTACTTCTGGAACCTCCCCCCTCTAACATCTCTATCACTGTTGACAATAGCACTATCTCACCTGTTTTCCAACTCTGCTGGATGTCATCCTCTACTCCTCTCTCTCCTTTGAGACCCACATTCAATCTCTTGCCAAATCCTGCAGCTTCCATTTATGCAACATTGCTCACATTTGGCTCTTCCCCTCCCTGTGCCACCAAATCTCTCATTGCACTCACTGATCATCTGTCGTTTGGACTACTGTGACCTTCTCCTTACTGGCCTCCCCTGTTCCCATCTGGCTCCTCTTTAACCTATACTCAATGCTGCTGCTAGATTTATCTTCCTTTCTTGCTGCTTCACGTCTGTCTCCTCCCTTTAACAAGACCTACACTGGCTTCCCCTTCCCCTACAGAATGTCACGGACTTACCTGATCCCCGCCGCTCCGTCCAGCCGCACTTCCGCATTCAGGACCATGTGACCGCACCCGGAGGCGGTCACATGACCACAACCCTAGAGGCGGGGATTTTGAATCCCCTTCAGTATAAAAACCTCACTCTGACACTCGCTGAGTGTCAGAGCAACACTTACCTGTTCCTGGCTCCTGCTCTTCGTGGATTGCAGTGTCTTCCAGCTTTCAGTGTCTTCCTGTGTGCGGATCTCTGCCTGTCTGACTTCCCTGGCTCTCCGTTCCCTGTGTACCGACCCGGCTTGCTGACCATTCTCCTATTCTTGTGACCCGTGTACCGAACCTGGCTTGTTGACTCCGAGTTGCCTTCTGATTCTGCCTGACTCCATTCCTGAGTACCGAACCGGCTTGTTTGACTCCGCTACCACCGCTTCACTCCGCTGTACTACATCTTTAGGCGAACCTGGGGACCGCGACCTGCGACTCCTGGCAGCGAAGCCCACCCCGCCTTGCGGCGGTTCTTGGTGAACACCGGGGAGATCGTTAGACTCCGCACCTCAGGTAAGCCAGTGCTAATCAAGATTAGTAATATAGTATCCAAAATCTGTTACAGTTTGCTCTGACCATGGATACCACAGCTAAAGATCTGTTGGAGCATTTAGTAGGAAGGATGGATAAGCAAGAAGCCAACCAAGAGCAACTTTTAAAATTTCTCAATAGTCTATCCACTCGGTTGGATGTTGTCCAGAACACCCTTGTGGCTGGTGGATCACCTGGGCCGGCAGTGGCTCCTGTACCTCAGGCCGCAGCAGCAGCTTCTACCTCGCAGTTACGGTTACCTAACCCACCCAAGTTCGACGGAGACCCTAAATATTGCAGAGGATTCTTAAATCAATGCTCCATACAATTCGAGCTTCTACCTGGGAACTTCCCTTCCGAAAAAACGAAAGTGGCCTATGTGATTTCGTTATTGTCCGGTCAAGCCTTAGCATGGGCTTCCCCCTTATGGGAGAGGGACGACCCCATTCTACATAACTTCAACCTCTTCTTGTCCACCTTCAAGAAAATATTTGATGAGCCAGGAAGGGTGTCCAATGCCGCTTCCGGCTTACTACGTCTCCGCCAGGGAAACCAGTCTGTGGGGCAGTATGCGGTCCACTTCAGAACTATGGCCTCTGAACTTCGCTGGAACGATGAGGCCCTAGTAGCTACATTCTGGCAGGGCCTTTCAGACCGAATCAAAGATGAGTTGGTATCCCAGGAGCTCCCTACGTCTTTGGACGACATTATCTCCCTCTGTGTCAAAGTTGATTTGCGTTTCAAGGAACGTAATTCCGAGAAGGAACAGTCGCGGCGTAGTATGATTCGCTTGGCCCCCAACTTCCAAACCCCGGTTCTCCCTCCTGAAGAGCCCATGCAACTTGGGAGGACCCGCCTATCAGCCGAAGAAAGGGAGAGGAGATTTCGAAACGAGTTGTGTTTATATTGTGGAGAGAGCTGCCATCTTCTGAGTTCTTGTCCTAAACGCTCGGGAAACGACAGGGCCTAACGAGTTCTGGAGCTGTATCGTTGGGCCTCTTTTCTCAGTGTCAGTCAGTTCCCAATAGTAATGATTGCCTGTCTATTCCCATTTCCCTCCAGTTAGGACAAAAGACCTTCCCGCAGTCGGCTCTTCTAGATTCCGGAGCCGCAGGAAATTTCATTTCTGCCACTGTAGTTAAACAATTCGCTATTCCCACACAAGCGTTGGAACAACCCATCTCTCTGATGGCCATTGATGGGGGAAGACTTCCTGAGGGGTCCATTCTGGTACGCACTATTCCCCTTCTGCTTCAGATAGGAGCACTTCATCGAGAGAAGATTTCTTTTTTAGTAATACAGAGGTCTACCAATCCAGTCATCCTAGGACTCCCATGGCTTCGGGTCCACTCTCCCACCTTGGACTGGAAATCTGGTCACATATTGTCATGGGGACAGTGCTGCTTCTCTCGCTGCCTACAGAGAGTGGTTCCTCCGAATAGTCCTAGACGTTCCCAAGAATTTCCTGTGACTCTCCTACCTGAACCATACCAAACTTTCTCTGATGTCTTCTGTCAACAAGAGGCCACTAGACTTCCTCCTCACAGAATCTGGGACTGTGGTATTGATCTGATACCTGGTAAACCCATTCCCAGGGGCCGGGTTTACCCCCTCTCCCTCCCGGAGTCTAAGGCTATGGAGGAGTATATCCAAGAAAATCTAAACAGGGGCTTCATCCGCAAGTCTGCCTCCCCAGCTGGGGCTGGCTTCTTCTTCGTAAAAAAGAAAGATGGGGGTCTCCGCCCTTGCATTGATTACAGAGGCCTAAATGCCATTACCGTTAAAAATCGGTATCCACTGCCACTGATTTCTGAGTTATTTGACCGGATTAAGGGTGCCACCATCTTTTCTAAACTTGACCTCAGAGGAGCGTATAACCTTATACGCATTAAGGAGGGGGATGAATGGAAGACGGCGTTTAACACCCGAGACGGCCACTTTGAATATCTGGTCATGCCTTTCGGGCTATGCAATGCCCCAGCCATATTTCAGAGCTTTATGAATGAGCTGTTTCAAGACCTCTTGTACCAATCTGTAGTCATCTACTTGGACGACATTCTCATCTTTTCTCAAGATCTAGCATCTCATCGTACTCATGTATTGGAGGTCCTCTCTCGTATCCGAAAAAATCAGTTATTTTGCAAATTGGAGAAATGCACCTTCGAGCAGAGACAAATTCCCTTCCTGGGATATATTATTTCGGGCACCGGTCTACAGATGGATCCCACAAAATTGAAAGCCATACTAGACTGGCCCCAACCTTCAGGCCTTAAGGCCACTCAACGCTTCCTAGGATTCTCCAACTATTATCGTCAATTTATCAAGGGGTACTCCTCTCTCGTGGCTCCCATCACAGCATTGACTCGCAAATCTGCTGATGCTGGTAGTTGGTCCTCTGAGGCTATCCAAGCCTTTATATTATTAAAGTCTCTCTTTTCATCTGCACCCATTCTTCAACAGCCAGATTGCTCTCGTCCTTTTGTCCTGGAGGTAGATGCCTCTTCTGTTGGCACAGGAGCCGTACTATCACAGCGAGGTCCTTCTGGAAAACTTCATCCCTGCGGATTCTTTTCCCGTCGCTTTTTACCTGCTGAGAGGAATTACGGGATTGGCGACAAAGAGCTCCTGGCCATCAAGTTGGCTCTCTCCGAATGGAGACATTTACTAGAAGGAGCGCAATTTCCTATCACCATATATACCGACCATAAGAATTTGCTTTACTTACGCACTGCTCGATGTCTAAACCCTCGACAAGCAAGGTGGTCCTTATTCTTCTCACGCTTTGATTTCAACATCACTTTTCACTCGGGATCTAAGAATACGAAGGCAGACGCCTTATCTCGCTCTTTTGATCCAGCCGACATGGAATCCTCAGAAGATAATAAATTCATTGTAAATCCATGTCAAGTATTGGCAGCTACACACCTGAAAAAGGGTTGTCCTCCAGGCAAAACATTCATCTTGCCACATCTACGCACCCGGCTCCTTCACTGGGCTCATCACTCACTCTTCTCTGGGCATGCCGGCATTCGCAAGACCTGGGACTTATTGTCCCGAAGCTACTGGTAGCCTTCCTTGCTGGAGGATGTGAAGAGATTTGTTGCTGCTTGTTCCAAATGTGCTCAACACAAGACCTCTAGGAAAAAGCCTTATGGATGCTTGCTCCCATTACCCATTCCTGATTACCCTTGGTCACAGATCTCCATGGATTTTATCACGGACCTTCCCCCTTCCAAATCCTGTACGGTAGTGCTTGTGGTCACGGATCGCTTCTCTAAAACAGCCCACTTTATTGCTCTCAAAGGCCTTCCTTCTTCCTCCTCCTTAGCCAATATTTTTATTAAAGAAATATTTCGCCTCCATGGCTGTCCTCAACATATTGTCTCCGATAGGGGATCACAATTCATATCAAAATTTTGGCGGTCTTTTTGCAATAAATCCGGGATTAAGCTTGACTTTTCTTCTGCATATCATCCCCAGTCCAATGGGGCTACTGAGAGAACCAACCAAGAATTAGAAAAGTTTCTAAGAATATTTATCTCTAGTAACCAAGACAACTGGGTGGATCTTCTCCCTTGGGCCGAGTTCGCCCATAACAACCATTTCCATGAGGCCATCTCTAACTCCCCCTTTTTTGTTCTGTATGGCTGCCATCCTAGACTACCCACCTTCTCTCAAGTTTCATCTTCTGAAGTTCCAGCAGTGGACTCTCTGTTTCGTAACTTCTCTGATATTTGGGAACAAACCAAGACAAATTTAAAGCAAGCAACTACTCGTTCCAAAAAATTCTACGATAAAAGGAGAAGAATGACTCCAAGTTTTTCAGTTGGTGATAGGGTATGGCTATCCACCCAGAACATTCGTTTAAAGGTTCCCAGTAAAAAATTTGCTCCCAAGTTTATTGGCCCATTCGCTATATCTGAGATTATTAATCCCGTAGCCTTTAGATTGAGTCTGCCTCCCTCTTTACGCATACCCAATGTCTTCCATGTCTCCTTGTTAAAACCGATGGTAACCAACAGATTCTCCACCTCATCCAGAACTCCTCCTCCTGCTGTGGATCGGGATCAAGTTGAATACGAGATTAAAACTATCCTAGATTCTCGTAAAGTTCAAGGTGCCATACAGTTCTTGGTAGATTGGAAGGGTTACGGCCCTGAGGAGCGCTCATGGGTAAGAGCCATTGATCTACATGCTCCCCGTCTACTTAAATCCTTCCATAAAAAATTTCCTTTGAAACCCTATTAGGTGTTCGGAGTCCACCTTTATGGCAGGGGGTACTGTCACGGACTTACCTGATCCCCGCCGCTCCGTCCAGCCGCACTTCCGCATTCAGGACCATGTGACCGCACCCGGAGGCGGTCACATGACCACAACCCTAGAGGCGGGGATTTTGAATCCCCTTCAGTATAAAAACCTCACTCTGACACTCGCTGAGTGTCAGAGCAACACTTACCTGTTCCTGGCTCCTGCTCTTCGTGGATTGCAGTGTCTTCCAGCTTCCAGTGTCTTCCTGTGTGCTGATCTCTGCCTGTCTGACTTCCCTGGCTCTCCGTTCCCTGTGTACCGACCCGGCTTGCTGACCATTCTCCTATTCTTGTGACCCGTGTACCGAACCTGGCTTGTTGACTCCGAGTTGCCTTCTGATTCTGCCTGACTCCATTCCTGTGTACCGAACCGGCTTGTTTGACTCCGCTACCACCGCTTCACTCCGCTGTACTACATCTTGAGGCGAACCTGGGGACCGCGACCTGCGACTCCTGGCAGTGAAGCCCACCCCGCCTTGCGGCGGTTCTTGGTGAACACCGGGGAGATCGTTAGACTCCGCACCTCAGGTAAGCCAGTGCTAATCAAGATTAGTAATATAGTATCCAGAATCTGTTACACAGAATCCATTAAAAGCTTCTCACCCTCACATACAAGACTAATTAAACTGCTTCCTATATCTCCAACCTCATCTCTATTCACACTCCATCCTGCCCAATGCAATGGGCCAATAACCGTCGCCTCTCTTTCCTTCTGATAACCTCATCTCACTCACGTATCCAAGAATTCTCCTGCGCTGCCCTCTTCCACTGAAATGATCTCCCTAGTTCTATCAGAACAACCCCCAATCTGTGCAGCATAAAAAACCTACCTGTTCCTGAAAGTCTATATACCTTGTCGATTACCTCACTCTCTCATCCCTTTTCCCAATCCCTCCTTCTCTCTCTCTCACTCCGTGCAACTCTGTCCCAATCTCACCCCTTGTGTCTTCGGTATGTCTGCCCTTCCCTTTAGGAAGTAACTTCAATTGAGCAGGGCCCTCTCTCCTCCTGTTGTCACCTCTTTTATCTTTGCTCTCCAGGTACTCTGCCCACCTCCTTCTTTTTTTAAATCCTTTATTTTGGTTGGTCAGTCAATAAAGAGTTAACACAGTATGAGGACAAACATTTAAAGTGTATACATATAAGAACATTAACATTGTGATAGGGACCAGCGAAGGTGCCCTTCGATAACTTGAAACATAAATTGACCATATTTTTATTTTTTTCTTGTTTTTGTTTAGGTATATAAGCAAATAATACAAAAGGTAGAATGGGGGGTGAGGGTAAAGGAGAGTTAGAAGGGGAGGGGGGGGACCACAAAGGCTGGTCCAGATATGTGGTTGAAAAGAAGGTATAATGTAAATGTTAGAGAATCAGAAAGTGGCTAAATAGGAACAGAGTCCTGATCACCACTCACGGGTCATGATGAGATTGCTAAGGGTCAGAGGGGAACGAACGTCCTGCAAACTGCCAAGGAGCCCACACTTGGTTGAAATTGTAACCTCTATCGTGTAAGTAGTAAGTAATCTCTTCCATGGCTACCACGTGCCAAATTTGCTTTTTGAGAGCGGATAAAGACGGAAAGGAGCTACGTTTCCAATTAAGGGCTATAAGAGATTTGGCGTCTGTAAGAATATGTGCAGTCAGTTTCCTAGAAAATGTATCAAGGTCTGGGGGAGGATAACAAAGGAGAAAAATCCAAGGGTCCTTTCCCACGGGAACCTCAAATAGGGTGTTGATGAAGCCATGGATCGCGTCCCAAAAGGGAGTAATAATTGGACAAGTCCACCAGATGTGTAGCATTGATCCCCTGTGGCCACAACCCCGCCAACAGTCAGGCGACGAGGAAGGGAACATTGTATGTAGTCGGGTGGGGGTAGAATACCAACGATAATAAATTTTATAGGATGTCTCTTTTAGTTTGGTCGATATGGAGCTTTTGGCTATCCCCAGTCTCATGTCCTCCCAGGCCTCCTCATCTGGGGGGGCCAAGATCCCTCTCCCAATCAGCTTCATGCGGGAGTTGCGGGTGGATAGTGGATTCAAGAAAGATATTATAAAGTTGTGATATCATACCCTTATCAATGGGGTGGAGTTTACATAGGTTTTCGAACGGGGTGAAGGGACGTAGTAGGTATCTGGGTGGGAGGGATCGCTAAAAGTGGGTGATTTGAAAGAACTCGAAAGGGTTAAGCATTCTAGCTGGGGGGCAAGGCTGAAGTTCTACTAGTGGGAGCCAATGGCCCTGTTTTGAAAAATCCGATGGGAATTTAAGGCCGGCCTGAGTCCAAAGGCGGTATCTTACCTTGGAGAGGCCCAGAGGAAATATAGGATTAAACCAGATGGGAGTCAGGGGGGAAGGGCAGATGTGAGTAGAAAGGTTTCGTCTCGACCCTCAATGGCAGCACTCCCCAGGCAATGGCTCTGCTGCTTCTAAGACTAGTCTAATCAAGAGATGCAAATTTGTTTCTTTAATAGTTTTTCAAATTAGTATTTTTTATTTTCCTCTTTCCTCTTCTTGTTTTATAGGAATCTTTCTTCTGTCTGTTAAATGAGTCATCCATCAATTAATTGAATGTTAGTTTTAGACACTTTGTTCCTGAATTGTCAACGAACGTAAAAGCCGATACGTGCCGTACTTTGTGTAAAATTGCACCGTGCATGCTCATACACCAGTGAACGCAACAGCATTCAATTCATCTTCGAGCGCAAAGAACCCTTACTACAGCCTACAATTTAATGGGCGGGACGGGGAGGAGAATAAGAGTGTGCACATAGTCAATGTACATTAAGGGCGTACCAAGCTAGAGTGCACACTGCAGCGTCCGATTCAAGCTTTGGGCATCTCAAAGGTAAGAGATTTTCAGTCGCATCACTTCCACCAGCTACAGGTCTGGTGGAAGTGCTGATTACTAGTGATGACAGCTGTATATGTGTTTTATGCACAGTAGACATTGATAACATCCTAATAAATGTATTTCATAGTGATGGGAAATCTAGTTATTTAGTTCATTCTGATCTAGTTTGCTCAAAAGATTAATTGATATAGTTCAGTTAGTTCATTTAGTTCAGTTAGCGCACTAGCTCTGGAACACTGCTGAGAGAAGTGGTTGGAAACATAGATCTTACACATACAGTAGACATGTCTACTATTAGCTCATTGGATGAGTTATAGTCCTGTTAAAATGATCAGATATGTTTAATATGTCTGATTATTTTTAATATTTTGAAAAGGGCAGTCATTTATACAACAAACTAGTAGGGACATGTTGAGCTCTGCAAAGTTGATACAATTTTCATTATTAATATTTACGTCCATATTATGCAGATGAGAAATACCCAAATTCAGAGTATTATAAAGTGTCACCTTTTTTGCTTTGAAAATACAGTAAATAGATCAAAAACTTAAGTTTTCCACTTTATCTCTCTTGAAGGTTTAATACATCTCCCCCTATATATGGTGGAGTAAACAGAACTACAGTATATAGCATGCACCACTCAGCACTGTGTCTAGAGCTGACAGGGAAGGTATCATGTGACTTGTGAGCTAAATGATTCAAATGACTCAAATGATTCAAATGATCCAAATGAACTAACTGAAATATTGAACTACTGAGCCAGGAGAATGACTCATGAGAATATAGTTCAATTATCAGCTCCACAGAGTCCCAGACAATGTCTGAGCATATCAGTGCCACCTGTGGTAGTTTAGAGGTACTGACTCATTAGTATTACATGAGAAAGCTGAATAGCAATACAGCTGTAGTAGCATCTACAAACCCAGTCAGGGCATCCAAGAGGAATTTGGGGTCTCGGTATAGCAACCTTCTGGGCCAACCTCCATATATAGCTGGAGAAGGGATGTGCGCCGCCGCGCAGCGATGCCGACGGGGGATGTGGCCACATAGTGATGGAGGCATGGCCAACGTGGGCTGCGATTGAGCCTCTTTACACATGACATTATGGGGGAATTTAATTAAGGATTTGTTTTCCTAAATTACACACTACATCCATTATTTTGGTAATTGGGAATTTGTAGTTTGATTTTTTATTGCTTATATTCTTCTATTATAGATATATACAGCATAACAACAATTATAAAGAAATCATCTTTATAGATCAGAAGGCATAAAGTCTCTTCCTGCAACCAGAACATGGGGAAGCCTCGTTAAATTTCACTACATGCTTCTTAAAGAATTCCATCAGAATGCGCTTTGCTAACATTTATATTTTTTCCAGTTTTGATTCTGTGGGGGGGGGGGGGGGGGGGTTGAAATCATAACATTAATAAAATTAATTTAGTGCACCTATACAATAAATTGTCTTGCCCAACATTGTCTCATCTAAAGCTTACAGTGTTATGCAAGTTTTGCCTTGAAAGCTATTACCGATTTAAAATATAAATCAGCAATGATTTTACACAATTATCACAGTCCTGCCAATATTAGTTTGTTAGGTTAACTAGTTAATGTTGGTGCACTTGTAGAAATGTTGGTAACTTGCATTAGATTTCTGATACTTGTAATGTCTCTATATCTCTGACAGGTAACTCAGTCTCTGAAATATGTACAAATTTATGTAAGGACTTCTAACTTGTGGAATTAGAGGCATATTGTTCTTTTTTTAAGGCAGCAATAATGACGTCACAGTGTTCGGTGTGCTCTCCCTCTGGATGAAGATGAAAATCTCAACCACTGTTGGGTCATGGACTAACTGCAAGCCTGATCTTGCTCCCTGTTCCTCACTGCTCAGACGCAATTTGCTAAAAGCGGGAGTCTCCCTTTCTCTGCACATAGGCTCGCTTTGCTGTGTAATCTCCCTCAGGCTACCTGATAGTTGATTCTCTGCAGGGATCTGGCTATAAGACCTTTCTGTACAAAGCTACACCCAGCATCTCTTTTAATAGCTCTGCTGTCTCTCTTTTTGTTTGCATACTCTGTCTTTTCCACAGACTCTTCTACCCAACCTCTATCTTTCTCCTGCAGCTGTCACACACAGCTCCTGGCTGTTCAGCATAAGACAGCCTGGTTACACTAGGGTGAAGGCAGATGAAGAAATCCAGGAGCCAAGAGACAACAGAGAATCCATCAAGAAAACAGGAACTGACCAGAACTAGGAGCAAATGAGGCAGCAGAAATTTTCAGGCAGACTGAACACAATTATGTGGCAAAGGATGTCATATTCAGCTGGAATGTATAACGTTCTTGATTGCAAGAGCAGCTACAGCAGTGTAGAAAGTGCTTTAACTCCTGCCACACTGGAATACATAGAAACTGCAGAAAGTATTATTGAGACTGAAACAAATATTTTTTGAGGCAGCAATAACGGTGTCACAGTGTTTGGTGTGCTCTCCCTCTGGATGAAGATTTCAACAACTGTTGGGTCGTAGACTAATTGTAAGCCTGATCTTGCTCGCTGTCCCTTGCTGCTCACACGCAATTTGCTAATAGCGGGAGTCTCCCTTTCTCTATACATAGGCTTGTTTTGCTTTGTAATCTCCCTACTTGATAGCTGATTCTCTGCAGGGATCTGGCTATAAGACTTATCTGTACAAAGTTTTCAGAACATAACAATTTATTTCTGCTGTACCCATACATATTATACGATATTTTTTGTTACAAAGTGTTTGAATGTTCAGAAAATTCCATTAGTTTGCTTAAACTTCCTGACACTGTAAAGAAAATCTACTAAAAATGGGCAAAAAAGTCTTTGCTTTTTTTTTTTCATGTTGCAATAAAGTGAAATTCTTAGAATTTTCTTCTAGCTACCACCAAGAAATACTTTGTGTTTTTTGGTTTGTCATCAATCCACCATTCCATTTTGGTGTCATAAGACATTTTTATCTTCTTTCTTCTTCCTTATTTCTTCTTACCTTTTTCTTCTTCCTTATTTCTTCTTACCTTTTTCTTCTTCCTTATTTCTTCTTTCTTCTTCCTTCTTCATTTTTTATTCTACTTTCTGTCTTTTTCTTCTTTTTACTTGCGTCTTCCTTCTTTCTTTTTCCTTCTTCTTTCTTCGCTCTGCTCTATTCTTCCTCCTTTCCTCTTTCTTCTTTTATCTTTCATCTTCCTCCTTTCTTAAATCTTTCTTCCTTACATAGCTGTTGAGCATTTTTAAAGGAAAATGTATTCTAGCTGCAGTAAAGAAGGAATTGCAATAGTCAATGCAGGATATAATGAGTGCACAAAATAAATAAAAAAAAATCAGTGTCTTCTGTGAGATATGTGAATATCCTGGAAATATTAAGATGTGTGTAACTGGATTTGGATACAGGTGCGGGGAGCAAAGGCCAGTTCTGATTATATTATAATATTCATTAAAATGTCCTAAGTAAAGCACACAGAACATTTTTTTCACTGGGAAAAATTTCATCACATTGTCATTACTTAATATAATAATAATATGCTCTTTTTGTTTCTCCAACAGTGATGAAAACTGTGAGAAATATCTGCACTTAAAATAAATGACTATTCTGTTCTGGTGGTTCTACCTAACTAAATGGAGTTCTCTGGGAACAAATTGTCTATGAGGAATGCTTTTTTAATATGTATCGCCCAGTTGTGCCTTTCAGCCATTTTGTTTATACTCTATAACAATGTAGATCGCTCAGCAGTAATTGATGCAGCTGCATATATGGACACTAACCTGAAACCAGCTAATCATACTCGAATCATCCTGGTTTGGACTTATCCATTTAATCGTTCATTTCCCCTTAATAGATGTCCATCATTCCTTAATATAAGTGGATGCTTCTATACAGACAACAAAGCATTGTTTTCTTCTGCTGATGCGGTTATTATCCATCACAGGGACATAATGCGCTCTAAAAAACTACTACCCCAGATGCCAAGACCTCCAAATCAGTACTGGGTATGGTATAACTTGGAGTCCCCTTCCCACAGTGCAAACTTAAACTTTTTGGACAACCTCATCAATCTGACCATGTCTTACAGGGCTGACTCTGATATTTTCTCACCTTATGGCTGGTTGGAGCAGAATAAGGAAGAGCAGAACTTCACTATCCCTCCAAAAACTAAACTGGTGGCCTGGGTAGTCAGTAACTGGAACCCACGGTCTAAGAGGGTACACTATTATGAGCAGCTTAAGAACTTTATCTCTGTTGACATATATGGAAGGCAGCATAAAACTCTGCCCAGAGATGAACATCAACAAACAATATCCAAGTACAAATTTTATCTGACCTTTGAAAACTCAGTTCATGAAGATTACATGACAGAGAAACTCTGGAAGAATGCCCTCACATCTGGTGCTGTACCGGTTGTTTTGGGTCCCCCTCGTGAAAACTATGAGCGTTTTATTCCTAAAGACTCTTTTATACATGTAGATGACTTCTCCACAGCCCAGGAACTAGCTACATACTTGTTGAAGTTGGACAAAGATGACAAAGCATACCGACAATATTTCAACTGGAGGTCCAGACTTCATCCTTTTTCAAAAACTACTATGCTCATGGGTTACTGTAGAGTTTGCAAAGCAGTGAAAGAAGCTCCAAAACATAAGACTATTGCACGACTTGGAGATTGGTTCAAATGAGTTAGTGTTAATGTAATGATCATAAAAGTGCAATGACCATTGCTTTTCTAATATTTATATTACTAAGAGTCAAGAAAAGGAAAGTCCTATATTTGCTGTTATTACCTCTAATGTATCTCTATTGTTTTGATAATTAGACTGTCTAGCCACATACAGATATAGTAAATATATCTTCATTGGATCAAAAATTAGCTGATGATTAAATGTTTACAATGTATAAATACATAATTAATATAAAACCAATAAAGTGCAATCTGAGTAAGTTGCCTTTCCTGAAGTAATAGACTCGGGACCATGTGGCCTTTCCCCACATTTGGGCTTGTGATCAGTTGTTATTTTGCTTTTAACACTTTAAATATATTTTGCTAATGATTTTATGACAAATGTTCTGTCAAACAGCATTTTTATGTCCAAATTATTAGTCCTTATAAATAAAAAGATAGAATATCACATTGTTGTTTTTATCATAAACAATTGATTGTATGCATGAAATATAACGAATAACAGCAAAATATTTGTCATTTATAAACAATCAGCATTTGGTTTGAGTTACATGTGAGGCCCTCTTTTTGGATGTTTCAGGAAACAAGAGGGGCAAATGGCTGGCTTTCATGAAGCTATTTTTTTAAGGAATTTAAGTCATATTTGTAAACATTGCAAAAAAGTAGTCACAAATTACAAAAAGTATCACAAAATCACAAAACAGTGAATATATCACACTCAGTCAAATATGTGAGTATATATATATATATATATATATATATATATATATGCACATACACACACACATACTGTATGTCTCTCAAAGAGACCAATGATAGTTAAACTACACAACCGTTTTTGGTAAGAGAAAGTGTTGCATCTTGATATAGATATATATATCGTCAGGAACAGCACTCACCTGAGTCTGCGTGACGCTTATGTGACACAGGGTTAACCAAACAACAACCACCTGGTCTGTCTAAAATGATTAAATCCTTCCATATCTATGCCACACACTAGCTTTGCGATACTAATTACCACCACCAAGGTTTTTCGGACAAGAGCGGACACTCTTATTTAGGAAGCCTTCGGTTCTCCCTAGCATTAATCTAGCACAATTTACTTTAATCAGAATTCACATAAACCACAAAGTTTGCACAGTTTCAATTAGGTAGCGTCTGGACCAAACTGTCGCGTGAATTCGTAAGAACACAGAGACTAGAACTTATTAAGTGTAATTTAATATGGAAAATACATCCACAATGCTTAAGATAAAAAGATAATAAAAGACAGACAAATATAGTGCAATTGTTTCTTATAAAATAAAAAGGATAAAACACAGAATTGATACCTCACTTATAGTCAAGGTTCTGTTGCTGGGAGAAGCAGGAAAAATGGGACCTCTTCAATATCGAATTGACTCCCTCAGAGTGAACCAGGAGTTACATTTTCAATACAGTTTTAAAACCAAGCTACAGGGCCCACAGCTTCCCCCTTCCTGTGACCTTATTCAGCTTGAATCTGTCATTACCATACAACCCTGTCTCTGCAGTCGGCATGTCTGGGGCCTCCCAAACATGTGTTAGATTTCATTGCCTTGCAAGAGATATCCTCAAAGGCTTTCACATTTGCGTCCTGCCATAAATGGTATAAGGTGCTATCCTTATCTACCAGCCCCCTCTGGGTGGTTTAACATACACAAAACCCCTTGATCAAACAGCTTCTAAGAGAACCATGTCACACTCTTTCTAGGAAGTAATTCACAAACATATATTTGCAGATTTATGACTAAAAATTAGCTTGCACATGACACCTCCCCTTTTTAAGAGATGGCAATGGGGATTGACTGACAGGTCATTGCCCAAACCATCTCCCAGAGATCCCACCTGGTTCAAATGGAATAGCTGTTAGCTGGGTCTCAATAGGTTCTCTGGTGAGACAGGTTAAGGGGTTAAATATCTCAGACAGCTGGGACTTCTGGTCCTGCAATATCTGTGGGCTAACCTCTGCATTCTTACCTACACTCTCTGTACCTCTCAATGACGGTGTCTCTTTGTGGGTGCTGCTGGAGAGAACGTCTCCCTCCCACAAAACCTCCTGTAAGTGGGAACCCCTTAATCCTGGCACAGCAGAAGACCTACTTCCACTCGGCCCTGCTTCCCCGCTACAAGATTCCCTGTCAGTGGGATACACTATGTGATTCTGAGCTGAGGGTCTAAGGAACAGGACACTCCCCTCCACCTTGGACTCATCTATCTGGGGGTGTAGAGTAACAGGGATTTTGGGCCCCTCATCTACCTCCTCTAAGCCGTTAGATGTCTGACTAGATAAGTGTGGGCTAGCAACTGACCCCCCTGTCTCTAGAGAAAACTCAGATGAATGGTCAGAACTCAGATGGACATCTAAGTAGTGAGCATTCGAACTACATTCCCAGCAGCAATGTAAGGATTGCTGTCACTCGCTCCTTCTTGTTGTTCAGGACTATGTGTCTCCCCCACATGCTCAACACCCCTGTGTGCAACTGGTTCAGGCACAGACCACACATCTTCACTCTGCCCTCCCGCCCAGTTACCATCTTCTGAGCATATTACCTGGTTAGAAACATGGTCTTTCTCTAGCACAGCAGAATTAATTACATTGTCAGCTGTCCAATTTCTAGCAAGCACATTATCTATACCAGTATCAATGCCAATATCTGCAATTACAGTATCCGCTGTCCCTATCTCAGGACAAGATGTCAGTGTAAAAACAGGTTTAGATTCTAACACAATACTGTTATTGGCATTATCCTTATTATTCGCATTAGGTACAATAATACATTTTCTTTCCTTGTCACCTCCTGGTGCCTGGAAAAACATGGTTACTCTCAGCAGGTTCTGGTCCTGTACCATGGGTGGCATTAAAATCATTACCTACATCAGATATAATAAGACATTCCCTGTCACGTCCTGGTTTACACATTTCAGGTGCCCCTGAACAGACCTTTTCCTTGTCACCTCCTGCTACCTGGGCACAAACTTTGGTACTTTCAGTTGATTCTGGCTCAGTAACAGGGGTGGCATTGACATCGTCATTACAGACATACTGAGACAACATTCTTCCTAAATCTGTTCCCAGTAACACATTTATAGGCATAATTTCCGAGACCCCGACATCCCTTATACCTCTTCCAGCACCCCAATCAAGGTAAATTTTGGCTACAGGTACAGTAAGGGGAATTCCACCCACCCCTTTCACAGAAATACATTTTCCTGGAATGAAGTCCTCTAACCCTACCAGTTCTGAATGTACTAACGTAACATCCGCACCAGTGTCTCTTAACCCCACAGTTACCTTGTCACCCACAGTGACTGTTTGTAGGTTGTCCTTCCGGCCCCCTTCTGGTCCCGCAACACACAGGACAGCTGGTGAAGATTGCAGGGAAGGTACCCCCCCAGCGGAGGGTGAACTGGTCTTCTTCTCTGGACAGGTGGTACTAATGTGCCCCACCTGGTTGGGTGTCTCCCAAAACAGGCTTTGCCCCAACCCTCCCAAAAGATGATGAAACAGTGGGTGATGGTGTTGAGGGGGCTGGCGTTGACCCTTCTGGCCGTCCCCCTTTCCAGGCCGACTGCCCTGGCACAAAGTTCCTCTTTTAGCTGCAGGTGCCCGGATGACAGTGTACTTGTCAGCCAGTCTAGCTGCTTCCGCAGATGATGTAGGGTCCCGATCCACTACCCATTCCTTCAAATCAGCTGGGAACAGAGTCAGAAACTGCTCCTGGATCATCAAATCTTGCAGAGCATCAAAGGTGGTGATCTGTAGTCCTCCAACCCACTGTTTGAAGGAAGCACACAGCTGAGCCACAAGTCCTGAATATGTGTCAGAGGCACTGCATTTTAAATCTCTGAATTTCTGCCTATGCGCCTCTGGGGTGATGTTAAAACGTTGCAACAGGGCACATTTGATTGCCTCATAATATCCGTCCATCTCAGGTGGAAGATCTGCAAAGGCTTCTAATGCTTTACCTCGCAAACCAGGGGTTAAATATTGTGCCCACTGATCTTTGGCCAGTCCATACTGTCGGCAAGTCTTTTCAAATCCTCGCAAAAAAGCATCCAAATCCCCGTCTTTCTCCAATACAGGGAAATTTTCAGGACGGGGTCTGCTAATACCAGCCTCTTTGGCTTCTGGCTGGCGATTGAGCTTGGCAAGCTCCAGCTCATATCTCCTCTCTGCCTCTCGCTCGGCAGCTTCTCTTTCTGCCTGTCGCTCTGCTTGGCGCTCCGCTGCCTCCATAGAAGCATGCCTCTCTGCTGCCTCCATAGCAGCGTGCCTCTCTCTCTCTGCTGCCTCCATAGCAACACGTCTCTCTGCTGCCTCCATAGCAGCGTGCCTCTCTGCTGCCTCCATAGCAGCGTGTCTCTCTCTCCTCTGATGGTCAGCAGCTTCCTTCTCCTGTATAAGTTGCATTTTAGTTGTAATGTCCGCTGCGCCCAAATATTTCAGGGTGGTTTGCAAATAAACGTCCATAGCAGTGTCCACACATGAATCATTACAATCATCCGAAATTAACCGTCCCTGGTTTTGAGGAATATCCACAGTCAGGTCCGCTCCTGAGTCCTGGCTATGCTCTTTCTCGGACACAACTGTGAGTTGATGCTGATCCCTCTGTACAAGAGCTTCAATCAATTGCTCCTTACTTTTTCCACTAGTGGGAATTCCTGCATCCTCACAATCTGAAATCAGCGCCTCCTTTGTCAAACGTTTATATGTAGCAGCCATCTCCTCAGTTTAATGCCAAATAAAAAAAAGATAAGAAAAAAAAAAGAGAAGGGGAGGGAAAGAAACAATTGCTGTATGTCTTATAATGTTTTAAGCATTGAGTTCAGTCCCCTAATTCACTTAAGTTCTTAAAAAATTAAAAATATATCCCACAAGCTTGCCACCAATTTGTCAGGAACAGCACTCACCTGAGTCTGCGTGACGCTTATGTGACACAGGGTTAACCAAACAACAACCACCTGGTCTGTCTAAAATGATTAAATCCTTCCCTATCTATGCCACACATTCAGGGCCGGTGCTAGGGTCCACGGCGCCCTAGGCATTTAGGCATTTTTAAAAAAGCGGCGCCCCCCCCCCGCAAAAATTGGCGCCCCCCCCGCAAAAATCGCCGCCCTCCTCCCTCCTCTCCTTACCTTGTCTCACCACCGCCGCCTCTCTGCTCCGTCTCCTCCCCTCCACTCACTGACACTAGTAAGTGGAGGGGAGGAGACGGAGCAGAGAGGCGGCGGTGGTGACAAAATAGCCTCTTCCCCCCCTCCCCGTCCATCTGAATGCTGTGCGGCGGCCGTGACAGGTATGGTGAGCGGTCGTCGCACAGTTTTAAAGTATTTTAGAATTCTGTGGCGCCCTCCAGAGCCCGGCGCCCTAGGCAAGTGCCTAACCTTGCCTAATGGGAGCGCCGGGCCTGCACACACTAGCTTTGCGATACTAATTACCACCACCAAGGTTTTTCGGACTAGAGCGGACACTCTTATTTAGGAAGCCTTCGGTTCTCCCTAGCATTAATCTAGCACAATTTACTTTAATCAGAGTTCACATAAACCACAAGGTTTGCACAGTTTCAGTTAGGTAGCATCTGGACCAAACTGTCGCGTGAATTTGTAAGAACACAGAGACTAGAACTTATTAAGTGTAATTTAATATGTAAAATACATCCACAATGCTTAAGATAAAAAGATAATAAAAGACAGACAAATATAGTGCAATTGTTTCTTATAAACTAAAAAGGATAAAACACAGAATTGATACCTCACTTATAATCAAGGTTCTGTTGCTGGGAGAAGCAGGAAAAATGGGACCTCTTCAATATCGAATTGACTCCCTCAGAGTGAACCAGGAGTTACATTTTCAATACAGTTTTAAAACC
Organism: Mixophyes fleayi; assembly: GCF_038048845.1. Classification (NCBI taxonomy): domain Eukaryota; kingdom Metazoa; phylum Chordata; class Amphibia; order Anura; family Limnodynastidae; genus Mixophyes; species Mixophyes fleayi. Next base: position 17,228,016 of record NC_134411.1, on the reverse strand, counting down.
AAGCTACAGGGCCCACAGCTTCCCCCTTCCTGTGACCTTATTCAGCTTGAATCTGTCATTACCATACAACCCTGTCTCTGCAGTCAGCATGTCTGGGGCCTCCCAAACATGTGTTAGATTTCATTGCCTTGCAAGAGATATCCTCAAAGGTCTTCACATTTGCGTCCTGCCATAAATGGTATAAGGTGCTATCCTTATCTACCAGCCCCCTCTGGGTGGTTTAACATACACAAAACCCCTTGATCAAACAGCTTCTAAGAGAACCATGTCACACTCTTTCTAGGAAGTAATTCACAAACATATATTTGCAGATTTATGCCTAAAAATTAGCTTGCACATGACACATATATATATATATATATATATATATATATATATGATGTGGAAGCTGAATTTGAAATATAGAAGTGTTTACCAATCAGGATTACTTGTGTACTGACAGGACAAACATACTGTTGTAGCTAGGTTGCAAAAAAAACAATTCTTTATTCACAAGTTACATATACTGTGCTTATAAACAGGATGTCTCATCATAACTCAGGACATAAAATACCAAAATATTATTATAGTGTCCAAAAGATCATTTCAATGTTGTTCAATGCACTAAAATAAAACTACTAAATATACATGCACTGAAACTGGAGGGGATGTAGGTTCAGAGGGAATTTGAGGAGAAACTACTTCACAGACAGGCTAGTGGATTGGATAAGTTGAATAGCCTCCCATCAGAGGTGGTAGAGGCTAATACAGTAGAGCAGTTTAAACATGCTTGGGATAGACATAAGAATATCCTTATAAAGAATAAAGGATCAAATAGGGTTTGAGGTTACCATAGGTTAATAAAAAAAATGGGCAGTCCAAATAGGCCAAGCGGTTCTTATATGTTGTCAAATTCTATATTTCTATGTTACTCGGGCTGCAGAATCTAAAGGTAAAAGAGACGGGACGCACTATAGTGCAACATTGTTACCTTGTTTAAAAATTAGAGATGAGCGGTTTGGATTTAGAGAAATCTGACAGAACAGATTTTGGGGTACTGAGTCGAACTGAGCCATGACTTGGTGTCTTCCACCAATATTTGACGAGGAAAGCATAATTTCCAAGAAAATGTTAGATCTTGCACATTTTCAATTGAGTTCTTCTATATAGAATTAATAGCACGTGGGGAGGTCCATTGCTGAAATTGTGTACTGTGGGTTGGAGAGGGTGAAAAAGGCAATCAATTCAACTTGCTGTGATTTTACTGCAGAAATCTTTACAAATAGTGTACAGAGCACAGATGCAGGAATTGTGTGCTCAAGTGGGTGTGAGAGAGTGAGGAGCAGATAATCAGTGACTACTGATAGTAATACTAGTATATTAGTGTACAAAAAACTATTAGTATGTAGTCCAGCATCCAAATTGCAAATGCAAACTGATTCCTCTAATGCAATTCATGATTATCAAGAAAAATTCTTACGTCTAGTGCATACTTGTCAACTTGCTAAAGTTGGCGTCTGGGAGCGGTGGGCGTGATGGGGGTTGGGCTCCAAAATTTGCATCATTCCCGGTGAATCGTGGTGTGAATGGGCGTTCGTGACAGTAGGCTTGCTCAAATCCTTCATGTAATCTTAGACAGACTCAATGGTGTATAGGTATGTGGGGATTAGAAATGTTTATACAGAGAGAAAATACAAAGTCCATGCAATTTACTTAAGCTATATGTATTAAAACTTTGAAACATGCAATAAAATGAATCAGTGCACTGATAAATAAACATAGTTAAACAGTAATAAGGGGAAAGGCAATAGAGCAGTCTACATAAAAATGTTCCCTGAGGAAGCATGATAGGACGAAATGCGTAGGCCCGATTTTTCCATCTATTTCTAGCTCATGAGCTGTCATGCTTATTGATTCATCTCACACAATCAGACTGAAGCGCCGAAACGCTGTGCACATGCACAGAAAACTCTTCACAGGACCCGGCATCCAAGAACACATCTGTGCAGCAAACAGAAGTGGCCAGCAAAGCGGAAGCACCCAAGACGTGGACCGGGCATCCTGGGCAGCTATCCAAGAGTATGGATGAGTTCATCGATCACCCCCATCCTGCAAAAAACAGCCGCTGCTGCAAGGAATAGTGTGTGTGAATAATTCTCTCTTTTGGACTAAGCTTGAACTTTTGCCTCCGGCAGACCTATACATAGGAGCGGAGATTAGACTCTACCCCACAAGGAGATGCTAACATACTACCATCCCACTACAGCTTTATTTAAGTGGACTCTATCAGTGATTAGGTGTCACGGATCAATGCAGGAATACAGCCACGAATATGGTGAAAAACACTCAATGTTTATTTGCTGAAGAGTACAAAACAGAAGGTGTAATAATGAGCTTTGCAGTAACTACCAGGTACACGGCTGATGCAGGTAAGCAGGAGGTATGGAGAGATCCCAAGCAGCAAGTAACCCAGAAGCACAGCAGAAGGAAGCAACAATGTAACAACAATAACCAGCAATGTATGCTGGGAGTGACAGGTATACGTAGGGAAACACCTAGGTGCAAGGAATAATTAGTGCAGCAAGGTTAACTCCTAAAGCACAAGAAGCAGGCACAATAGCAGCACCTCTGGTGATCAGAGGTACTGCTGCTAACACATAAAACGAAACACAAATAATAAAGTCCAAAAGTCCAGGAGGCAGGAGCTGCCAATACAAAGCAGCAAGCTGTAGGCAGATTGTTACATTAGGGACTCTAAGGATTACAGAGGAAACGTCTTTCTCACCTTTCTGTATCAAGATTGATGCAATATAACTATGGTGTACACACTTGGTACATCACATTAACGGACTACCCTGACTGCTTTATTGCCTTTCACCCCTGATTATTGTTTAACTATGTTTATTTATAAGTGCACTGATTAATTTTATTGCATGTTTCAAAATTTTAATACACATGGCTTAAGTAAATTGCATGGGCTTTGTATTTACTTTCTGTATACACAGTAGTAATCCCCACATACCTATACACTATCTTGCTGATCCTATACTACCACTGATACAACCTTCACATTTTTTCTATGGTGCCTGGGAAATTTTCCATTTAACTTTCTACTTAGGAATTTGGACCACTATCCTCCAATTAATTCCCGTTGGCAGCAGAGAGACTCAGATTACATAAGGGGAAGTCTGGGGCCCCCTAAAACATTTTTCATATTGGAATGAGGAGCTAAACTGCAATTGACTGCAATTCTTTCATGAGGACCACTTCTAGCCAGACTTCTCTGAACGGTAGTTGGGTGTACCTGGGTCCCACTGTTTTTTTCCAGTTCTGAGCTGATGAAACTGCTGGACATCTTCCGATTTCGAAGAGAAGTAAGCATGATGTGTCTTTTATCTGATGCACTAAGTTTCCTTGGCCAAAGACTGCGCCTATGGTCCTCAACGTTGCCTGTTTCAATACCATGCTGACAGCAAGTTATTCGTATTGGAGAAGTGCTTGGCACTGCAGCTTGACGTCATCGCAACGTCTGTCAATAGAAATTTAAAGCGGCAATGTGGGGACCCCTCAGGTTAAGTGTTTAAACACTGACAGTGCCGCTTTAAATTAATATTGACATCAAGCTGCAGTGCCGAACACTTGTCCAATCAAAATAACTTGCTGTCATCATGGTGGTCCCATCGGAGATCTCCAGCGTTGGGTTGAAGGTAAATCTGTCTATTTTCCAATCGGTTTTTCATAAATTTGGATTTTATTTGTAGGGCTTGTTGATGTCGGATTAGTGGTAACCATGAAAACGATTACCCCCGAGGGTGGTCACACTAAATATTGATTTGATTTAGAGTTCTCTTCTGTTCATTTACTTTGCATTTTGTTATTTGATAAAAATAAAACTATTAAAACTAGGGATGAGCGCACTCGGATTTATGAAATCCGAGCCCACCCGAACGTTGCGGATCCGAGTCGGATCCGAGACAGATCCGGGTATTGGCGCCAAATTCAAATGTGAAACTGAGGCTCTGACTCATAATCCCGTTGTCGGATCTCGCGATACTCGGATCCTATAAATTCCCCGCTAGTCGCCGCCATCTTCACTCGGGCATTGATCAGGGTAGAGGGAGGGTGTGTTAGGTGGTCCTCTGTCCTGGTAGATCTCGTGCTGTGCTGTTTAGTTCTGTGCTGTGCTGTTTAGTTCTGTGCTGTGCTGTGCTGTGCTGTGCTGTGCTGTGTTCTGCAGTATCAGTCCAGTGGTGCTGTGTGCTGTGCTCTGTCCTTCTGAGGTCAGTGGTGCTGCTGGGTCCTGTGCTGTGTCCTGTTCAGTCCAGTGGTGCTGTGTCCTGTGCTCTGTGCTTCTAAGGGCATAGTTATTTCCCCAATATTCCCCTGTGTTTAAAAAAATAAAAAAAAGTTTTTTTAAAAAATACCAAAAACTACTTTAATTTTTTTTAATTACCACAAAATTTGCACAACCAATCCTGCAGTATAAGCCCATTGGTACTGCAATATTACCAAGTTCACACATTCAGCAGTAAAAGTCCAGTGGTACTGCAATATTACAAAGTTTACACATTCTGCAGTATCAGTCCAGTGGTGCTGTGTCCTGTGCTCTGTCCTGCTGAGTTCCGTGTCCTGTTCAGTCCAGTGGTGCTGTGTCCTGTGCTCTGTGCTTCTAAGGGCATAGTTATTTCCCCATTATTCCCAAGTTTTTAAAAAATAAAAAAAAAGTAAAAAAAAATAAAAAATTTAAAAAAAAAAAAATATATATAATAATTATAACCAAATTTGCAAAACCAATCCAGCAGTATAAGTCCATTGGTACTGCAATATTACAAAGTTCACACATTCTGCAGTATCAGTCCAGTGGTGCTGTGTCCTGTGCTCTGTCCTGCTGAGGTCCGTAGTGCTGCTGGGTCCTGTGCCGTGTCCTGTTTAGTCCAGTGGTGCTGTGTCCTGTGCTCTGTGCTTCTAAGGGCATAGTTATTTCCCCATTATTCCCAAGTTTTTAAAAAATAAAAAAAAGTAAAAAAAAATAAAAAATTAAAAAATAAATAAATAAATATAATAATATAACCAAATTTGCAAAACCAATCCTGCAGTATAAGTCCATTGGTACTGCAATATTACAAAGTTCACACATTCTGCAGTATCAGTCCAGTGGTGCTGTGTCCTGTGCTCTGTCCTGCTGAGTTCCGTAGTGCTGCTGGGTCCTGTGCCGTGTCCTGTTCAGTCCAGTGGTGCTGTGTCCTGTGCTCTGTGCTTCTAAGGGCATAGTTATTTCCCCACTATTCCCAAGTTTTTTAAAAATAAAAAAAAAGTAAAAAAAAATAAAAAATTTAAAAAAAAAAAAATATATAATAATTATAACCAAATTTGTAAAACCAATCCAGCAGTATAAGTCCATTGGTACTGCAATATTACCAAGTTCACACATTCTGCAGTATCTTGTGCTACATATAATGGAGACCAAAAATTTGGAGGATAAAGTAGGGAAAGATCAAGACCCACTTCCTCCTAATGCTGAAGCTGCTGCCACTAGTCATGACATAGACGATGAAATGCCATCAACGTCGTCTTCCAAGCCCGATGCCCAATCTCGTAGTACCGGGCATGTAAAATCCAAAAAGCCCAAGTTAAGAAAAAGTAGCAAAAAGAGAAACTTAAAATCATCTGAGGAGAAACGTAAAGTTGCCAATATGCCATTTACGACACGGAGTGGCAAGGAACGGCTTAGGCCCTGGCCCGTGTTCATGACTAGTGGTTCAGCTTCACCCACGGATCTTAGCCCTCCTCCTCCTCCCCCCCCCCTACAAAAAATTGAAGAGAGTTATGCTGTCAGCAACAAAACAGCAAACAACTCTGCCTTCTAAAGAGAAATTATCACAAATCCACAAGGCGAGTCCAAGGATGTTGGTGGTTGTCAAGCCTGACCTTCCCATCACTGTACGGGAAGAGGTGGCTCAGGAGGAGGCTATTGATGATGTAGCTGGCGCTGTGGAGGAACTTGATGATGAGGATGGTGATGTGGTTATTGTAAATGAGGCACCAGGGGGGGAAACAGCTGATGTCCATGGGATGAAAAAGCCCATCGTCATGCCTGGTCAGAAGACCAAAAAATGCACCTCTTCGGTCTGGAGTTATTTTTATCCAAATCCAGACAACCAATGTATGGCCATATGTAGCTTATGTAAAGCTCAAATAAGCAGGGGTAAGGATCTTGCCCACCTAGGAACATCCTCCCTTATACGTCACCTGAATAACCTTCATAGTTCAGTGGTTAGTTCAGGAACTGGGGCTAGGACCCTCATCGGTACAGGGACACCTAAATCCCGTGGTCCAGTTGGATACACACCAGCAACACCCTCCTCGTCAACTTCCTCCACAATCTCCATCAGATTCAGTCCTGCAGCCCAAGTCAGCAGCCAGACTGAGTCCTCCTCAATACGGGATTCATCCGAGGAATCCTGCAGCGGTACGCCTACTACTGCCACTGCTGCTGTTGCTGCTGTTAGTCGGTCATCTTCCCAGAGGGGAAGTCGTAAGACCGCTAAGTCTTTCACAAAACAATTGACCGTCCAACAGTCGTTTGCCATGACCACAAAATACGATAGTAGTCACCCTATTGCAAAGCGTATAACTGCGGCTGTAACTGCAATGTTGGTGTTAGACGTGCGCCCGGTGTCCGCCATCAGTGGAGTGGGATTTAGAGGGTTGATGGAGGTATTGTGTCCCCGGTACCAAATCCCCTCGAGATTCCACTTCACTAGGCAGGCGATACCAAAAATGTACAGAGAAGTACGATCAAGTGTCCTCAGTGCTCTTAAAAATGCGGTTGTACCCACTGTCCACTTAACCACGGACATGTGGACAAGTGGTTCTGGGCAAACGAAGGACTATATGACTGTGACAGCCCACTGGGTAGATGCATCCCCTTCCGCAGCAACAGCAACAGCTGCATCAGTAGCAGCATCTACAAAATGGCTGCTCATGCAAAGGCAGGCAACATTGTGTATTACAGGCTTTAATAAGAGGCACAACGCTGACAACATATTAGAGAAAATGAGGGAAATTATCTCCCAGTGGCTTACCCCACTTAGACTCTCATGGGGATTTGTGGTGTCAGACAATGCCAGTAACATTGTGCGGGCATTAAATATGGGCAATTTCCAGCACGTCCCATGTTTTGCCCACACCATTAATTTGGTGGTGCAGCATTACCTCAAGAGTGACAGGGGTGTGCAGGAGATGCTTGCGGTGGCGCGCAAAATTGCTGGACACTTTCGGCATTCAGCCAGTGCCTACCGCAGACTAGAGGCACATCAAAAAAGCATGAACCTGCCCTGCCATCACCTCAAACAAGAGGTTGTGACGCGCTGGAACTCCCCCCTCTATATGCTGCAGAGGATGGAGGAGCAGCAAAAGGCCATTCAGGCCTACACAGCCACCTACGACATAGGCAAAGGAGTGGGGATGCGCCTCAGTCAAGCGCAGTGGAGACTGATTTCCGTGTTGTGCAAGGTTCTGCAGCCATTTGAACTTGCCACACGAGAAGTCAGTTCCGACACTGCCAGCTTGAGTCAGGTCATTCCCCTGATCAGGCTGTTGCAGAAGCAGCTGGAGAAAGTGAGGGAGGAGCTGGTAAGCCATTGCGATTACACCAAGCATGTAGCTCTTGTGGATGTAGCCCTTCGTACGCTTTGCCAGGATCCGAGGGTGGTCACTCTTTTAAAGTCAGAGGAATACATTCTGGCCACCGTGCTCGATCCTCGGTTTAAAGCGTATGTTGTGTCTCTGTTTCCGGCGGACACAAGTCTACAGCGGTGCAAAGACCTGCTGGTCAGGAGATTGTCCTCTGAAGAGGACCGTGACATGCCAACAGCTCCACCCTCATTTTCTTCCACATCTATGGCTGCGAGGAAAAAGCTCAGTTTTCCCAAAAGAGGCACTGGCGGGGATGCTGATAACATCTGGTCCGGACTGAAGGACCTGCCAACCATTGCAGACATGTCTACTCTCGCTGCATTGGATGCTGTCACAATAGAAAAAATTGTGGATGATTACTTTGCTGACACCATCCAAGTAGACATGTCAGACAGTCCATATTGTTACTGGCAGGAAAAAAAGGCAGTTTGGAAGCCCCTGTACAAACTGGCTCTATTTTACCTGAGTTGTCCCCCCTCCAGTGTGTACTCGGAAAGAGTTTTTAGTGCAGCGGGGAACCTGGTCAGTGAGCGGCGAAGGAGGTTGCTTCCTCACAACGTTGAAAAAATGATGTTTATAAAAATGAATAATCAATTCCTCAATGAAGTACAGCACTGCCCTCCAGATACTACAGAGGGACCTGTGGTTGTGGAGTCCAGCGGGGACGAATTGATAATCTGTGATGAGGAGGAAGTACACACTGTAGGGGGAGAGGAATCAGAGGTTGAGGATGAGGACGACATCTTGCCTCAGTAGAGCCTGTTTAGTCTGTACAGGGAGAGATGAATAGCTTTTTTGGTGTGGGGGCCCAAACAAACCAATCATTTCAGCCAAAGTTGTTTGGTAGGCCCTGTCACTGAAATGATTGGTTTGTTAAAGTGTGCATGTCCTATTTCAACAACATAAGGGTGGGTGTGAGGGCCCAAGGACAATTCCATCTTGGAACTTTTTTTTTGGCATTATATGACCAATCAACAGTCGTTTGCCATGTTCAAAAAGTAAAACCAAATTTTAAAAAATTCAAGAAATTAAACCAAAAGTAAAATGCCGTGTCATAATTTAAAACAAGAGTTTTTGACGTGCTCTAAAACTACTGTATTGTTGTTTATATTTTATAAACACTACACTTGAAAGCTTGAGTCTTTCAATAAAAAAGTAACTGTCCATTGCACGAATATTTGCAACAGGGACAATTTTAGGGTTAAGAAAGCCAACTAATAACACTTCGACGCTGTCTGTCTTTATAAACACTACACTTGGAAGTTGGAGGAGGTATTGTGGCCCCGGCACCAAATTTACTACCGGGGCCACTCCACTGTGCAGTCCATATTTAGGTGTATCAGATATTAAACAACGGTGACAGTTGATGCCCAATTTTTTAATTATATTGTGGCCTTGGTACCAAATTGTGTACCGGGGCCACCACACTACGCAGTCCAGATACTTGTTTGGTGGAATTCAGACCAGTTGAGGGTTTTATTATTATATTGTGGGGACCACTCTATCTATACCACACTACAACTCTATACCACTCTATTTCATACTTTAATTCTATTTAATACTTTAATTCTATTTCATACTTTAATTCTATTTAATACTTTAATTCTATTTCATACTTTAATTCTATTTAATACTTTAATTCTATTACTAATTACCATAAAGAGGAACTGCCGCTTCTATTTAATACTTTAATTCTATTAGTAGTTACCATAAAGAGGAACAAAATAAACCAATTTTACCAAAAGTATAATATGACTTAGACTTACAAACACTACACTTGAAAGATGGTGCCTTTAAATGAAAAAGTCAGTCTTCATTGCACGACTATGTGCAACAGGGACAGTTTTTTGGTTTACAAAGTCAACCAATAACACTTGGACCCTGTCTGTCTTTAACATACTTGATGGGATCTCAATGACGAATTGTCTGTACCATGTTTGGAGGAGGTATTGTGGCCCCGGTATCAAATTGGGTACCGGGGCCACCCCACTACGCAGTCCAGATACTTGTTTGGTGGAATTCTGACACGTGGAGGGTGTATTTATTTTATTGTGGCCCCGGTATCAAATTGGGTACCGGGGCCACCCCACTACGCAGTCCAGATACTTGTTTGGTGGAATTCTGACACGTGGAGGGTTTTTTAATTATATTGTGGCCTCGGTACCAAATTGTGTACCGGGGCCACCACACTACGCAGTCAAGATAGATAGATGCGTATCATAGATAAAGTACATTCAGTGGTGTGGGGCAAATTGAAAAATATTCAAAATGCACTGACATTATCAAAAACAAGAGGTTGTCACACGCTAAAACTCCAACATGTATATGATGGAGAGGATGGAGGAGCAGCCGTATGTGTAGTGTAATGCAGACCTGTTGAAGGTTTTTTATATATTTTATTGTGGTGCCCAGTGCCCACTCCTCTAGGCAGTCCAGGTACATTTATTGGTGCGATTCATAAAAGTTCAGGGTTTTTAATATATTGTGGTGACCTACTCCTCTACGCAGTCCAGGTACATTTATCGGTGCGAATCAAACAGGTTGATGGTTTTCTTATTATATATATTGTGGTGACCCACTCCTCTAGGCAGTCCAGGTACATTTATTGGTGCGATTCATAAAAGTTCAGGGTTTTTAATATATTGTGGTGACCCACTCCTCTACGCAGTCCAGGTACATTTATTGGTGCGAATCAAACAAGTTGATGGTTTTCTTATTATATATATTGTGGTGACCCACTCCTCTACGCAGTCCAGGTACATTTATTGGTGCGATTCATAAAAGTTCAGGGTTTTTAATATATTGTGGTGACCCACTCCTCTACGCAGTCCAGGTACATTTATTGGTGCGAATCAAACAAGTTGATGGTTTTCTTATTATATATATTGTGGTGACCCACTCCTCTACGCAGTCCAGGTACATTTATTGGTGCGATTCATAAAAGTTCAGGGTTTTTTATATATTGTGGTGACCCACTCCTCTACGCAGTCCAGGTACATTTATTGGTGCGAATCAAACAAGTTGATGGTTTTCTTATTATATATATTGTGGTGACCCACTCCTCTATGCAGTCCAGGTACATTTATTGGTGCGAATCATAAAAGTTCAGGGTTTTTTATATATTGTGGTGACCCACTCCTCTACGCAGTCCAGGTACATTTATTGGTGCGAATCATAAAAGTTCAGGGTTTTTAATATATATTGTGGTAACCCACTCCTCTACGCAGTCCAGAAAGATACCTTGTTGCAACGTTTTGGACTAATAACTATATTGTGAGGTGTTCAGAATACACTGTAAATTAGTGGAAATGCTTGTTATTGAATGTTATTGAGGTTAATAATAGCCTAGGAGTGAAAATAAGCCCAAAAACTTGATTTTTAAACTTTTTATGTTTTTTTCAAAAAAAATCCGAATCCAAAACCTTAAATCCGAACCGAGACCTTTCGTCAAGTGTTTTGCGAGACAAATCCGAACCCCAAAAATAACGAAAATCCGGATCCAAAACACAAAACACGAGACCTCAAAAGTCGCCGGTGCACATCCCTAATTAAAACTTCTATTTTTGAAAGCATTCTTATTTTGCAGCATTTTGCCCACACCTACCTAAACCTTTGCACAGTATTGTATATTTGATTTTTGGGGTGTGGTGCTCACAGTCATACAGCACCCCGTTTTTATCCACTAAATAGTTTAGATGTTTATATTATATATATTATACTATACTATACATGTACAACAATCTGTAGCCACTGCTAGTCTACTCTTCACTCTCTAACACGCAATTGATCAGCACACAATTTTAGCAGACTGATCTCTAAATAAACTGCATTAAAATCACAGCTACTGTCATTTACACACTGTCCAACCCTCTACAAGCAATTTTATGAGCACAAAAATTGCAGCAAATGTCCTAACCATATGCTATCACTGAATGGACAGCGACACCCAGACCCGCAATTTGTTAAGCACCCCCAACCTAGTGCTCCACTACAGCTGCTACTGTTTCATTGCTCTGTGATACAGCACCTGCCCCTGCATCAAGTCTTAGGGATGGAAAATAGACATAGTGACCAGACCATTACTGCACTGAAGTGTACTCTGCTTCTCTCCAGAGGCTTCTTCCTATGGCAGGGTTAAGACCAAAAAGCTATAAGCTATTACTTAAGCACATTGCTTTAGTCTAAAAATCATTTGCCTACAAGTATTTAGCACTTTTGCTATAATCAGAAAGGTAGTAACACAAATAGATCTACAAGCTCACACACAGTATAGTTTCCTGGAAGTCTCCTCACCAATGTTTCTTAAGGATCTCTTCAAGCTGTGTGTGTATGTTAGGGAATTTAGACTGTAAGCTCCAATGGGGCAGGGACTGATGTGAATGAGTTCTCTGTACAGCGCGGCGGAATCAGTGGCACTATTTAAATAAATGGTGATGATGATGATAAAGCTGTGGATCCTGTGCTCTATATCCTGAGTAACTATTACCTGCAAGCAGGTAAGATACCAACAGCTCTGCATTTTTTGTGTAGCTATACTGCCATCTTGTGGTGACTGAATGACCAACCAACTTTACATAAGATTTCTCACTGACTCAGGATGAGAGGAGACTTAAATATGGGAATAAAGATCCATCTACCTGCATTCACACTACCAAGTGATGAATAATCACTAAATCCTATGTAACTGGATGGCTAGATTAACCATGGGGGGGAAGTGGTAGCCTTAATCATTAACAGTACCTCCTGCTAATACTCGGAGGCCCCTTTTAGCATTTTGTAGATGGACGAGAGGTCCTTTGCAAAAGGGCCTAGGGAAAATAACAGATACAACCAAATGCTCTGATCTACAACACTTTCTGAAAATATTAAACGCACCAAGCATGAGTGACAATCTCCACGCTACCTCTCCAACTCCCTCCACTACCTCGGACTCACCATACCTAACCGAGGATCAGTTCCTGACATCAGGACAGCCTGTGCACATAACACTACGAACTAAGCAGGACTTACTGACTAAGCAACATTTTGAAACGTTGGAAATGAAGCTGCAAAGATATTGCTAATGTTCAAGCAGACCTCTCGAACCTCACTACTAGACTACCGCTCAAGGAGAAGAGTAAGGTAACCGTTCTGGAAAATCACAACATTACAAGAGAAGATGTTGCCCTGCAAGCAATAGAGCTGAAATTGCTACAAAACAGAACTGATGACTTAGATTAAAGGGGTCACAGAAAGAATCTACTGGTGAGAGATATCCCGGAAGACATCCCAACACAAGTGTCACATATCTAGCAGATTTTGAAGCCTAATACTCTGGCACAAGCCTGTGCAATGAGCAGGTTTAAATAGCTGAGCTGATGAGCAGGTCAGGTCTCAGAACAGAACACATGACCACAGGTTCAGAGCTATAAAGGGCCATGCACCTTCACTTGTACAAAGTATTATTATTATGTCACAAGATTCTGCTCCTGGAGCGGAGTGACAAATAGAGGGAATGTGCCAGACAGCGGGTTTGAAAGTAACTGCCAGACTTCAATGTGTGACAACAAGGCTTGAATGATGTTTTTTTTTAAAAAAAATCTTTAAAAACATTTTACACAAACATCCCAATGAACTTATAACATTTGAGTGCCTGAGTGGTAATCTTTAGGTTACACCAGTGGTTCCCAAACTTTTGCAGTTCGCGGCACCCTTTGAGTCTCCATAATTTTTTCAAGGCACCCCTCCAAAATAATTATCGAGCAGTCCTGTTTTAGAAGTAGTTGGGTCAAGGAAACGTAATAAGTATTTAGGTCTGGACAGAAATACTTATTTAGTTGTATGCAAAAATAATATACATAAATCCAAGGAAATATAATATTTCTATATATTTTTTTCAATTATATTTCTGTCAAAGAATAATTGACAGCTAACTCACACTGTGACCTCCTTCATCTCCATAGATTATGTATCTATTAACCATTGCCAATAAAGCATTCAATAGAATACACTGAACTTTTATGCAGGGCGTCCCAGATCAGTTGGGATTGGGCCAGGTTGGGTTGCATAGGATACTTGCATTACACAGGAATCCCACAGCTAAAGTTAACATAAACGCAGACCGCTCACAACCAATGGCTCCATACAGGGGTGCCCACTTTCACCACTTATCATTGTGCTGGGCATGGAGGCTTTGGCAAGGTCCATCAGGGCCAACCCAGATATTTCAGGGATACAAGCTGACAACACTACCCACAAATTAGCTCATTTTTCACATGACCTATTAATGTTAATTACCAAACAAGTTATTTCCATTCCAAATTTAGTACTCGACTTCAAAATTTGGAGAACCCTAAAACTTTAAAATAAATTTCTAAAAATCAGTTTTACATAACTTCTCCACTCCCTTAAAGGTTGTGGAAGTGTTGAAGCATTCCTTTGCTTTTCTTATATATATTTTTTTCCAATTATATTTCTGTCAAAGAATAATTTACAGCTAACTCACACTGTGAGCTCCTTCATCTCCACACACTCTGCCCCCTCTGCATCCAGTCACTCCGCCCCTCTGCATCCAGTCACGCTGCCTCCTCTCACTCTGCCCTTTCCCACACTGCCCTCTCTCACGCTGCCTCCTCTCCCGCGATCAGCCAGAGAGCAAAAAAAAAAAATTGCCAATCCGCGCGACACCCCGGACCCAGCATCCTCCTCTCTCCCGCAGCATGCCCGACATTCAATGCCAGCACTGCTGCACCCCTTGGAGCCATGGCGCACACATTGGGAACCACTGGGTTACACTATTACACTCAGAAAGAAGACATATTCAAAAGAATAAGACAACTGCAGGATGTAGAGTTTGACTGCCACAAAATACAAATATATCAAGATCTATCGTGGCACACTCTTCAACTATGTAGAATTTTTAAGCCTCTTATGGAGGAACTGCACAGAAACAACATTAAGTATAGGTGGGGGTTCCCATTCAGCCTACAGGCCACACGCGATTGTGCAGGTGTAAATTGTCACTATCAGACGGCAGACATGGTGCTCTTTGTTATGAAAAGTACACGTATGTGTGCCACTAGCTAACACAACAGCTGTATGCAACGAAGATAAAACATAAAAATGCATTGTATGTACAGTACACTAAGAACATTTTGACTTACGGTTGATTTAAAAAAGGTTTTAGAATTTTACATTTAAATACATATTTTTATTGGTTTAGAGTTCATTTATTTTATGATATTTTCTTTGCATGCATTCTGATATGATCTTATATTGCACATACACTTGTGTGTACACTGCACTGTGTATGGCACATGATACTTAGGCAGAGCGTGCATTCACTTGTCAAATGAAAACGTATCTTGATTATATCCGCTTGGATTTGAATATGGGTGGAACTACGCTTAAGTTCGCATGGTATAAGATGTGTATGATAGCTCTTAATTTGCATCACTAGGTATGGCGTTATTGATTTTCAAACTTATGCGTGGGACAGAAAATCACCTTTCAACATGACACAATGATTCAAAACAAATAATCAAGCAATGGCTTAAAAAAAAAATAAAAAAAAAAATAGATAGATCAATGTCTTCAAAAGACTCGATCAGAGCCCAGACCTTAATTCCTTCGAAAACTTGTGGAGTGATATAAAAAGGGCTATGTACAGATCCCCTCACATATTTGCTGGCTTTTGAACTTTTTTGCAGGGAAGAGTGGGATAGAATGAAGTTATGGGCCTGTATTAACTAGCGCCAATTTTCGGCGCTTTGTCACCCTTTTTTTTAAAATGGCAATTTTGTTAATGGCAAGGCCTTCAGGTTTTGTCTTTAATAAAATTGTCATTTAAAAAACAAATTACTGCAAAGAATAGAGAATTGGCAGTTCTTTGGAACCGCCACTCAGTAAATATGTCCCTGAGAGTGCAATGTTTATAGAGACTTCAAAAAAGACTTGCTGCTATAATAAAAGCAAAAAGTGCTTCCATAAAGAATTTGTTTAGTGGTGTGCACACTGTGACCAGGGTATTGTAGGCTTTTTGTTTTGTTTTTTCCTAAAAATTGTCTATTACTTGACTTTTGATTGTATGGTCACATATTAAAGGTGGAAAAGATCTGCCATGATTTATCACGATTTCAGGATTTCCATTATAAATACTGACATTTTCCATAAGGGCATCTGTCTACTGTATATTTTATTCAGCCAAGATGTAATAAATACAGATATAAATCCCTGTTTACTTGTTGGGCGGTGTAAGTGCATTTACCTAAGCTCTTACCTCTGCAACTCCTCAATCTCAGGTGGTTTTGGACGACTGAGAACAGGTGCCCTTGGCTCCCGCGGGTTTAGGAACAAGACATATGTTTGTAATGCAGACAAGAACATAGTAGCAGTATGACCGGATGGGTTTACTTCATCCTTCTTCATGCAACAGACTGGGTGGTGAAGGTATGTTCTTCCTGCACAGCTTGTGGGTCTCTCTCATCCAGTGGCGGATCCGGGGGGAGCGACCTAGCAGGGGCTTGCTGCCGGCGGCTGCACACTATTTTAAACAAAATCAGAGCATCCGGGCAGCACACTGTCCCTACCTGTCACTGCCGAACGGACCTGCCCATAGTGTGCAGCCGCCGGCAGCCTCAGATGTCAAAAAGGGGCGGGGCCTAAATCCCCCCCTCCCCTAAATTGCCCCGGGTAGAAGTATTCTCTAGATCTGCCCCTGCTCTCACCATCAGTAACAGACTGTCTGGTGGCAAGGTGACATGAGTAGGAGTGGTCAGTAACAATCGCTGACTACAAATGCCAACTTCCCAATAGTTGTAAGAGAATCTCTCTGCAACAACAAGGCACAGCACCGAGAGCCGCTCACTTCCGGGGTAGCTGGTATAGCTGCTGAAGCGCCTCTTTACTGTGGGTGGGCTGGTTCCTCCTGACTGCTTACTTTGCATCGGGAGTGCTGGGTAGCGGGCAGAGCGTTGACACAGATGCTGGGTTCAACACAGGACAGCCACACAACAGACTAGACTATAAGCTCTTATCTGTTGGTCGCAGGCAATAGGCATCATGCAAATAAACATCATTGCTTGAAGAGTCAGCCTAAGGGGTCTTTACAAGGACCATTACACACTAGTTAGAGGTACTGGAGATCATCCAGAAGTACAGATGGTACATTATTGTCACACAGAGCTCTTTATATACTGTTTAACACACATGTTGACTGTAGTACTAGGTAGAAAAGGGGACTGGTTTACCTCCAAAGTCTGAGATTACATTCAATGATTAGAGAACATGTTCTATCCTGATGCTAAACTTGGATTTAAATGCAATTTAAACTTATCCACTGATTTCCTAAATGACTTTCTTTCAATTTTGCTGTTAGGTTTCCTATATCTCCAAGACACAGAATGAAGGTCTATTGATCCCCTCCTGTGCATTCAGGCTAAAAGAGGTCTTGGTCACTCACAAATTTACAGGCCTAATTAGAATGGGATTTCCTTTCTTCCAAACACACATTTCCTCCACCATATGCCTACTGCATCAGAAATCAGTACACGTGCAATGATATAAATCAGCGCACTGTGCCACTACTTGAAATAAAGTTGTAAAATAAGTTATTTATTAGTGATCCAGCTACACGCACAATACAATCTCTTACGATTAAAAGAAATGTCAGCAGATTCTCTCCCTAGGTTTCCATTTCATTCTCTAGCACAGTCCCTTGTTTATTTAATAAATTCCAGTATCTCCTTCATTTACAAGAGCTGACATTCTATCAGTATTGGCACTGTTCCATGCCCATGTCTCTGCCCAGCTGGGCCATGTTGTCCTCCCAGCTCACACTCATCACAGAGGTCTCAGTAGTTGGATGTCTCTAGTGGACAGACTCCGCTCCTGTGCACCACCTGGAAGTCCATCAGAGCACAGCACGATGCTCACGCTACACGAGTCATTGACCGGTCAGGCTTATGCCACCCAATACTGGCAACTACCTCAAGCACTCATCTCAAATATCAACAGCAGCTCCAGATCCTCTATCAATGGGTTCCGGACCCTTCCTACAATTGTCGACTACCATCAAAAACTCGTCCAGGTTACAGTCAAAAGAGAATGGTATGTTAAAAGGTAACCTTTCTGATTCTGAAGGCTATTAAAGGGGATTGTTCACCACTATGACCCTTTTAAAGTTCCAGTTTAAAAGGGTCAAAGCAATCTTTGTTCATGGCTCTGTTTTGCTGTACGGTTTAATGAAAACAAAAAACAATGATAAACATTACTGAGGGTGAAGATGTGAGAAATGCAGCCTGCGTTCCAGAGATGGCTTCTGTTGGATTATATGGGTTGTCTGTTTCAGAAACAGCAATAAAGCATTCTAAGCCAACCTCCCACTTACCATCTAACCCTCTATACCAGGCACATCCAACCTGTGGCCCTCCAGGTGTTGTGAAACTACAAGTCCCAGCATGCCCTTACAGCTATCAGCTGGTTGTCTACCGGAAAAGCATGGTGGGGCTTGTAGTGTCACAGCACCTGGAGGGCCACAGGTTGGACAGGCCTGCCCTATACTAAAGACTAATAGCACGCTTACTTAGAAACACCCCACACACATTAACAGTCGCCTCCATCCACCTTAGCAAAGTACCAAAACTGTTACATACATATCAGGTACACAATATATACCCCACTACACACACTTCAACATAATCACATTCAAAGCATTACAACCACTGCTATACACATTTGAGTGCTATAAACACTATGCATAAGACCCATAAAATCCCTGCTATGAACAGTATAAGCTTATATACAATGAGCATTGTTTGATCATTGCTAAATGTTATTACTCTCTCCTTATTCTCCTGAAGCTCTCTGGATGAGGAGTGGTCAACAGTATGAAATGCAGCAAACACTACAAACCTGAGGTCTTCAAGACACACTACTATCTTGGTTCTCATCCTACCAATCTAATCACTCGATAAGTGTTCATTTCTCTGGATCCATCTCTGTTCAGCTTCCTTTTTCAGTTAGGGAACAGCCGAGGAGTCAGTACTGAGTCTTTGGATTTCAGTATCATCTCTATGTGTATGATACCCAAATTTGTCTATCCTCTCCCGATCTCTCACCGTCTGTTGACCCACATTACTGACTGTCTTTCTGCCATTTCATCTTTGATATCCTCTCACCAACTCAAACGAAATCTTCATAATATTCCCACCTGCCATTGAAGTTATCTACTTGACATTTCTATTGACTTGACCATAAATTCCACCCTGCAAACTCGCTGCCTAGGTGTGATCTTTGAGTCATTCATGTTGCATACATCTAAAAACCATTTCCAGAATACTCACTCAAGATACTGCACAAACTTTAATTCAAACACTCAGTTACCGCATTGACTATTGCAATTTCCTCCTTACTGGTCTTCTCCAAACAAAAAAAAACCCCAAAAAAAACCTCACCCCTTCAATCTTTTATGCACGCAGCGGCTAGATTGATTTTACTTGCAAATCGTTCTTCCTCTGCTGCACCACTCGGTCAGTAGAGGTATTTTATATTAGATTCAGTGAAAAAGAGGCAACCACTGTATAAACTAACATATACAAGGCCTTCAACAAAACTACACCAACATTTCACTTTTTATTATTATTATCATTTGTTAGGCGCCACAAGGTATCCGCAGCACCACACACAGTACTAACAGTAGACTATACAGGGTGAAACCATACAGAACAATGAACAAAAAGTACCAATACTTCAGAAACTCCGGCCAGTCATATGCAGTAAAGACGGAGCGGAAGAACAGGTATGGAGACAGGAGGGGAGGGGGCCCTGCTCATATGAGCTTACATCCTAAGGGAGGGTAAACAGACCAGGCACAAGAGGAGCCAGTTGAGGCAAGAGGAGAGAAGGGAGGACGAGCAAAAGGGAGGAGATGGGGGTTAAGTAGATGGTTGGTAGGCTTTGAGGAAGAGGTGAGTTTTGAGTGCACGTTTGGAGGAGCACAGAGTAGGAGAGAGATGTATGGAACGAGGGAGGTCGTTCCAGAGAAGGGGGGCTGCACGGGAAAAGTCTTGGATTCTGGAGTGGGAAGAGGTGATAAGAGTGGAGGAGAGGCGGCGGTCGTTGGCCGAGCGCAGGGAGCGGGCAGGAGTGTGAATGGATAGTAGGTCAGAGATATAAGGGGCAGTAGAGTTGGAGAGAGCCTTGTAAGTGGTGGTGAGGAATTTGAAAAGGATTCTGTAGGGGAAGGGGAGCCAGTGTAAGGCAATACTTTGAGATACTTGTCTCAAAGTATCTCTCAATTAGATGCCTCCATTCTGCACAAGATCTTCGTCTCAGCCACCCATTACCAGTTACAGGACTTTTTTCAGACTGCACCTACTTTATTAATTCCATTCCTTGCACAGTAAGACTTTCCTCTAGTCTTCAAACCTTCAAGTGTTCTCTAAAAATCCACCTCTTCAGGCAAGCACATAAAATTCCTCAACTACACTCTCAACCTCCCTAGGTCACCTTATTACCAATCGTTATATGGTTCACACAAGATAACTCTTTGACCAACATTGCTATGTGAATGGATCATATATTCTTCAGGTCTGCATTCTGGCTGCACTAATATGCAATATGTAGCAAATATATCTCATCTATCAAACTCCCATTGTCCGATAGATTGTAAGCTTGCGAGCTGGTCCCTCTTACCTCTCTGTCTGTATTGCCCAATATTGTTGTATTACTGTTTGTACCCAATTGTAAAGCGTTGAGCATGTGCTGGCGCTATATAAATGATGATGAAACAACGAGACACTACGAACTATAGACATTGGGAGCTTTAGACTCCCAACTATAAACATTACAAGCTATATACAGAGCACAAAAGAGCTATAGACTAACAAAAAAAATTGTTATACTTAAAGAAAACTAGGAGACTGACTCCAAGGATAACCGATACAATTGTATGAGAAACAACCATCAGAACTTCCCTGGAAGGTAATTGACACATTTCCCCTTATCACTCCAGAAAGTAAGCACCTCTCTCCTCCCTCCACAAAGAACATTCACCTGACCCAACGGCATTCTATAGAGAACCCTGCAAAAAGCATCCACTAATCCATAAAACACCCTCACGAACATATAAAGAAGCCACATGCAGAGCAAGATCACCACATCAGTCAAGTAAGCCTGCCCATCTCTTTTTAGTCTATACAGGCCTACTACCCACCACACGACACCGCCACTTCTACAACAACTGCATTATGCAAACAGCCAATGAATCACAAGTACATCAACATGCTTCATACTCAGATATCAAATTCTTGCATTTTAGTATTGTTTCAAACACTAGTGCATTGCAAGAAACGTCGTCTGAAGATGGAAACCAATGATCCCGGACCCACTTCTGATGTTTTCATGTTCGGAAGAGCTCCTATAGTGGTGTGGTTTTCTTAATGTTGCCTACTCCATTAACTGCGTTGAACAAAAATTACATTTCATATGACGTTTGATTGGCGTTTTAAGAATTCGAGTTCAAACGCCAGTGGGTACCTGTCCTAAAACAGCAGAATACTATTAAACAATATTATGGTCAGTCTAGTAGACTTTTACATTAACCCACTCCAGTGAGAGGGTATTATATTAATGAGAACAATATTGTTTTGACGTGAAATAAACTAAGTTCTCATTATTATATTGGCTTAGACATCAATTTAATCTAGACGCACTATTTTTTTTTTTTAAATATATGTATTGTATTACTCAAATAAGTGACTTAACCTTGGTCTAAGCCTATTCCCCTGGGAGTTGTATCCGAAGCCTACATACATTACAAAGCCACTACATTCAAACCACTGGCATGTGAAGTGAATAACATTGATTATCTCATTACAATGGCACCTGTCAAGGGGTGGGATATATTAGGTAGCAAGTGAACAGTCAGTTCTTCAAATTGATGTGTTGGAAGCCTGAAAAATGGGCTCTGAGTCCGAGTATCTCCAAAACAGCAGGTCATGTGGGATGTTCCCGGTAGGAAGTGGGTAGTACCTGACAAATGTGGTCCAAGCAAAGACAACAGGTAACCGGTAACAGGGTCATAGGCTGCCAAGGCTCATTGGTGCACATGGGGAGCGATGGCTAGCACGTCTGTGATTCTGGTCCAATCACACAGAAGAGCTATTGTAGCACAATTTGATGCAAAAATTAATGCTCTCTATGATACAATGCACTGTGTGTTCTGAGTGCCTGTGCCGATCCCTTGTCCACTACCAAATGCGCCTATAATGGGCATGTGCGCACCAGATCTGAATCATGGAGCAGTGGAAGGTGGCCTGGTATGATGAATCAAGTTTTCCTTTACATCATGTGGATGACCAGGTGTGTGCACGTCATTTACCTGGGGAAGAGATGGCAGCAGGATGTACTATGGTAAGAAAGCATGCTGACTGAGGCATTACGATACTCTGAGCAATTTTGACGTAGGGGCCCAGCAATACTGCTTTAACGCTCAGGGGGTCTCCTCTGAGCATAGGCAGCCGATGCATGCGCCTCTCAGAAGAGAACTCTGCCCTTTTCAGAGCAATGTGGTAGCCTGGGGCTTGCACCAGTGTTGCCAGGCCCACCCTCACCTGCAGGCCCCGTAGTGGTTGCATTTACAGTAGTGCAGTCACTGATCAGGGTAATATCTATTATACTGAAGAGCTCCAAACCACCCAATAATCATCACCATTTATTTTTATAGTACCACTGATTCTGCAGTGCTGTACAGAGAACTCATTGACTTCAGTCCCTGCCCCATTGGAGCTTACAGTCTAAACTGCCTAACACACACACAGACACACACACACACACACAGATGCTGGAGATACCTTGAGAGAGTCCATGGAGTTTCTGATGGACCATGGTGGTACCAGGGCTCCATGTATAAAAATGGGAAATTAGATTAATTATTGCATGGTTGATTTGGCATTTTAGATCAGTTAGAATAAGTCAACAAAACAATAATGCACTAGTGTTTTTATTAGCAAACTCATTAATAATCACTAACCTGTATTACACCGTGATTTAACAATTTAAAAAAATATTCAGGTCCTGATTTCACATACAACATAATGCCCATAATAGTTTGTTTAAAAATTCAAGCCATTGTTTGGAGCATTTATTCAAGATGAGGAGATAACAATGCATGAAAATTTCACCACTCAGTTTGCGTGTGTAATCAGGGACTTTGCAGTGTAAAAACAAGATATATATGGAGTGTTCAACCTCTTGAAAGACAGACATCCATATGGGTAAATGTAAGCTAGTTTCCAAGGGTCTAAACTGTAAACAGGAAAACTTTGCAAATTTTTTTAATATGGCAAAAAAACACTATAAAATGACATATGCTGACACCTTAATTTGCAATCAAAGACTGATGTCCACCTCCAGTTTCCCCAGGCACTTTAGAAATTTTACACCCAGTGATTAATAAGAATTGTTCATACTCCCATTCTCAGACACTCTTCAATTATGGCCATACTGCCATCTAGTGGCAACTAAGAGGTAATTTGTAAGTACAATACATTGTCAGGGTTATCCTGGTAAATAAATATGCTCCCCTTTGGTGAATACTGAAAAAAGGATTACATAACATACTAAAAGGACAACTACCGCAAAATTTAAATTAAAAAAAAAAAAAGGTTTTGAACAAAAATATATTTTCATAGCATAATTCGCTTTAGAATTTGGGCTACTAATTAATATTGCTTTACTTTTGAGATATTAAACCAGTGGTGACCAACCTGATTTTGAGAGCATTCCATATTCCCCCTGACTCCTCTAATGATGAAGTTGAACCATGTTCACATTATTGTTATGACCACAGTATGTTCAACATAGGTAAATCTTATGTGAACCAGGGTATGTTGATATTTTAAATGACAATTAAAGCATTATTACATTTTATAGTGAATTGTTCTAAAAGTAAAATAGGACTAGTATTTTTATAAGTTAATTTTACATTTTGTTCTTGCATTCAGTTGATGTTGGCTTTGATATAAAATTCTGCTATTCCGATGCCGTAACATTACAGATGTCTTCTAGCGCACGGCTACCAGATTGATGAGATCGCATCTGCATGCAGTGCAATCTCACAGCAATGGCTCCTTATAACACTTTTCTATTGAATCTCCCTCACGGGCTACAGATACAGGCAAAGTACTGGCAGGTCACCAGTTGAGAACCAGCATTTTAAAAAAAATGGCCATACTTCGAGATATTTTTAAAGATTATATTAGTTTTTACATTTTGCTACAGTTGTCCTTTAAGTATTTGAGAGTAACTATATTGTTATTGCTTATTTTGGGTCATTATTGTCATAAACACGGGACAGCTTAAACGCTACTCCTGAGTTGCACTGGGAGAATAACTTATTTGCACCAGTATAAAGAATTGTCTTTTTGTAACTGAAGGAATTTGGAGAGTATTACAAAGCAGTCACAGGTACAAAGCTGAAATAACTGTGGCACATGCTTGCAGTGATTGTAACATGCTTTTGGCTCATTCAGATGAGGAGCTTAGTAATGTTGACCTCACCTAGAGTTCTCAAGAAAGCACTGAGAAAATGCAGTAAACTTGGGGATCATTTAACACTGGCTGTCGTGCTCACATACTTTGTACACACATCTGGTTTTAAAAGCTAACCAATTAGTTTTGATAATCAGCAGAACTTTGAATAGGGGTAAAAATCAGCGCCGTAGAGGGCTGCAACTGATTGGTTGATAGGGCCTCATAACCAATCAGATGCTGCCCTCTACAGCACTGAATACTCCCCTTCTTCAAAGTGCTCCCAGCCAAGCTCTATCAATACCAGCAGTTAGTGGGCATATTCAATTAGCAGTGGACTGCGTCCAGAACAGTCCAAAGGCACTCCGCGGTGATGTAACAACATAGATTTCTCTCCGCCCCCCTCCCAGAGCGTGCGAGGAGCAATCTGCATTGTTGAGGTACCGTAGTACCTGCAAATGTGCACAGCCACGTCTAATTTTATATGCCCCACAGGTAGATGTAGAAACGCTATAAGGCACTTCTTGAACAACTTGCTCATGTTTTTGTGCCACATCTCACACAATATTTTTCAGAGCTTTAGTCAAAATTCAAATGAGCGGAAAAATACTTGACCACAGCTCTGAATGAGTCCTTAGTGTTTACTAATCATGTCAGCAGAATGTTATTCAGTCAGCATGGGCTGCAGCAGTCACTGAATCATACATAAACAGGCACTTATTATGAGGTGCATGTACCTTATGGTGTAGACGGTGGTAGTCAGCATATCGATGCCGACTACCCCGGCAAGACTTACCCAGACTTCTTCACACCGAACGGCTCCTTCCCGACTAGGCTGCAGGACGACTGATGTGACAACCGACTGCAAGGCGTCGCGATGAATGAAGCCGTCGAGACTTGATGTCACTGGCCACCGCAAAGCTTTTATCAGTGCTGTTAAGGGGGTAAGTATGCAGCCATGGACAATGTTCTTTGGAAAGCTTTGTACATTGTCCATGCTCGCATACTTACATTGCCCCCTTAACAGCACCGATAACGGCGGCGTGGTGGCCAGTGATGTCATCAAGTCTCGCCGGCTTCTTCATTCATCGCGACGCCTTACAGTCAGTTGTCACACCAGTCGTCCTGGAGCCTGGTCGGGAAGGAGCCGTTCGGTGTGAAGACGTTGGGGTAAGTCTTGTCGGAATAATCACCATCACTATTCCGTACCCCACCCGGTGTAGAATATAGCCATATATATTTTGGATGATTTCTAAATATTTCAAGACAATTCTCCCCACTTCTACTAACTGGAAGAATACTAATAGGTCACACATAAAGGCACTGGCGGGATCAGTAGTGGTGGCTATCGGTAGAACCATGGCACTTATAAGTGGCAATATTCAACATTCTAAATATACAACTACATTAGATAATCTCCTGTAAATCATACTACTATAATTGGAGAACAGTGATGCCATTATTACATTAATCATTATGTGTCAATCTTGTCTACACACTAGTCAATGCAGTTATTTATAAGGAGATCGCCTTAGGCTTGTGACATTTCTTCACAGAACTAGGTGACCTGTAATATCCTTAGAATGTACAATGGAACAAACATCATTGACCTATTCAGTATTTGTTTCACAACTCGCACATCTCACGCTATACCGGCTCGGAACTATCTTAAAAGAATCAACCATTGTTGGCATTACAATTTAATGTAATCATAATCAGCTATATTGATAGTTTTTATACAACCTTACATTTCTGTTTTAGATATTAAGATAGTGTTGTACCTGGATTTATGTGAATATATGGTAACTGTTGTGGGATATTATAACTAG
The DNA here is from genome assembly GCF_038048845.1 of Mixophyes fleayi. Lineage (NCBI taxonomy): Eukaryota > Metazoa > Chordata > Amphibia > Anura > Limnodynastidae > Mixophyes > Mixophyes fleayi. Next base: position 17,202,001 of record NC_134411.1, on the reverse strand, counting down.
ATATGGCCTATATGTCCTAAAGTATCATTTTGAACAAAGTGGACATTTACATTTAAGGCTACATCCAGCTGGACCTTTTCGCCCCCTTAAAACTCTATCCCTGAGCACGGAAAACAAGGCAGTGATCATTTTCTACACCTGTATCGGGCATTTTCTAAACCAAAATGATCTCGGAACTTTCAGCTTGTCTTTCCTAAATGAACGGTATGGAGTTTTAGGAGCATATTAAGAGAATCCCTGAAACATCAAATATGCTTAAAAACCCATCCATGTGAACAAATCCCAACAAGAAAATATAATGAAGAATTTGCTTTTTTGAAATGCAACCTTAATTAACAATAGACTTGACCTAAGAGTAAAATGTGTGTTTACAGTTTTCAAATTTTGACTGAGCTGTTTAAGTTTCCTTTCTGCTATAGGGTTAGGATTGTGAACCGGTTAAATCATATTAAAAACATATGAGACTTAACCATGATCAATGAGCAGAAGACATTTTCAAGAGCAGTAATCGCTTTCCAGAAGCATATTTGACAAAATGCTGTCATTTCCATCCGTAGTGTAATTATTTGATAGGTAAAGCCATTTTCACCAGATACATTTACTCTACAACTTTGAAAGTTTCTAATAAAAATAATGTTGTTATTTCAGCAAAATGACAATGTAATTTTTCCCCAATACTGTACATTTCAATCTTAGTCCAAAAGTCCATCGTAGATCTGAACAATTGAAAAATCAACTTAAAAACTCTATTTTAATATATTTAAAAATCAAGGTCGTTGTTCAGTTGATACATATCCAGCAAGACCCCAGTGATTTATGCTCCCATATCCCACTCCGCTACAATCTCTCTACAATAAAGGATTGTTACATCATCGGTGTGGGATGCGTCTGATATTTTCTGTTACGTTTATATATCGCTCCATAATTTCTTCCTTCCACTAATAATCCGTCAATTAACCTTTGCAGGGTCTGCAGAAAATGGTCTAGAAGCCCTTTACAGTATTATACTATTACACACTTGTAGGCTTTGCCTATTCAGTCTAATAACATCATTAATTTAATTTAATTTTTTTTGTTTCCACTTTAAAAATGCAGTCATTAAAATAATGAATATCTGCATTGAATACAGTAGTTAACCAATCTGTAGGGTAACGAGTTCCAAAATATTCCCAATTCTGTCTATTCATCAAGATATGTTATCTTGGATTCGCCCCGGCACATTGAGCTGCTCGTACGTGGGGAGAGTGTTCTTAGAAAGATGGTTCTCGTTGTTCAAGGAGTTGCTCCGATGCGGGGACCGGCTTGTTGTCTGACCTCCCGGCTGGTTGCTAACAAGATGGTGAAGCATGTCCGTTATAAGATTCAGCTTATGATCCATCTGGGTCACCTGAAAAGCCAAAACAATACTGGTCAGTGTAGGTGTCCATCAGAATGAGCTCACGGTGTTGCAGTAAGTAGATGGATATTACCAACTGACCAAAATGTGCACTAAGAATTAGATCTTATACAGCAGTATTACAGAGTCTACAAACAGGATGCGGTCACATCCTCCAGCACTGGTCTTTTAATGTCAGCAATCACACTGTATACATTTTCAACCCCTCCCCACAATGGAAGTGTCAGCATGCAAAACACTGGAAAAAAAACAGATCCTCCTTCTAGAGAAGAACTCCTTAATAAAATGTGGTATTTGGCATCCATGGAAAAAATATCTATTTAAATAAAACAATCTTACTTAAATTTGGTATGATTGGTTTCTATTCAATAACCCCTCTGATTTAAATACATAATATAACTACAATCAAGACATACTGACCTTCTTTATGGAAACCAAAAGTTCATTTTTATATTACCTTACATTCCTATATTAATACCCACTGGCCACCGGGGACCCCAGGTTAAATCCCAGACCCCCTCCCCCCCCACACACACACACCTTTCCCTTCTCTTTTTTCCCTCCTACTCCTAGTTAATAAATCCAAATATCATAGCACATCTATACGTTTCATTGAGATTCTTTGTTTATATAAATTTGTGTAAATTTATAATCTCCTTGTATTATATGATTATTCTATGTGAAAGGAATTCATTTTGATGTTCAATTAATCATTGTCTAATTTATTGACACCTAATGTCAATAATAAGTCATTGTATATTAAACAATATTTTAATTGAAACTTTAAAAAGAAAAAATGAAGTGTCGACATTTAGCTTGCCAACATTTTCATGTCGACAGGCTAAATGTCGACATTTCTAGTGTCTACATTTAGTACCCAACCCAATAAAACACTGTTTCTTACCTTGTCTTCTACACGGTTTAGTCTTGATCCAATTGTATTGTTGCCACGATCTTTCACTTTATCTGGAAAGATCAGGAAAAAGCTAAACTAAACCAGCAGTTGATATTAATCTTCCAAAATTAGCATAAACATCCCATTTCATATTCCCTGATGTATACAAAACCCACAAATGAATTAATCTCTCCTCCCATTTCTTTCAAAGTGCTCCAGATCAATTATTGATAACTGTAATATCACTAGGATATAAGTAATTCTTTTCACGGCATGAATTGTGCCAATTCCAAGCGCTGCTGAATATATCATGTAATATAGCACTTCATCAGTCCCCTCCTTTGCTCAATACCCTTCTTCTTTGTAGCACACATTAAGGGTTGCAGAATTTATTAACCTAAACCTTGAATCCATTCTAGTCCTTTTCCAATCGCTCTCTCTGCACAGACTGAGTACTTTTCCATGTGAGTGCTGAGATAACAGCCTAGACGTTTCTCTAGCCGCAAGTAACGGTACTATAGTCCGCACTACTTGCCTTTACTACCAGGAGGACATTTCCCCAGGACCAGGTCAACCACTGATCACCAACAAAAGCACAGTTATTAGCGGGTTTTATGCATTATATCCCTGCATCATCATTTATTGTTATCTGTGCTGTCTCACGTTGATTGTTTTTAATTTGGCTTCATTGTGAGACAGTCAACGACTATTTACTGTATACAATTAGATACATTTGTGCACAAATAATCACTTAAAACAACAATATAATAAAGCACCATTCCCAGGTAGGATGACATAAAAATCACCCTACATACTGCTCCCCCTCATTGGACCCCGGTAGCTGCTTCAATTGGGTCACACCGCCACTCAATTGTTTCTTACTGACCCTCCTCCCAGTTCAGCAGTCATTTTAGACTGGTTAACAACAACTCCCACAGCCAACTGGGATTGCAGACTTACATACGAGTTGGAATAAGTAGAGTTTGTTATCATTCTCTATCAAACCCATTCCCGTTGTCAGCATTACATTTGTGTATTATTCACAAAGTTAAATGAACTACGCATGTCAATCTCAGGGTTTACCTGATCCAGAGAGAAAGAGAGAAGGCTTCCCCAATGACTGGTCAAGCCTATAGAGAGAAGTAAAATAAATAAACATTAATAAATACATAATCACAAATATATAAGCACCACGTTCACCTGTCCTGGGCAGTATACAGTGCGGGTACTACACATTCATGAGAAAGGAATTCAGCCAGGCTGTAATACCTTATCATTGCCTGGGAATTTGGCACATGCTCAGTGTGTTGTATGGAGATAGAAAAGTGAGATAGGTTCTTTAGCTCGAGGGCAGTCCTCACTAATGATCTGTCTAATGTCTTAGGCAAAGTTGCTGCATTACAACCACCACCAGCATTTATATGAGCAAAAATTTGTTTAAGAAAAAAAAAAGCCCTACCCATGATAAACCCAAACCCAGAACTTGGATAAGCCTGGCCCTCCTGTCACATGTATTTCTGCCCTCAGGAACACAAGTGGACAGACAGTTCACCGATTTCCACCAGATCAGCGCACTCATTTCCTGACATAATATGTGCTGCTGTGAGCATTCTGAATGACTGGCTACAGTCTAGTTTATATTTATTTTATTTTTCATGATTGATTTTCCTTAACAGGTGTTAAAAAACAACACAATTTGAAAACACTTTGCTGAAAGGTGACTTATGTAACAAATCAAAGCAGGAATGCAGATCATATCTGCTGAACAATACACTCTGTTCATAAGAAATAGAAAACAAGCACAGCACCTTCTCTGAAGCTCCTTGATTCTGACCATCAGGTTAAGATGACCTTGTGAATATTGTTCAATCACATCACGCACATCATAGGGCTTTCTTGCTTGCTGCAAATATAAGGGGAGGGGGTGAGGAAACATACAGTGTGGCAAATGCTATGTGGACTATGATTAAGTTGCCCAGCCAGGTCTAATAGTAAAGATACAATGCCTCTATGGAGCTATATCATAAGCCACAAGAAGGATTGGCAAGTGGTTATAAGATCCCTAAACATAAAATACAAGTTGCATGATATAAAAGAACTAATAATAACATTAATATATACATGTAAATGTTCTAATACCTTGAAAGAAAATTAGATTTTTTACATCCTATTTATATCTTCCGTTCATCTCAGTCCGGGGTGTCACAATAAAGGAGAAGCAGCTATGGGGCTCCAAGGTGACACAAGGTCAAGATTACCTATCAATTAAACCACTCGCACAAGGATATACTTTTTCATTTGTTTATTGGTCAAAGTGATCCAACATTAAATGTCTTTGTAAAAGTATGTGACCCTATGCTTTCAGTAACTGGTCGGACCCCTTTGAACAGCAATGCTATAAACATTTGATTGATCAGCCCCTCAGCTTGGCAGCATTTTGGCCCATTACTCCTTACAGAACTGCTTCAACTCATGGATGTTGGTGAGCTTTCTTGCTTCTGGTCCTGTCAAAACATTTGGGGGTAAATGTATCAAGCGGAGAGTTTTCCGGCGGGTTTGAACAGTGGAGATGTTGCCTATAGCAACCAATCAGATTCTAGTTGTCATTTTGTAGAATGTACTAAATAAATGATAGCTAGAATCTGATTGGTTTTCAAACCCGCCGGAAAACTCTCAGCTTGATCCATTTACCCACTGAACTGGATTAAAATCTAGGCTTTGTCTTGGCCATTCCAAAACAAAAAATTCTTCTGCTTCAACTATTTTTATTGTGGACTGACTTCTGTGTTTGGGTCACAGTTCTGCAGCAAAGCTCACCTTCATTCTGTTGAGCTCCAGACCCCAGACAGATACCCTGCCATTCTCCGGTAGAAATTGCTGGTACAATCCAGAAGTCACAGTTCCATCAATGATAGCAAGCCAAAATGATCCCGTGATAGCAAAAAAGTCCCAAACCATGTTACTGCCACCACCGATTTTGACAGCTGGAATGAGGTACTTATATTGGAATGCAAGGTTTGGTTTTCTCCAAACATAATGTTTCCCATTTAAGCCAAAATTTTCTAATTTAGACTCCTCCATCCGCAGAACATTCTTCCAGTAGTCCTCTAGTTCATCCAGGTGCTCTTTAGCAAACTTTAAACAGGCAGGACAGTGCCTCTTTTAGAGTAGTGCCTTCCACTCGTATCTTCCCACTATTCTTGTTCAGTGTTTGTCCGATGGTGGATTCATGAATATTGACATTAGCCAGTGCATGAGAGGCCAGCATTGTCTTTAACGTTACCCTGTATTCTTTGTGAGCTCTGAGAATATTCTATGCTTTGCTCTTGGAGTGATTTTTGTTGGATGACCATCTTTGGGTTGAGTAACACTGGTGTTGAACTTTCTTCATTTTTATACACTATCTGCCTAATAGTGGATTGGTGAAGTCCAAATACTTTAGAAATTATTTTGTACCAACCTGATGAGCAAAGATTTTTGAGGACCCCAGGGTTGGGCTACCCAAGCTCACACTTGATTACCCTATTGATCGACACTTCTGACTTATCCCCTTAAGTGAACGGATAATCCTATAGCTATCCTATATCCTATATATCATACTTTCGTCGACTAAAAAAAAATTAATGTTGGATCATTTTTATAAATGAATGAAAAAGTATGGTTTTGTGTATTATGCAATTTATTGGGTTTTCTATCTACTTTTTTAACTTCTGTGAAGCTATTTAAGGTCACACTTACGCATAAATTCAGAAAATTCTAAAGGGTTCACAAACTTTTTAGCACCACTGTATATTTATAAAATGTAATTAATATATTTTATAGAAGCCAACTTGTATTTTAGTTTTAGTGATCCTGTAAGATACCAGAAAAGATTGCAAGCTCAAGTAAGCGCTGCCTACAATAAACAAACAAACATAATGTGACCATTGCTGTATAAAATTGTATGTTCTATAAATAACACTAATCATGTACTACAGACTGCCCAAGCTTCATGCAATGTCTGCCCATTTTCAATAAATGGGCAGTCCTTATGGACATGGCCACCTAAAATATACACCTATCCCAGAATATTTAATATATATTTTTAGATAATTTATTTTGTAAAATACACTTGTATTGTTGCATTTCTTTTCCCAAATATGTCAGATACTGTAAAATGAACACACCTGGAACCTTTTCTTTGCCACAAAGTATTGCATCCTGCGAATAACTTTTATTGCTGCTCGATGATGTTCTCGTAGCCTGCCACAAAACACAACGTTAGAAATGGGGATTCATCCAATATATAATAACCGCTGGTTAAAATTACACTGTAACATAAAAAGGTTCTTACTCAGAGATGTGAGTTATTGGGGTCAGCAAAGTGTCCGCTTCCGTGTCAACATCGTCTGTGAAACTGTTTGTTCTGATAAAAGGTCCAGAACCGATATCCAACAGCCCAAAGCTCTTTTTTGTTACTGTAGGGACAGACACATAAGAGCATATTCACTATACTGTTCTTGAACAGATAACACTTTAAATGGATTTTCCACCTTCAATTCACATTATTTATTTATTTTCCACCCAAGGGAAGAGATCTACACCAAAAACAAATATGAAGAGATTTAAGTGGCTTTAAAATGAACGAGCCATTTAAATGGCTGTACAGCCGATGAATCAAAGCACATCTACAGCCAATTGATTTTTACTTTAAGTCAATAAAGTTTCCAAAGGAAAAAAAAAAGAAGACCTAATTGAGAGTAAAAACACAAACATTAAGCAAACACTCCATGTATAGAGAAGAAATAGAAGCTGATAAACAGATGCAACAATAAAAACAATATGATCGTGGTCATGCCTTGTTTGAAAAATATATGCAGGTGATTAGATTTTTGACTTAAAACAGAAGTACTACCATTGATGGGAATTCTGCAAAGATTGCGTTTGTTGTGAACAGCTTCCACAAGTGACTGGTGGCGTTGTTGGCTGACAATAAGTACACCCAGAAGGCATGTAGCTGCCCATGGAGAGCAAAGATTTTGGTGGAGCATAAAGAGGTTTATTTTATCTGTATAGATCGCAATATTTAGGTAACTGATGTTATATAATGAATGCTAAGAAACAGTTTTGTCTTTGAAGATAACCAAAAAAAAACACGTTCATGAAATAATCTTGATTTTATACAAGTCATCTCAATAATATTATTACCTGTATTCTCGTATCCTTCCACTGAATAGCTGTCATTTTTTCTGTCGTCTGCAACATGGTCGTATGTGATATGTGGAATGTTTAACATTTTCTCTGTAGAACCCTCTTCTTTCTCTGTGCGGATTTTCCTTCTCTTAACCTAAAAACATTTTCAGAGTTACATATTTAATAACTATTGTTACAATTGTTCCTAAATTAGACAAGTTGGCAACAAGGCAATATCAGTCCAGACATGCACAGCGGAAGCAGATGTGTTATGGACTTAATGCAGTTTATCAATTCGCCGTAATCCGATGACCTCCATCCAATAGGTGCACCTTAAAAGGATTATTTTAATAAAACAAATTAAATATTCTATGAACAACTTATAGCAGAGGTACCCAAGCTCAGTTCTCAAGAGCTACCAACAGTCTCTATTTTGTTTTTCTAGTTTTTTGTTTGTTTGTTTTTTAAAAAATGGAACACTCTGAATGTCAACCACATTTCTAAAATGGGATTATTGGTTAATGTGGACCTACTTCACCAGCAATATACCTTACTAAATAGTTTTCACCTATTGCCTTAGCAACAGAGAGAGATAATTGATTTATTTTTACTGCAATGCCCCATTCTATGGAGTAAGACTTTAGAGTTGAACATTTAGCTAGAAGTCCATATTTTTCCCAACGGAGGTGTAAATTGTTCACTGCTCAGCTTTCCAGGAGGTGAATAGTAATTATCTCTTTTCTAAACAGGGCCCCAACATTCCAGAATCCGGCCAAGCAGCTATTGAGCTTAAGACACCAGCACCAGGTAGTCAAAGCTGCAAGAAAAGGCAGGAGTGCAGCACAGACAGTGGCGGATCCAGGGTGGGGGGATTGGGGATCGCCCCCCCCTAGCAGGGGCTTGCTGCCGGCGGCTGCACACTCTGCAGGTCCGTTAGGCAGTGATAATGTGCTGCCCGGCTGCTCTGATTGTGTTTTAAACACAATCAGAGCAGCGGGACAGCACATTATCACTGCCTAACGGACCTGCACATACTGTGCAGCCGCCGGCAGCCTTAGAAGTTAGAAAGGGGGCGGGGCTTAAATCGCCCCCTCCTATATCGCCCGGGGTAGAAAAAATTTCTAGATCCGCCCCTGAGCACAGAGTTGGAGGATTGCTCTTGTAGAGGGCTAGGTAGGTCCCCACTGCAGGATGGATATGCCTCCCTGGCGGTGAACCACTACAGAGAGGCAGCATATCTACTTCCACCAAGATGTAGGGCAGGAGGGGAGAGAGATAGGGCACTAAAATATCTAGTTATAGCTCTGTACATAAAAGATAGACATCAGCAGAGAGCTATATTAGATTAATGACCCAGGCTGAGTGCGCAGGTCTGCAGTCTAATGCATAAAGCATGCTCAGAGAGCCACGCCCATTTCCGGTGTCCATGAATTAGGACAGCCGCTCCAAAGTAGGGTGTATTTGGAGAATATTATAGAATAAAACGTTATACTGTACCATTACAGTTTTCTTGGGTTTCGGACTAGGGGACACAATGTGCTGATTCCGCGGTGCCTTCCTGATGTAGATTTTCCATGTTGCAGAATCTGGGTTTTCCGCCGCATAACACCTCCATGCTGTCTGGAACACAGAGGACACGAATTACAAGGCAGGATAGATAAGGGGAGAGGTACAGCTACATGTACGATTAATAATGACTGTGCCTGCAATGAGGAAAACTACGGCAATTGCCTCAGTAGAGGTTGTGAGGCAGCAGAATGCAGAGTTAGTTAACAAAATACTGATTTCTCTTGCTGCATCAACGTATGTGAGAGATTCACATTTATTAACATTTCTATGAGGAACATAATAATAGTAAGGTAGTGTATAAATGTTCAAAGACCTACTGTAGAGTGTGGGATTATAGATATATAAGAAATAATCCAGCATTCTCCAGCTCTTATCCTTACTATTGCAAACCTAGATCTATCTAGCAACATGAAAGTATGAAGTATTAGTTCATAATTTGATCAAAGTATTTAACCTCGCCACCCAATCTAAGAATAGCACAGACTTTTTAAAAAAAAATTCTGTCAGTATAAACATAGAGTATATTAAACTGAATGCCGTACCGAGGATGGATGCAAAGAAAGTGGACGTTTATCCACCCCCCTTTTTAATAAACTCATCTCACATAAGTAGTCATACATTACTAGATCATGCCTGAAGCTTTGCTGGCCTCACTGTACTTGCTCTGCTTTTCCAATCCTTTGCAGGAGGCAGTGCGAGTGCCTCCAGAATGACCGTGGCCTAGCAATAATCTGGGAGTGGTTTGTGTGAATCTGGGTGCGGTTTGGATGGACCATGAGAGAGGACTGTGTGTCTAACAAGAAACCTGTGAAACGCTTCAATGCAATTAGTAAGGATGGATAATATATGGTTGGGTAAGAATCATAGGCGATCGTGTTATATTATAGCTAAATATAATGGATTTTAATTTATATAAAATATATTACTGTATACCTAACAGTCCAGCTGCCAGGGGGTGGGTACAGATTACTGGGGCCTGGTAATCCATTTAAAGTAGCCAGGTAATTTTGTTTTCCATTTTTTTTTTTATTATTGCCCCCCCCCCCCCCCCCGAATCAGATGGCACGCCCACAAGGGAGAGGGGGGAAGCGAGCCAATAGCTGCTCCCAGTCCCTGGACAGTGTGTGATATCACACTGTCCAACAGCCAGCAGAGCAAGTTAAGGAGTTCTAAATCTCGCGAGAGTAAGGCTCACCCTACAGGACTATGATGTCAGCAGCACCAGCACAACATAGGTATGTACATTGGGCTGGGGTGGGGGGGTCCAAAATGTGTCTGGAGAGGGATGGTCAGAATGTGCCTGCAGGAGGGGGGGTGCGATAACTTTTAGGTTTTATTATTATGTATGTATTATATACTGCATGAACTGTGTTATATATGGTGTTCACCTATTGCTTAGTTTTTCTTATTCCATGTACCTATACATTTTACAAACCGGTCCGAAAATTCCAGGATCCATTCAAGAATCCAGTACCTGGTGTGTAACCTCCAACAACAGGCAGGGCCGGATTAAGGGAATGGAGGCCCCTGGGCTAAGGGGGCCTCCATTCCCCCGTGAGGGCCCCCCCCCCTCCTGCACTTACCTCCTTCTCCGGCGCGATGTACTCTCTTTTTACTGAGGAGATCTCGTGAGAGTTCGACTCACGAGATCTCCTCAGTAAGGAGACTACAGCGCGCCGGAGAAGGACTGCAGGGAAAGTGCTCAGCAGCACTGATCGCGCCGGGGGCGCCCCCGACCGATCAATACTGCTGCTGAGCACTTTCAAGGGCCCCCTGGATGCCATAGGCCCCTGGGCTGTAGCCCAGTTAGCCCTATGGTTAATCTGGCCCTGACAACAGGTAAGTGAGAGCAACACAGTTTTAATATATAATATGACATGTCTAAGACGCCCCATGTTGACCACCCCTAAAACATTGTTTTCACGCCCCTTTGGGACAGCACACAACCCTTTTACTGCTCATCTATGGAGGGAGTGGAGGGAAAAATGTTGCTGCACGGGGCCCCAAATGCCTCTTGGTAGGTTGGGTACGTGTTAACGGGAACAAGAACTCCGACAGGCTTCACACCTACACCAAAATTCCGATTGCATCAAAAAACGAATCCAATATAAAGAGACTTACCTGAAAACCGAAGATCCAGCTTTTCGACGGCAGCGCATGAGGACAGGCAATCATTCCGAAGAGGCAGCTTTCCGGCACTTCACTTTCACCTGAAAGTACCGTCGGAAAGCTGGATCTTCTGTTTTCAGGTAAGTCTCTTTATATTGGATTTGTTTTTTGCTGCAATCGTAATTTTGGTGTAGGTGTGAAGCCTGTCTGGGTTCTCGTCACCGATAAGACGATTACCACCGCTCTTGGAAGCCCTGTATATGGCAATCTATATTTTACTGTTCCTGTGCATGCTCCTAAGAGCAGAGCAGGGGCATCGGGATGATGGGCCAGAATCTTTAGACTCACCCCCAAAATCTGCTATAGGACTCGGAAATGCGTGTTCTGCACCCGAGTTGTAGTAAACAATGATGAGGAGACGCCAAGAAGGAAGGATTCACTTGACATGAAGTATAGGTTAGTACTTTCAAAAGGAAACTTGAGTGGTTTTATATTCCCTAATGGAAAATTAGGACAAATCAGGACAACATCTCCAGTCCAGCAAGAAAGTGCCTCTTTCTTGTGAGGCCACACCCATTTGGACCACGTGAAGTAAGGACTGGCCCACAAGAAATTGGGACTTTTAAAAGGTTTAATGACAATTTCTTGCACAACACTAATAGCTAAAAATCTATGAATGGTCAGAAATGTGTTGGCTAATATGTGACAGGCAATCACACATAGGGATGAAAGTACTTGTGGAAAAATCAGGAGTATTGTTCCATTTTGATTGTAATTTTTTTAAAATAAATCCTAGCAAGTGAGCATGTCCTAATATTTTCTAGAATGAGAATTTTTTTTGCGCTTCGCTTTAACTGATGTATTTAAGATTATTTTTAATGTCAAAACAGTACCGCACTGGGGCTCAAAGATGGTCTTGTTCTATGCAGGGCCACTGAAAACTGTCTACATTTAAACTCTGTCTGAACACACATTTAGCAACGTTCAATGCTAACTAGTAAAAGGAAGGCTGCGAGAGTCTACAGGGTCCAGCGTGACCCGCGAGAGCTAATTCTGCTACCTGAATAAGAGACGCGGCGGCTGGTATTTGACGGTTAAAGTGCTTCTGTCTCTGCTTCTGCTGTACTTTTAAGGCAAAACCAGAGCCAAGGATTCCCTGTAAAAGGAAATAGATAAAATGATAAACAACTAGACAGTTAAACATCCCTGAAACAAATGACTAACAGGATGTATAGGTAAATGTTTATAGCACTATTAGAATATGTTATGTTAAAAGTCCACTTTAATATAGCACAGAGATAAAAAGAAAAACACATCAGGTGGTGTTTTAAAGAATATCATACATCATTGATGACTATATGGAGAAGTAGGTTCCTACCGCTGGTAATGCGAAGAATGAAATGGCGAAGACTGAGAAGCAGGATGCTATTGTTTTCCCAATCCACGTCTGGGGAACCTTATCTCCATATCCAATGGTTGTAACTGTGACCTAGGGGCAAAAGGTAGGTGTGTTTCAGGATATATGTAAAAGGACACAGACAGGAAGTCAATTACATAGAGCACTGCACATGCCCCCCAAAACATCTTGGTTTTGCACAGATAAGCCTGCTTGATTTCCCATCAGGGGCAGGCTGGGCCGGGGGGCAGGGGGGCATCAGTCCCCCGGGCCGCTCAGTTTAACCACTGTTAGGGCCGGCCGCCCAGCCAAGGGATGAACTATTACCTAATTATTAACGGCGGGCGCATCACATGACACGCAATGGGGCCGTGTCAGCGCACAGTCGGGCGCATCACATGACACGCGATGCGGCCCCCTGTGTGCCCCCCGGGCTGAAACTTGCCAGCCCGCGCCTGTCTACCATGATACATCACAGCGCATGTCTACTCTCCTCGCTAGAGAAATTACAAGTGTGCCTAGGTGTGCAGAGGATGTAAAAATAGAAGGGAAAGCTTCTACCACTTTAGGACAACCCTTTCATTAATTAAAACGTTTCAGTTTTTCTCATAAGATACAGCTTCTCTTTAGTCTCATTTAAGGCTTAAATTAATCATGAGAGTAAGTTTACAATGGGACCCCTCTGCACAGTGAAACACCCCTAACAATAAGCTCTATACACCCTTTTAAATCCTTTCAATAATTTTCCTCCATAAAATTAAATCTTAATTTTCACTGCTCAGGCAACAGTAGATGCATCTGTGTGCCTACTCTCTACTTCTCCAAGGAACACGCTCGCACCAACCAATTAAATCACTGCAAACTTCTGCCCTTTGCCAAAGTGCATATGTTTACGGATTTCCAAGAGTCCTCGGTGCATTTGCACATAATCGAGGTGCACAGCTGGATCAATTTAATAACTGGGCACATGGGGCCTGAGCTACATGCAAAACAGCACTATTTGCGTATGATCAAGGATGCATCTGTACACGTCCGTATTTTGAGTAGCACACATCTTAAGATAGGTGCAGCCTTAAATCTAGGGTATAGGTGTATCTGGAGCAAAGATGTGACCATCATCATTATCAACTCTAAAATTTGCACCTGATTAAAATAAATGTGTTTCAAAATCCATGTAACCCAACATACGACGCATCTGAAAGGGGCACGCTCAACTTACGTCCGCACACACGAACTGTGCTGCACGTCCTGATCAACCGATCCAAGGGCAAGATACATACAACCAAATACTGACGCAAGTTGTAGTACAGTGCATACATTTTTCATCAGCTCATTGTTATGTCATGCAAATGTACTTAAGTACAACTCTAAATAAGGCCTATAGTGCATTAGAAATATTTAACATTACAATGAAAGGAGAAATATAAAATACAGGCAGGGGACAGCTAAAAGGGCAACCTACTCTGTTCTTGCTTACCATTAAATTCAACAAAAAGGCACCAGTGCAAAATATGAGACCTTTAGGGGTCATGGACCAATGATAAATACAAGTACATTGACTGTAAGAGAAATATATATATATATATATATATATATATATATATATATATATATATATATATATATATATATATATATATATAATATATATATATATTATATATATATATATATATATATATATATATATATATATATATAGTTTTGATAGTTTGCAAGACGACTTTTCATACTGGACCAACTTTTATTTTTTATTTAACTTCAATACAATTGAGGTATTTTATTGGAAATTGGATGTTGTAACTTACTGCCACTGGGCCCATAACAATGACACAGGTCAATTTTCCAGGTGTGAAAAGTCAATATCCCATTTTTTCTTCAATACATTTTGGTTAACAAACAGCTAAATTAAATAAGGGATCCTTGCAAATTCCTATATCACTGTTACAAAAGGTGCTAAAACTGGGTTACCGTTGCTCATTTCGCTAAAAGAGCCCATTAGGACTGCCTAGGATCCTGGCCTATAAGCTAAGGGATCCTACTGTACCCTTGGCACATCAAGATAAAGGGAGTGGATGCCATGCAAGATTACGGTTTCCTGCATAATAAATCATCGGGTACTAGGTGTACTTACGACTCCCCACCACAGAGCATCAGCATAGCTCCCAAACTGGTATTCTCCAGACTCATCGATCGCATCTTTTTCAGCAAGATACACGAAATAAGAAGAGAAGATCAAGCCCAGGAATCCAATGTACAGTGTTGTTATCAGTTCCTTGAAGATAGAACACAAATAAGGATAAATAAATAATACAAAATTAAATATATAATTATTTGATTTCAAGATAATTACAAAATATGCTAAATATGTTCAATTGTGACACATTCAATAAAATATAACACAATGTAACACACATTTTTGTATGCATCACCTCATAAAAGGATTTGTATTAACCTAATGGAGGAGAATTGGAAGACAGAATGAGGACATGTAGAAGTAAAAGTTGGAAAAAGGTAGGAGAAAGGAGTGTAGGGAATAGGAGTGTGTCACTTGTTTACCTGGAGGCAATTATTTATAAAACCTTGCTTAGGAGGAGCCCGTCCTCCTCTAAGGGTCAGCATAATGTAAGGGATTATCTAAAGAGTGATCAGTAAGCCAAACAGTACAGATGACTCTTCTATTTATTGACTCCATGGGCTAGATTTACTGAACTGCGGGTTTGAAAAAGTGGATATGTTGCCTATAGCAACCAGATTCTAATTATCATTTAGTACATTCTACAAAATGACAGTTAGAATTTGACTGGTTGCTATAGGCAACATATCCACTTTTTCAAACCCACAGTTTAGTAAATATACCCCCATGATTTGAGGAATAAGTAAACCATGGATCCCATATTTAGGTAAATCTATCCGCTTTATAGTGTAGAGAAAATGTGATCTTCTCCAAAGCAGCAAAAAAATAGATTCTGCTCTAAACAGCTTGAATCGGAGGCGGTAAAGCCTACTATCAAAATTCTGCAATCATTCAATTTGCTGCATGCAAGACACAAAGTGCTAATTTATCAGAGCATCTGCTAAGAACAGAAACAGTTAAATATCTGTTCGGAACCTGGTCAGTTCTATTATGTCTATCTGTAGAACTTCGACCAAAAAATGTTGAATTTATCTAGAGATTTCCAGTAGAAATCTTGCGACATGTCTACCAAACATGATAGAAGTCCCCTCATTGAATACAACCCTGCCACCAAACGGGATATTATTTTGAAGTGACAGTTACTTGTCTTAAGCTATCCTAATGCCAGCATCTCTGTTCTGCCTGATCACCTATAACCGAATGCTTAGGGCCAAATTACACAGGTCCAGTCTTTGTGCAATCAGTACACATGACAAGTTCTAAAAAGTAAAGAGGCGATTTTCTGTGGCCTGTGTTGTCAACATAGGATGATGGGTTTCATTAATCTGACAGTCTTCCTGTGAAAAAAATTGATACATTAAGAATATTTGTGATTACTTAAAATTATTGTTTGGGTTGGCATGTGTGGCTAGTTTACTTGAAAAAAATTTAATTTGCTTACCAAATCTGGATTTCTGTGCTAGCTTTAGAAGTTTGTTGGGTTTCTTTTTAAACTTAGTAAACAGATTAATGGGCAGAGCTGCAGCCTTTCGGAATGTTTACTAGGCTCCAGGTGCCCATACACAAGCCAATTTGGCCACTGCGCCCAACTGCCCAAATGGTTCGCTCTGGGTCAAATTTGGTCACACATGTACGCAGCCATACAGAGCTTGGGCTGATCAACAGGCAACATGACTCACTATTAATTTGGGCCCAAACATGTTGGTTTGTTTGAAATGGACTAGGTGGTGGTCAAAAATCACAGAACAGAAATTAATATGACATACCTGTCTGTGTATGAAAACCACTGATCCAAGTAATCTCCATGTGCCACCTTGTCGGTCAACATGTAACATTCGGAGGATCTGGAGAAATCGGATTCCCCTGCCAGACAATACCAGTTTAATGGACATGTGACCTTCATGAGACAATGAGCCTTACTGACATCTAACATATACTCTAAACATTAAAGCAACAAAAAAGTAAAAGTAGTTAAATACACACATATTATATATATATCAGATTTAGAGTGATGCATGTTGTAGAGCGATGCTTGTTGTAGAGCAATTTCCACTAATTACATCATTGATACATTTTGAGTCATTCAATACATTGTCATGCAAATATCGCTGGTTCCTCTACTATTCATGCTGAAATGTAGAAGTGCTAGGCACATCCCCTTCTTACAGTGTCCAAATTGCAAATATTGGAATATATAGGAAAGACCAGAACACAAAGAAATTAGCAACCAACACAACAGAAGTAGTACTAGGGAACTGGTTGATACCAATAAACCTGGTCATTGTTCCCAGGGATATATCTATAAAACCGGGAATGATCCCAGAAATCAGAGACTGATGGCAACCAGAGACAAGTGAAATAAATCAACGTTTTTAATTGGTCAGATTTCACCAATTTGTTTTGTTTTTTCAGGCAACTCTCAAAATTAATTATGAGGTTGCACATAAAGATTCCCATTTATTTATTTATTATGATTTAGCATTCTTCCGACACCTATTAAAAACAGTTTGCAAAAATAACCACACAAAGCTGGCTCTGACAGTAACTACTGGACAACCTGTGACTTTTTTCCCCACAAATTAGACTGAGGAACTTCGATGAGAAAAAAAAGTCTTGTGGCTTTCAGCATTTATCAAATGCATTTTTCTACTCATCATATTCTTAATCGTTCATTAAAAAATGTGTACAGACAAAGACTTACCTTATTGCTGAGGTTGCAAAAACTTGTCCATTTGATCCCACGCAAAGGACTATAACGGAAGCGACAACTACAATTAAATCTGCAACAAGAAAACATAATCTAATCAATTAAAACAGCTTGAATACCTAGTATGGTCAATAAACTGAATAAGCACTTTCTATCTAAAGTTGGCTACACAGACATCAATTATTTTCTTTTTTGTTTCCAAACAATTTCATTCCTGTCCAATCATTCAAGTACAATAAACGTAAATATGTTACCATCAAATGTGTTTATAAAAGTAATCTTTGTTTTTAACCAGATGATATGCAAATAGCTAGTTATTGCAGAAACAATTTTTTTGCAATTCATGCGCAATTTAGGACAGTTATGGTATCATAATAAATCGCATTGATACAAATACAATATGGACTTCAATAGGCTTCAATCCATTCACTTTTGATGAACATGTTTTCATCTAGAATTATCAGATTATTGATCAGTTTGGCCATCTACACTTGATTGTACTGAATGGTTATCCCTGACCCGTAAAAAAATCATCATACTGAAGGTTTAGATTGTGTTGTGTGCGGTCAGCTTAAAAAAATAAATGTACCCAAAATTTGGTATTGGGTGCTGTCCCATAAGTTATCATCACACAATATTACTTACCCGGGGTCCGGCATTGCACCAGATTTGTTGGGTCCTCTAAGGTCTGCCGTGGTCCTCTGATGCTCTCCTCAATGACCACAACCTCTCAGCAGAAGCTAAGGGAGCATCACTGGACCACAACAAATACTGAGTGACCCTCTGAATTGGCGGTACAATAGACTGTAGCCAAGTAATATTCCCTCATTATATTTAAAACTGATAATTAGTCATTAAATGTGTGCTGGATACATCTGAGCCCCACGTACCTATAACAGAAATAGGTTTCCTAGCAAAGCGAAGCCTTCCCCATACCCCGACATATTTGCTTCGACATCCTGCAGACCACAATCGGATAACATATTCTGTTCCAAAAAATACCACCAACACAATTTCCTGTAAAGACAAATATAAAAATATGTTATAAAAACTATACATTAAAAGTCCATAAACATGAAGTGAAATTACTTTAAGCACATTTAAATATTATGTGAAACTAGAACAGGTTTGCTTTAGAAATTGCCAAGTATATGAGAAAAATATTAGACTGCTGCGAACTCATCACCATAGTCGCGGACTAGAGTTCCCAGACTTCAGTGGCATCTCACATGTACGTAAAGCACCACTAAATAAACCTAACATACAAGTTGCCTTACACAAAGAAGCTAAAATTACATTCACAGATGAATATATATTTTGAGGGGAATGTAGTGTATATTTCTCCCAGACTCCCCTACTGGTTTTAAAGCTCCAATACAAACTGGGCAGAAGGAACTAATTACTTACTGAAACTGGACATAAGGATTTTTGTTTTTAAGTCTCATTTTTGCTTATCCCACGTGGAAAATCTCTTTCCTACAATCACAAATCAATAAAACTAGCTATGACCTATAGATCTGTGAGCAGAGCCCTCTTACCTCTGTCTGTATTACCCAGTATGTGTTTGTCCCCAATTGTAAAGCCCTACGGAATTTGTTGGCACTATATAAAATGTTGATGATGACCTAGTTAACATTAACTGGTGGGCTCTCCCTATATTTTTTTGTATGTTCCATAAACCCCCAGGTGACAATGATCCTGTCGTATTTATTCCCACACAAAATGTAAAGGTTCCCAAACCTAGTCAGAAATTAAGATATTTCATATTATATTAACATATCTTGTGCAGGCGAGTGTAAACAATTGGTCTATGTTATCAGCAATGGAAGGCTGTGGAGACACTTGCTGCAGCATCATTCAATAGCATTACTGGATTTACCTGGATTATCTTTGTGTATGTTTAAAGAGCTTATCAGAAACAAAACCTGTATTTAATTTCTTTAAGAACCTAGGCTTACATTTTTTTGTTGCCCTAAGCAACATTATTTGACTGTCCCAATCCCCTGTTCCCCAGTGCTGCAGCTCTCTACAGAACCAGCTTCCTATGCATCTTCTTTGTATAAAATAATTACATGCACTTAATTTAGCCCAAACTAAGTCTATGGTTAGTGTTTTAAATGAGTAAGTAAATAAAGGATTGTTAATATTGTGTCTGGATCCACTTCCCCTTATACAAACATGGGAAGAAATAACTTATTGTATACATTTATATTACTGGCACAGTGAACCTTGTGTATATTACTGTAAATGCAGTTAACAAATCAAGAGACTGACATTTCTGAGACAGGCACAGCATATAGCATGTTGATTGAGTATCCTGGTCTGAGTCCAGATAGAGGTGGTGGCGTCACCTTGACCACTACATTCTTGTGCTGAAGGAGTGGCCATAAAACTAAAGGGGGGGGGGTTGTCAACCTGCATTATGAATGGTAAACCAAACCTGTGTAAGGAATATAGAGAGGAGAAGCCAATCCTCATGACTAGACCAGAGATGAATTCAACTGCACGAGGGGAAAGTTCTTGTTCATTGGCCCAGTCAAATCATCCTCCGTGAGACTACCCCCTCTCCAGATTGGCCACACTAATCACATCAACCAATAGGATTGGTCCAGTATTTCAAGTACCTATTTGTGACTTTATGGCAGCGATAGAACCATTTTTAGGCTCTATATAATGAGCACATGTTGTATATGTGTCTTGTCTGTGTGTATCATCCCGAATGGTAAACCAAACCTGTGTAAGGAATATGGAGAGGAGAGGCCAATCCTCATGACTAGACCAGAGATAAATTCAACTGCACATGAGGGGAAAGTTCTTGTTCCAGTCAAATCATCCTCCGTGATGTGTAACAGCTCTTAAGAGCGACTATTGAGCAATACATACTACTATTCTTAAGATCATACTCTATTCATTTAAGACACATATCTGCTAAAATCCTGTCATCTACCGAAAAAAAAAAAAGTTAACACTCTAATCCATCCAATAGGAGGGGTCAGTAACAGCAGGTTACTGATGGCAAGAGGTATTTTAAAATGCATTAGATGCCGTTCTTACAAGAAATGGTATCCTTAGCTATAATTAGTAAAGTATATAATGAGAGTGACTGATCTAGGGAATTTATTTGATTGTCAATTTTGGAGTCAGCAAGGAAAAAAAAAAAATTAGGGTCACTTAACCATGTTGTGCGTTACTGTACTTTGTTACATATCTGCGATCGATTATCTAGTGCAATAGGCAGGTCAGCACCCCATCCTTATTGCATTGGGTACCCGCCCCCACTGCTTACCTTAGCAGGCAGGAGATGTGAGTGGCAGCCGCTTCACATGTAAGAAGCTGCTGGCTGCTTCTCCTTCGTGTCAGGCTATTGCTCTGTTTGGGGACACCCCAATAGCATTAAACACAACCTCTAACCATTGACAATTGCCTAGGTTTGCCAAATAGTAGTGCCAGCCATGGGAATATGATGTCGACAGCATTTATAACCAATGGAATAGGGTGTTGAAACTGCTGAATCAACTGAAACTGTATCACTGGTCAGCAATAATGTCTCCTCCCAGATGTAATCTGTGTGTTCTTTTTTCTGGGACAGTTCACCAGTGTAACTGGTCTTTGTTTGAATACCCCAAGCTATCCACATTTTGGAGGGATAGTCCTGCTTTCCATATCCAACAAAAGTGATGTGCTCTGCAATTGAGGATCTATCTTCGTAATTTGAAGGTGTAACTTGGGTGGATTGAGGCATGACTTGGACGGATGAGGTGGGACTGAAAATTTTCACATTTCCAAGGCTCAAAAGGTCTGAGGTATTTGCCAGTAAAATTCCTTTACAGAAGCACAGAGCTTCCATTCTCTCTCGCTCTAAGTTTGTCTGTGCTTTCATTTTTTGCAGCAGATCATCCCAGCGTATTTGAAAAGGGTAATCTATTCAACCTTCTTCAATAGAGCTCTATGGAATCAACACAGTACTAATTGAGTACCGCAGTACTAATCGAGTACCGCAGTACTAATCGAGTACCGCAGTACTAATCGAGTACCGCAGTACTAATCGAGTACCGCAGTACTAATCGAGTACCGCAGTACTCCAGAAGCGTGAAACACAGCATGATTGGCGTCCCAGCTTCAGCTAATGGGGGACTCTATTTACTACATGTGGCGGGCAAGTTATATAAAGCGGACTGTCTGAAACGTCCCCTTTAAGTTTCTTACAATAGGTGAGCCAAATATGCAGCAATATGACCCAATGTAAATAAACCTTTACCTAGTCCGTGAATACAAAAATACAAGTTCATGTTACGCTCAATAGATTTGTTGTTTTACATTTTTCTGTGCCAAAGAAAACATTCACGTATAAGAACAATGAATTCCAGTAATGGATTATGATGGGTAACAATGAAAATAAGTGTGAGAGTCTCTCAGCGTTTCTTCACAACAGCATTGCAGCAACTCCCAAACCTCCCACAGTAAGAATTACTTTCTGTTCGAGATTACCACAAAAAGGAATGTGAAAAGATAAATAGTGTATGAACAATAGTGTATCAGGCATTAAATATTACCACAGAGAATCAATTAATACTTTTTTTGTTTGTGTTTTATAAAAGTGCGTCAAGAACTGTACTTAAGTCTAGACAATGATGCACAAGTAGTTATGATAAAATAGTGACCAATAAAAGCATATATCATTCTCTAGAGGAGGAACAGTTGGAGAGCAACTGAAGCTTGCTCTAGGCAGTATACAGCCCTTTTTCAAACAGATTATTAGTTTGTCACCCTGTTCCGTCCTACTGGTTTTAAACTTGGGCAGGATCAACTTTATGAAGGAAGAATAATTTGTGGGGAGTAAGAATAGTCCTTGAAGTTTGAATGTGCTCCAAGTATGGACATACTTGCCAACTTTTCTAAAAGCAAAACTGGGACACAAATAAGCACCTCCCACAATCCATCCAAACCACACCTCTTTCTGGGTCCACCAATCCAGTCAGTGCCGCCAGGAACTGTTGGAATGTGTGGGTACAGATACAGGGGCATATTCACCTAAGGGCATAAAGTCATACTGCCAGTGAGAAGGGGAGTTTTCACCAGTGATATGGCTGTTTAGTCCCCGTCCCCCCAGTTTATTTAATACATATTTCTTTATTAGGACTGAAATGGGAGAGTGGTGGTCCAGGATGCTGGTCGGCCAGGAAGCACTCCACTCCCTACCTGCTTACCGGTAGATAGGATGGCTTGGCTGAAAAACTTAGTGCACACCTAGCCAGGGCAGGGAGTTAATTAGTTCTTGATGTATTGCTAGCATCTCTCCTGTTCCTTATTTCCCTTCATTCCTGAACTCACCTTCCTCTTCTGTTCCTCCACTCGTCTTTTTACAGCGTGGGCCAGCTTCCCCTCCAACGGCTGGTGCTTGCTCCAAACATGTGTCTGCCCCCCACAGCATTCAAGTTCTGCAGAACAACTTAGCAGGTAAGTGGGGATTAAGAATCAGGGTCTCCAAGAGGCTTCTCAAGCTCCCTGTAGGCAGCATGTACAACCTCTGCAAAACAGCAGTAATGTGCGTACACAGCCTAAGGGGCCTGTCCGTATACATCTTCAGCAAATGCAGATGTGCTGTTCAGTCCAGGGGCAAAGGTGTGATCACACAAAATAATAGGAAGCTCCTGATTGTGGGTGGGGGGAGAGTGACTATATTCCATCTAGCACCGATGGGGCTGGATTGCCATCTGCGCCCACATAATCAGCACCGCCAGGTCCCTCAAGAGATGCCCGGGCCCTTTGCATCCGCCCCCCCTTTGATGTCCGTGGGTGGACTGCTAATGTAATGTGGTGGGTGATATTAATGTAATGGGGTTATTAATGTAATACGGGGCTACTAAACTTATCTAATGTAACTGCTGGTGAGGACTGTTCATAAAAAAAACAAAAAACATTAAATTAAATGTGGAAGCTATTAATGTAATGTGGGGTTGATGGTTGCTATTTATGTTTTGTATATAATACAATGTTGGGTCTCTGTATATGATGTGTTGGCTAATAATCTAATGATATGCTTGGGGGGGGAAAGGTGCAGTTATTGATTTAATGTTGGGGGTATTCCTTTTCTGGTGGGTTAGTCTAGATTTTGTCAAATATGCTTCCACACAATTCTCTTCTTGTTTCATAAGACTCCCATCTTCCCTCCCATTGCCACATAGAATACAAGGACGACTGGCGGCCATGCGTCACAAGGGCATGGACGACTGGCGGCCATGCGTCACAAGGGCATGGACGACTGGCGGCCATGCGTCACAAGGGCATGTGTGACAGAGCTGGAGACATAATGTGTGACTATGGGAGGTGAAGGATCATAACGACCCTGAATTAAGAGACGTGCGTGCGGCAGTCGTCCATGCCCTTTGTTATATTTCAAACTTACTGCAGGTGTGTGCTGTATGCCGCATAATGTATGTTTCACATGTAATGGAGACTCCCACATTGGGAGGGCACCATATCACCCTAATCTATCGTATTGTTGCAGTACTTGTACCACCACTATTCTAAACCCACAAAATCCTGAATAAAAATGGTTTATTCTACTTAATTACTTAATTCATAAAAGGTTTCCAAATAAAAAAAATTCATTTAAAAAAAAATAAAAAATTAGATTTTCAATCTGTAATTTTACACAAACTGTTTTTTAAACTGCGATTTTCAGTTCCAAGCAAGCTGGCTCACACAAGTGCACACAAGGGTGGAAACCGGCATGGCAAAATGGTTAGGCAACTCTGATCACTCCAAGCCAATATTGACTGGCAGCTGGGAAAATTACTGCGCAAAGTATTTTTTATTGCAATGATCAAAAAAAAAAAAAATACCTCTCTCTACAATCAGGGCATAATATATAAGCTCTACAATCCTGGTTATATTTCTAACTTTCGTAGTTCAATACTGAATATAGTTAGCCGGTTAAGGTGTAGAACACTACTGAATAGCATGTTAAAAAAACAAATACAAACCAAAAAGGAGCAGTACAACATGTAACTAAAAGCAGTATATTTTACATACCATCCAAAATAAGGTCTCTGTGGCCAAATTTGAATACTGCTGTATTGTAGAAAGCACACTGAATATGAGGCATATCAGCACTATAAGAAATCTGTAAAGAGAAGAAAAATGTTAAGTTAACCAACCAAACTACTGAGTACTAAGTAAATTTCATACTACTGTCCATGCAACAACGGATTGTCAACTCCAGTCCCATAAAGACACATATAGTGAGATATTTACCAGAAATGATGAATTAACCTGTAATGCTATTTTCAAGAAAATTACACCAGAATTGTTGCTCTACATTTTTTTTAAAGCCTTTCATTTCCACCAAGAATGGTGCCTAAATCAGTATAAGTAGAAGAGAAAGAGAAAGATAAGAAGTGTGGTTTAAACATGCGCTAGATAGGTAGATATATTATACAATAGATAGATTTGAGATCGATAAGTATGAGCAGAGGTGGAACCCCAGCCATTGCCAGGGGTGCAACGGTTATGGGCCCGGAATAAGGTGATGCCCCCTCACCCACTATGCCCACCACTGCTTTGTTCTTCTGGAAATGCGTAGTGAAGCCCAGTGGGTCCTACAGGGGGTGGGTATCAGGCATAGCCCCCCCACCCTGATTTAGTGAAATCATTATCCACTTCATACATTTATAATGTATGTTGATAATTCAACTTCTTCAGAAACACAAAATACCTAAACTGTATAATGCAGGAATAAGTTTTCCCGAATTTCCTTGCATTTTGGAGAGGTAAGCTCACCCCTGCAGTAGAACTGGGTAGCCTGCATTTAACTAGGAACACTTTCCTCAGCTCAATTTCTCAAATCAGAACATGAACTCTGCACCCAAGTGCATTTGCATCAAAATAAGAGTCTTGACATTACAGAACGCCATATCTGCTGCTTATTGCTTACAAGCTGGAAGCGGTAAAATGCTTGCTGGCAGCGGTAAGGGGACTCTTACTTACTCGCCAGCCAGTTTTTGGCCCACTGCCGTCTTGCTTATGTGCACTGGAGACAGACTTGGGCTTCCAATTCCAGATTCATTAAATAAAAAATTTAAAAATATAGAATAAAAGTATGAGTATTTGAAAAATATGAAATATAAAAAAAGCAATTGAAAAAAGTAATTTGCATAGAGAAGTTTCGCCGGAGGCCCATGGTGATGCCTGTTGATAGCTACCACCGGTCCGCGGCTTTGTTATAAAGAGAAGCCCTTAAACTTGGTAAAAACTCCAGTTTTTGCCGGAGAAGGGGATTTTCTCCCTTTGTTAAATAGACCCCTTTTTAAGAAGTTTTTATTTAAAAAACAAAACAAAAAACACTATTTGACATTAATATAACGTTTGTGAATTACTGAGATGAATAATATACTGCGCTGTAGTTGGCTGATGTCTGTTTACACATACAATAGTGATCAATGGCCATCCACATTTACTAACCAGTCCCAAATCCAGTTAGACTTTCATTGGGCAAAATAATCTTTTGCATGGCAAACAATGTTGGGCCAATGTGGACTAAAATATCCAAATTAGCCAATCTGATTGTAGTATGCACGGCTAGCTTAACACTCACCTAGGCAATACTCTACAAAATTATTAAAAAAATACTTGGTTGTTCCACAATTATCCAAATAATGTTACGAGCCGCGGCAGTGCCCATAGCCCCGGCCATCCCCTTGACAACCGGGACGTCACTTCCGGCCTGATTATTGTAAAGGCAAAGGCCGGGATGCCCAGATGTCAGTTCGGTGGGGGAATTAGCCAGGCTAGTGCACAGTAGGGGGAAATCTATTATCAGCCTCCTGGGTTTAATTCTCTTAGGCTGTGCCTTCCCAGTTGCGATTGGCTGTTCGTATTGTATTTAAGGCAGGGAGGACTGAGCCTCCCTGCCATTTATAGCGTTCAGTATCCTGGCTGCTGACCTGCTCCTGTACTCTGTTTCTGTACTTCTGAATTGATCCTTCTGTGTATGACCTCTGGCTTGTTTCTTGGACAGTTCTTGACTTTGCGCATCTCCTGCCATCGTGTCCTTGCCCGCACTACGGTTATATCCATATTACTATAAGCTTGTACTACTCTGAGTTTAAGACCTGGGGGCACCCGAGTACCTATGAGTGCAAAAAGCTCTACGGGAAAGGCGGCTGCTATAGGTGAAAACCTCTACCAACTGTTCTACAAGCTTATGACAATAGCCGTTAGCCATCGCAAATAATGGGTATATTGTTATTGTAATCATCATTCTTTAAAATAACGTAAGAGCATTACTGATCTTCTATAATGTTTTTATTTCCTCACTTCATTACTCCCCTTCTCTGCTAAGCTGTACATGGTAATTTTACAATTCTTTTTGATAATCACTGCTTGCTCACATCTATTGCCCGCTTCATGGGTGATATAGGAGAGAATAACATAGCTTTCACTCATCAAATTTAAAGCACATTTTTTTAATGTGCCAGTGCATTCAACTGAGCTGCAGAATAAGGAACATTGTACCATCCAATTCTTAAGAAAACTCCATTATAAGTTGAGTTTTCCTGCACTTTCCTTATGAACACTGCTTACAATGTGCAGATGTCTAAGAGAAGGATCCACAAAGTAAAATTTAAGGTGTTGTTTTCAGAGCACCCTCCCCTTTGACAATTACCTGGTGGCTCCCTATGTCCAATAACTGTAGGGGGTCAGAAGATGGACGTTCCGGTTAACTTCATTCCTTAATAACCTACAATCAATTATCCAGCATTCTTTCTAAAAGAAGGCTTCCCATTGGGGGAATTACTTTTTGAGTGTTCTTTAAAATTCTTTCATACTAACTTCTAGATGTCATACACACCATATATAGGTTTTATTAAAACACATATGCACACACAAAACTAAAAGCTGTGTGATACAGAAATGGACACATTTACCAACCTTAAACTGGCTCCCCTTCTACTAGAGAATCCTCTTTAAACTCCTCACACTCACTTACAAGGCCCTCTCTCTCCAACTCCACTGCTCCTTACATCTCCAAGCTTATCTCCATACATATTCCCTTCCGCTCTCTACGCTAATGACAGTCACCTTTCCTCCCATCTGGTAACCACTTCTCACTCCCTTATCCAAGATATCTCCTGTGCTGCGCTCCCACCACCAGTACAATCTCCCTCATTCTATCCGACTATCCCCTAGCCCATTGTTAGCTAACCTGTGAAACTACAAGTCCCAGCATGCTTTGCCAATATATAGCAGCTTATTGCTGGAAGGGTATGCTGGGACTTGTAGTTTCAGAACACCTGGAGTGTCACAGGTTAGCCAACACTGCCCTAGTCTGTATTGCTTCAAATGGTCATTGAAAACCCACCTGTTTTGAAAAGCTTATCTGTCCTCCCCTAAACCATTTCACCATGTACTATACCTCACCTTCTTTCACTCTCCATCTCTCCCACTCTTGCTTCTTGCCCTCAGATCCCCTTACATTGGCTCACCCCATGTGTCCAACAGGTTTCCTGCCCATTTCCCTTTAGATTGTAAGATCCAGTAAGCAGGGCCCTTTTCCCTCCTGGCCTCATTACCTATAACTTTTGCTCACCAGCTACACTGCACACCTCCATCTTGGGCTCTCTGCCCATTGACTCCACTCCTCCATTGTCTTTGCACCTCTTTTGATGGCTCTAAAACTGTTAGTTGCGCCCACACTAATGGGCACTGGGGGTGATTATATCCCTTGCACCCTAGTAGCTATGTTGAGAGTTGTAGTGTTATTTATTTACTGTATTGGGTTAATATGGAGCACTACACTCTGTCTCCCATTTTGGTAGTGGTGTCGCCTGATCTAGTGAAGACAGGAGCAGCCTCCAGCCGTCCACATTGCTATACCGAGCATGCCCAGACAGGAAGTTTGGCTCTCAGCAAGCTCTGAAAAGACACGATAACTGGAGCTGCATCCTTTTTGTGTTCTCTTACTTATATATAAAGTGAGCAGAGGCGCAAAATATATATGAGCAACATGTTTTCTGACATTGCTCACAATACAAGCTTACTACCATCTGCATATATGAATGTACTACAATAGAGTTAAGTACATTAACAGCATAAACTTGTCATACTGCCTTTCTGTTACAGTCGATATCAACTGTGAGCAACTGTGTATATGTATAGATCTGCTACAATAAGTTCTGAAATAAAACCAACAAGTCTACAAGCTTCTTGTGGTTTAACATCCACCACCAACGCCGCTGACACCCATTACATATAACAGCACAAGTGCCCTAATAATAGGTTTCTGCCAATATATTGCACTGTTATACCATGTAGAGTCTTGTTGTTGACCTCTGTATAGTGCTGCGGACCTCATGTGGCCCCCTATAAATAAATATTATTATACTGTCTCCTCTCGCTTCTCTCCGCTCCCCTCAGTGACTCTCAACCTGTCATCCGTGCCCACCCTCTTGGGCCATAGTTACCTGCCTGTACTCACTTTTCCCCTCCCTCCCTCTCTTTCATGCTGTGCCTGAAGCCCCCAGAGTTATAGTGCTTACTGTTACTTGTACTGTGCTTTTTCACCTTGTACTGTGCCATTGTTTGTCCTTGTACGGCGCTACGGATACTTTGTGGCGCCCTATAAATAAAAATTAATAATAATAATTTATTATTATTATTAATAATAATAAATAAATAATTATAAATAAAAAAAATAAAAAAGACACATTCCTTAAGAAATCCACAGAACTCTATTAGACAGAAAACACAAGAAGATGGCAGCCTTTTCAAGG
The DNA here is from genome assembly GCF_038048845.1 of Mixophyes fleayi. Taxonomy (NCBI): domain Eukaryota; kingdom Metazoa; phylum Chordata; class Amphibia; order Anura; family Limnodynastidae; genus Mixophyes; species Mixophyes fleayi. Next base: position 17,172,846 of record NC_134411.1, on the reverse strand, counting down.
AAATTCCTAAATCTTGAGCAATTCTTAAGCAATAATAAGCAGTAATCCCAAACCTATTCCAAACATTTTGGAAGTGTTCCTTTTATTATTAGCACCACAATTAAAGCACTTTGAAACTTGTACTCAGACGTAAGCAGACATTTCTTAATCCGATCAGTTTAAACTGGTTATAGTACAGGTGGAAATAACTTCTTTCCAAAGCTATAATTATTCAAATCAATAAGAAAGCTTCATTATATTATTGTTGTCCTTTATTTTACATTTATTTATTTTTATTTTATTTATTTTTATTTATTTTTACTTTATTTATTTTTAACTTTATTCTACCAGAAAATATGACATTATATAACAAATATGACAATGTGTCACTTACAGATACCAGAGGATGGACTAACAGATCTGAAAAATTCTGTTTTTATAAAGGTAATATAGGCTTTTGTTGAATGCCTCTTTATTGAAAACTTACATTTTTAAGACTCATACTGATTTAGAAGTGTGACAGGATGGACCGCCTATGCTACCCTGTCTGGTGCTGCTGGGAACCGGCTGGACTTACTTTGCCACCGTTCCCTTTCGTTATCCAAAATGCACCCTCTTGCCGCAGTAGGAGGTGCTTACAAATGCTGCCACCACTGGACTCCTATACCGGAATCCAGAACCGGGTTTCTTCTGGGTAACTGACGCAGCGAGTGTACCCCGTTACTGGTGTACCTGGGCTGGTACTCCTGATCTATTCCTATAGATCAGGGTTGCTGTGGATATATCCCCCCTGGCCTATCACACTGACCAGGGCTGCAGTGTAGCAGGCAGAGTGGTAGTACCGGAAAAGCTGGGTCCAAGCTCAAACAGCCAGAGAACGGATTAGATTTAGGGTCTAATCTGCAGGTCACAGGAATACAGCAATATTGAAGATGTTTTCAAGCAGGTCTTTGAAGCAAGTGATGTTTATTTGCTCTCACACTGGTTGGAGGTACCAGTGGTCAGGTCAGATGAAACAAGAACGACGATACATTTCAGTGTACAAGACAGTGCTTTTTATACGGATTTGGACACAGGCTATTTTTAGAATCAGGATGCAATGTGTTTACACAAACATGGTTTTACATGCATTGCAAACAATATTTACACTTATCTGTGAAATTCTAGAAACGTTGTGATGTCCTGCACCTTGTTTTTAGACACAGGAAATCTAGCAAGTCAAAAGGTCTTATTCAGATGAATACTCTCTTCAGTCGCAGAATACACAATCCCAAAGAAAGGTACAAACCCCAAACAAGTAATTTCCCAAACATCACGATACACAAAGAGTTTCTAAACAAAGGTTCATTGCGTCAGATATATACATCAGAAATAAGGCATCTCCTTTAGCATGGCTAAAACAGAAAAAAGCAAATTTTCTACCCTGGTCTCAGAAATAACGATTTCCTATATCAAAATATCAAAGATAAGTTCATTGGCAACTATATAAATAAGCGCCCTGCGCTATTTCCTTTGAATAAATTTATACCACAAGTTATTTATAAGTGATCCAGTCACAACAAGCTTTTTAACTTTTGCACTAGGCAGTGTCATTTGTAATTACTTAAAGGAACAGTAACCTCAAAAATTGGCTTTGCTTTACTGTGCCTCATACAAGGCAATGCATACTGTATCATGAATAGTTTCATGTTGTTTCTTTACTATAGCTTTGAGCAGGGCCAGTGAATATTTTTCAGCACAGGCAGGCTTGGCAGGGCGCCTTGGTAAGCGCAGAGCCCTCCTGCCGTGCCTACCATGTTCCCCCGACAATGACGTTGAGCAAACTTTTTCAGACACCCCCCTCTGATGCAATTCACGTTGCAGGTTGAACAATAGGGCTCCACACACAGCAGGGGAGATAATCTTTGACTTGGATTTCCAGCACACACAATTCAATATGATCATATAGGATTGGGTTTTGATTGTGAATAGTCATGGTTTTGAAGTCCAAAGACAGTGTTATTGTTGCTTGGCTCCATTATGTGTGGTCAGCTTTATAATGACTAGTAAATTCTTTACCATTCATTGTTGGTCTACTCTATTCTTACATTGCATTGCAAGCTCGACAAACGCATAAGCCCTGTAGCTTTTAAAGTTTGCAACTAGACCCATCGCTCGACCATAATTGCCCAATTTTCAGAGCTCTGTGAAGTTGGGGGTTTGAAGGGGGTCATAATTCCCCACCCACCACAACATGAAGCAGCCTGAACTGCAGCCATCACACTGGGTTCCACCCACTGCTTCTCTGGCCTGGAGTTAGGAAGGTTTCCAGACTCTCTTGGGAGTCCAGGAGATCATCCACTATTTCGGAAGTTTCCCAGACATTCCAGGGAATTTGGCAACTATGCTCTGGACCGTGACCCTTGTTACCCTCATGTGTCATGTCTTACTATATAATTACACGACAAGAGTTATTTACCGGATGGATTAAGAAATACTAAAATTTGGAGGTGGTAGTTTTTTGAGTTAGAGTTGGAGTCGTACTTGCTCTTTTTAAGAATGCTTGTTCTGACAAATATATTATAAGTATATTATATATTGAAATGCCACACTTAGTGGAAATTTTATGTTTTCTCCACATTTGAGTGTCTTGCAATCCAGTCTGTGAATTCCACCTATACAATTGCTGTAATAAGACCTATAGCCCTGTCTCAGGATGTTTAATTTGGCAGTCTTTTTGTTGGCATATCACCATTTTCAGTTGGCTGTAGACAACATTTCCATGCACATGCTTCCTTCTTAAGAGTAAATAATATGCACTCCATGCTAGTGACAATCTATATTACAATGTGTAGTCATTTCCTGTATTTTTAGGGCGATCCATTAACGATGACGGTAACCATATACTTATTGTCTCAGGAGTGTAATAATTCTGTTTGACGCACTGACTTTCTAACACAAAGGGCTAGATTTACTAAACTGCGGGTTTGAAAAAGTGGAGATGCTGCCTATAGCAACCAATCAGATTCTAGTTATTTATTTAGTACATTCTACAAAACGACAGCTAGAATCTGATTGGTTGCTATAGGCAACATCTACACTTTTCAGACCCGCAGTTTAGTAAATATACCCATAAGACTATTTTACCTCAAATAGAATATTAACACTTTAAATTGGAAATAGATTATAAAGAGATAAACTAATACAATTACCTGTCTCTATAATTTTGATAGGTATATAGGTGAAGGAAAGAACATATTTGGCAACACGGTTTTTGAATGACTGATTTAAAGTCTGTAACTTCAGCTGACATCATAAAATGGTCTCTGGGGACAACTGTCTGCATGCATCTAAACAAGCAATGTGGTCTTGGTGGATCTTTGAGTACTGTAATCGCCATTGCATCATATTGACACAATTCAATTATAATGTATGCTTTTGCATTGTAAGCCTATTTAAGAGGTATTGCTGTATTACATGTACCGCCACAACATCCTTTCCCCGTTTCAGGATGGCCATAGCAGGGTTAATTCATAGAAAAAATACTTTATTGAAATAAAACAAAAATTCCCAATAAGTGTTGCAGAATTAATAATAATTATTATTTTACTATTTAACATTTGTATTGGGTCACACATATACATGCATGACTGGCAGGCAAAGTGGTAAGAAGACTATTTTATAAGTAAATTGGGGTGATACAAGATTTTTTACCACATTATAGTTAACAAGTTAACCCGTGCATGATACTTATGCATTCTAGTCAAATCAAGCTACTTAAGGTGTTAAAAAGGTTCTTGTCATGCATTTGGGCCTAGCCCAGGCCTCCTCAGGGGAAGAGCGTTACTTCCCGACGCAAGCGCCCTTTTTTAACGTGGTTTTGTCCACGTGTCACCGCCTCATCATTTTTCTCCATCACCTCATCTTTCATCTTCATCGCCACATCCTTCATCAAGCTACTTAAGGTGTTAAAAACTCCCCACTGTCACCCCCGGCAACCACCAACCACTCCCAACTGTCACTTCTCCTTCAAGAAATATATAGGTCAGTGTATAACTCTGCCCAGCAGGTGGCGCTGCAGCTTGTTTTTTGTTTTTTTTCACACACGCCACTAGGCATTTATATGGTAGATAGAGCCTTAATGCTTTCTAATTCATTGTAGAATAAAACAGTTTTGCCATTTACAACGCACACTTTTAAATCCTTAGGCATGCCAAAGGCTACCGTGTCCTGAACCTGTGAGACTTCCTGCTCTAGTGGCAGCATGATCCGGGTCAATGTTCCACGTTGGAGTCATGCCCCACTTGTTGACTGCCGTCTGGATCACTTCTGGCTGCAGTGAAGCCTTTTAGTGCGTTTGGGAGATGCCTACACATACAGGCAATAGGCGCTACATGTGGTCATCTTCCAACAGCACCTTCCTTTCAATTTCGAGAAATCATCTGCAATGTCACAGCCTCTATGAGCACCGTAAGGGTCATCATTTAGCAGAACTGCAAGTCTCAAAAAGAAAAAAAAATTAATAATTGTAATGAGAAACTGTACTGGCGCCCATGGGCCATCCAGGGTTGTAAAGTGCCAACTACGCCTATGTTGCTTTAATTATTATTAATAAACAGTAAAAAAAAAAAATACGCAATGTCACTCTCTGGTAAAAGCACATAGGTACTCATATTCCCAATCCTAGTTCTTTCCCAATCCTAGTTCTTTTGTAGGCTTTGCTATAAATATTAAATATAGGAGGATGACCTTTCCAAGCACAGCTAAGAAATAACTGCATAGTATATCATACAGACAACTTTACAGTAAGATCAGGTTCCACCTATACTTGTAACTATTATGCCAAACGTACGTGTCAAGCGCTACATGTCTAACGCTTTTGCTTGTTAACTGCCAACAATATGCAAATAAGATTAAATAGAAAAAAGAAAAAAAAAAAAAAACCTCTCCTGGGGAGTTAAAATTGCTTAAACCCACTAGTATTATGTGATTTATGACTATGTACATGCATCAACTCTTCCCACGAAAAAAACTAAAAAACAGGAACTGTTAATGTATGTAAAGCATAGTTGCGGGAGACTCCTGGATTAGGGCGAGACCTCTCAGACACCCAGGAGCAGTCTCATGAAAGGGCGCATACCTGCCTGAGAAGTGGGTGGGATTTGCTGTGAGGACGCAAATCATGTCTTCAAGATTCAATGACCACTGCGTGGTCAGAGGTGCAATGATGAAATCAGCATAATGCCTTGTCCACCCACTTGATCACAGATTAGCATAATCATGTTACACCACTTGACATTAGAGATGAGCGCACTCAGATTTTGTGAATCCGAGCCCACCCGAAGGTTTCCGATCCGAGCCGGATCCGAGACAGATCCGGGTATTGGCGCCAAATGAAAACCTGAAACCGAGGCTCGGAGTCATAATCCCACTGTCGGATCTCGCGATACTCGGATCCTATAAATTCCCCGCTAGTCGCCGCCATCTTCACTCGGGCATTGATCAGGGTAGAGGGTGTGTTAGGTGGTCCTCTGTCCTGGTAGATCTCGTGCTGTGCTGTTTAGTTCTGTGCTGTGCTGTGTTCTGCAGTATCAGTCCAGTGGTGCTGTGTGCTGTGCTCTGTCCTTCTAAGGGCATAGTTAATTCCCCATTATTCCCCATTTTCCAAAAAATAAAAAGTTATAAAAAAAAAAATGAATTACAACAAAATTTGCAAAACCAATCCTGCAGTATAAGTCCAGTGGTACTGCAATATTACCAAGTTCACACATTCTGCAGTATCTTGTGCTACATATAATGGAGACCAAAAATTTGGAGGATAAAGTAGGGAAAGATCAAGACCCCCTTCCTCCTAATGCTGAAGCTTCTGCCACTAGTCATGACATAGACGATGAAATGCCATCAACGTCGTCTTCCAAGCCCGATGCCCAATCTCCTAGTAGAGGGCATGTAAAATCCAAAAAGCCCAAGTTAAGTAAAAGTAGCAAAAAGAGAAACTTAAAATCATCTGCGGAGAAACGTAAAGTTGCCAATATGCGATTTAAGACACGCAGTGGCAAGGAACGGATTAGCCCCTGGCCCGTGTTCATGACTAGTGGTTCAGCTTCACCCAAGGAACTAAGCCCTCCTCCTCCCCCCCCCTACAAAAAATTTGAGAGAGTTATGCTGTCAGCAACAACACAGCAAACAACTCTGCCTTCTAAAGAGACATTATCACAAATCCCCAAGGCGAGTCCAAGGGTGTTGGTGGTTGTCAAGCCTGACCTTCCCATCACTGTACGGGAAGAGGTGGCTCGGGAGGAGACTATTGATGTAGCTGGCGGTGTGGAGGAACTTGATGATGATGATGCTAATGTGGTTATTGTAAATGAGGCAGCAGTGGGGGAAACAGCTGATGTCCATGCGATTAAAAAGCCCATTGTCATGCCTGGTCAGAAGACCAAAAAATGCACCTCTTCGGTCTGGAGTTATTTCTATCCCAATCCGGACAACAATTGTATTGCCATATGTAGCTTATGTAAAGCTCAAATAAGCAGGGGTAAGGATCTTGCCCACCTAGGGACATCCTCCCTTATACGTCACCTGAATAACCTTCATAGTTCAGTGGTTAGTTCAGGAACTGGGGCTAGGACCGTCATCGATACAGGGACACCTAAATCCCGTGGTCCAGTTGGATACACACCAGCAACACCCTCCTCGTCAACTTCCTCCACGATCTCCATCAGATTCAGTCCTGCAGCCCAAGTCAGTAGCCAGACTGAGTCCTCTTCAATACGGGATTCATCTGAGGAATCCTGCAGCGGTACGCCTACTACTGCCACTGCTGCTGTTGCTGCTGTTAGTCGGTCATCTTCCCAGAGGGGAAGTCGTAAGACCGCTAAGTCTTTCACAAAACAATTGACCGTCCAACAGTCGTTTGCCATGACCACAAAATACGATAGTAGTCACCCTATTGAAAAGCGTATAACTGCGACTGTAACTGCTATGTTGGTGTTAGACGTGCGCCCGGTGTCCGCCATCAGTGGAGTGGGATTTAGAGGGTTAATGGAGGTATTGTGTCCCCGGTACCAAATCCCGTCGAGATTCCACTTCAATAGGCAGACTATACCAAAAATGTACAGAGAAGTACGATCAAGTGTCCTCAGTGCTCTAAAAAATGCGGTTGTACCCACTGTCCACTTAACCACGGACATGTGGACAAGTGGTTCTGGGCAAACGAAGGACTATATGACTGTGACAGCCCACTGGGTAGATGCATCCCCTTCCGCAGCAACAGCAACATCTGCATCAGTAGCAGCATCTACAAAATGGCTGCTCGTGCAAAGGCAGGCAACATTGTGTATTACAGGCTTTAATAAGAGGCACAACACTGGCAACATATTAGAGAAACTGAGGGAAATTATCTCCCAGTGGCTTACCCCACTTAGACTCTCATGGGGATTTGTGGTGTCAGACAATGCCAGTAACATTGTGCGGGCATTAAATATGGGCAATTTCCAGCACGTCCCATGTTTTGCCCACACCATTAATTTGGTGGTGCAGCATTACCTCAAGAGTGACAGGGGGGTGCAGGAGATGCTTGCGGTGGCGCGCAAAATTGCTGGACACTTTCGGCATTCAGCCAGTGCCTACCGCAGACTAGAGGCACATCAAAAAACCATGAACCTGCCCTGCCATCACCTCAAACAGGAGGTTGTGACGCGCTGGAACTCCACCCTCTATATGCTGCAGAGGATGGAGGAGCAGCAAAAGGCCATTCAGGCCTACACAGCCACCTACGACATAGGCAAAGGAGTAGGGATGCGCCTGAGTCAAGCGCAGTGGAGACTGATTTCCGTGTTGTGCAAGGTTCTCCAGCCGTTTGAACTTGCCACACGAGAAGTCAGTTCCGACACTGCCAGCTTGAGTCAGGTCATTCCCCTGATCAGGCTGTTGCAGAAGCAGCTGGAGAAAGTGAGGGAGGAGCTGGTAAACCATTGCAATTCCACCAAGTATGTAGCTCTTGTGGATGTAGCCCTTCGTACGCTTTGCCAGGATCCGAGGGTGGTCACTCTTTTAAAGTCAGAGGAATACATTCTGGCCACCGTGCTCGATCCTCGGTTTAAAGCGTATGTTGTGTCTCTGCACCGCTGTAGACTTGTATCCACCGGAAACAAAGACCTGCTGGTCAGGAGATTGTCCTCTGAAGAGGACCGTGACATGTCAACAGCTCCACCCTCATTTTCTTCCACATCTATGGTTGCGAGGAAAAAAGCTCAGTTTTCCCAAAAGAGGCACTGGCGGGGATGCTGATAACATCTGGTCCGGACTGAAGGACCTGCCAACCATTGCAGACATGTCTACTGTCACTGCATTGGATGCTGTCACAATTGAAAAAATGGTGGAGGATTACTTTGCTGACACCATCCAAATAGACATGTCAGACAGTCCATATTGTTACTGGCAGGAAAAAAAGGCAATTTGGAAGCCCCTGTACAAACTGGCTCTATTTTACCTGAGTTGTCCCCCCTCCAGTGTGTACTCCGAAAGAGTTTATAGTGCAGCGGGGAACCTGGTCAGTGAGCGGCGAAGGAGGTTGCTTCCTCACAACATTGAAAAAATGATGTTTATAAAAATGAATAATCAATTCCTCAATGAAGTACAGCACTGCCCTCCAGATAGTACAGAGGGACCTGTGGTTGTGGAGTCCAGCGTGGACGAATTGATAATGTGTGAGGAGGAGGAGGAAGTACACACTGTAAGGGGAGAGGAATCAGAGGTTGAGGATGAGGGCGACATCTTTCCTCAGTAGAGCCTGTTTAGTTAGTACAGGGAGAGATGAATTGTTTTTTTGGTGTGGGTGCCCAAACAAACCAATCATTTCAGCCACAGTTGTTTGGTAGGCCCTGTCGTTGAAATGATTGGTTTGTTAAAGTGTGCATGTCCTATTTCAACGACATAAGGGTGGGTGGGAGGGCCCAAGGACAATTCCATCTTGCAACTCTTTTTTTGGCATTATGTGACCATTTAACAGTCGTTTGCCATGTTCAAAAAGTAAAACAAAATGTCAACAAATTCAAAAAATTAAACCCAAAGTAAAATGCCCTGTCATAATTTAAAACAAGAGGTATTGACGTGCTAGAACTACTGTAGTGTTTATATGTTATAAACACTACACTTGGAAGTTGGAGGAGGTATTGTGGCCCCGGTACCAAATTTAGTATCGGTGCCACTCCACTACGCAGTCCATAAACTTTTTCTTTGGAATTCAGACCCGTGGAGGGTTTTTTCATTATATTGTGGCCCCGGTAAAAAATTGTGCACCGGGGCCACCCCACTACGCAGTCCAGAAACTTTTTTGGTCGAATTCAGACCCGTGGAGGGTTTTCTTATTATATTGTGGTGACCACTCCTCTACGCAGTCCAGGTACAATTATTGGTGGGATTAAGACCATTTGAGGGTTTTCTTCTTATATTGTGGTGACCACTCCTCTACGCAGTCCAGGTACAATTATTGGTGGGATTCAGACCATTTGAGGGTTTTCTTATTATATTGTAGGGACCACTCCTCTACGCAGTCCAGGTACAATTTTTGGTGGGATTAAGACCATTTGAGGGTTTTTAAATTATATTGTGGTGACCACTCCTCTACGCAGTCCAGGTACAATTTTTGGCGTAATTAAGACCAGTTGATGGTTTTCTTATTATATTGTGGGGACCACTCCACTACGCAGTCCAGAAAGATACCTCGTTGCAACATTTTGGACTAATAACAATATTGTGAGGTGTTCAGAATACTCTGTAAATTAGTGGAAATGATTGTTATTGAATGTTATTGAGGTTAATAATAGCGTAGGAGTGAAAATAAGCCCAAAAACGTGATTTTTGAACTTTTTATGCTTTTTTCAAAAAAAATCCGAATCCAAAACCTTTCGGCAGGTGTTTTGCGAAACAAATCCGAACACAAAACACAAAACACGAGACACCAAAAGTCGCCGGTGCACATCCCTACTTGACATCTTGCATACACGATGAATGAACAGTAGATAACTAACACAAAGGCACTCATCCTATTTTTACTTTTCTTGTGTATTTGTAATGTAAATATTAAGGGATCAAATATTCTAGATATTTTGTGAAGGTGCAGAGCTCAATATTCAGTACAGTTGCCATTGTTTCCAGTCCCCTCCCAACCATTCTATTTAGGTGTGATAATGACATGATTAAAGGCAAAGCAGGGCTGAAAATATCACCATCATTGTTTATATAGCACCAATCATATTACGCTTTACAGAGAATCTGAAATCATTCACATCAGTCCCTGTCCCATAGGAGCTTACAATCTAAATTCCCTAACAACCGCCCTAGGGTCCATTTTGTCAGAAGCCTTATTTTTGGAGTGTGGGAGGAAACCGGAGCACATGGAGGAAACCCACTCAAACACCAGATCCACACAGATTGAATGCCTAATGTGTCTAACATATGCTTTCTCCTGCCTATAAAACCAGAAAATGCCATTAGGACCATCAATTATGAACCTTTGTCCAAGCACATTACTGCTAACTAAATCTTGGTGGTGATAGAGGAAAAACAGTCACCAACATGATATAACCATTGAAAAGTCATAACATAATGTAACTATTAACACTGCTCAAATACTCTTTAATAATACAACATTTAGAAGAAGATGCAGTATTCTCATTTAGAGTTCGTAGTAAGTCCATCTCAAAGGTGCAGTTATACACCTTGGCAAACACATGTTGTACTGTAGGGGAGGCGATTTTAAAACATGCCAAACACTGAGAATTGCACACAAAATCCAGAGAGAAGAGAAGCAGTACTGTGCACTTAGTGGTATATTACAATAAAAACTGGGCACTGTATGGGATAAAAATCCAAGAAAGCGTTTAAAACTTGGGACTGCTCGAAAATGGGAGACAGTAGTCACTTTAACATTTGATAGGTCAAAATGGGAGACAGCACAAATAAGGGCCGTCTTTTCCATAGGGCACAATGGGCAAGTGCCCGGGGGCCCCACGGGCAAGGGGACCCCATAGGCAGGGCTCGTAATTGGAAAAAAATAATCCTGGGGGGGAAAAAAAAAACAAAAAAAAAAAAAAAACCTTACCTTTTTGTGATCTCCTGGCGATCCTGCTTCCTCCCCGTTGACATTTACTGCAGCCACCAATGAGACATGAGCACGGGATCAGCTGACTTGTGTATACAGGAAGGTCAGCTGAGGAGTGTGAACCACGAGTGAGACACCAGTGATTGAACGTCCGGGAGGCTGCAGCACCACCAGGAATATGAATCGACCATGCATATGATCTTCTCCATGAGGTAATTAGGTCATCTAACTGTACTGATCCAGAGGACTGAATCATCATCACCAGAAGGTTGTGTAGAAAATATGGTCAGACACATTATTATCAGTATTATCCGTACCATGAATGCATAGAGGAATTTTCACCACAATATTAGAACAGGACTGTTTGTTTGTCACTTATTTTGCCAATGTCACCCTTTTTGAGCACCGATTATAATTTTGTTTGCATGGATTTGTGAGGGATGGGGGTTAACCCCTTAGTTTTGTTGTTCACTCGGGCTATCCTATATCTTAGTGTGTTGCGCAGACCTCAACTATATGGAGGATTCAAAGAAACATAAACTAAGATAGATATATATATATATATATAAAAATTCTGTTATGTTATTCTCTTCTGTAGTTATAGCTGGGAATCTGAATTTTGGTTGGTAGGGGGGCCCGTGCACTGTTTTGCCTAGGGGCCCATAACATTGCGAAGTTGGCCCTGGCACAAATTATCCCAAAAACTACTTACATCAGGCCTGTCCAACCTGCGGCCCTCCAGGTGTTGTGAAACTACAAGCCCCAGCATGCTTTGCCAGTAGACAACCTGTTGATAGCTGGAAGTGCATGCTGGGACTTGTAGTTTCACAACATCTGGAGGGCCGCAGGTTGCACAGGCCTGACTTACATAAACATTTACACAAGTGACAGCCCACATGTCTAACCTCGACTTCCATAACCCTAATTCTTCAGTTGTTTTTTTGCTTTGTTTCCTGGAAAAGAAAAATGCTTATAATGGTGTTTCACTGTGTAAAAGGTAACTTATTTCTTTAGCGTAAACTCAGCTGCCTGTATGGCCTCATCTATTTAAAGTAAATCTGTAGTTTTCCACATGACATCTATAAGACATTAAATAAGGATTGTCATGATTATTAAATAAAATGTCTAAAAAAAACTGCATAATCTCACAATGCCACCTCTTTATCTGGGTGGCTGCCAAGTTTTATACATATAAATATTTTATGCTTTTCTCTGCCTTTAATATTTGCTAAAGATCATCTCTGTGTTCTGCAAACACTGATGTGTGAACATGTATTAAGTAGGTAGTCATGACCTTGTCCATCATATTTTTAATTAAAACACCAATGCTGACTGATGCGTTGTTAGAAATGTAGTAAAACCTATTAGTGCTCACTGTTATCAGGACAGGTCATCAAACGCATAGTGTTACATATGATCAGGGCCGCCCTTTGCAAGTACAGGACACTGCGCAATATCTATTGTGGAATCCCTAACCCACAAGAGGGGGAGTGTTGCTATGGCTACTCATTCTCTCCCATTAGAATTATCCTCTCCTCATAATTCTCCTATCAACATATTCCCTTAATCATTTTTACCCCTTATTGAAATAACATTTTTAATTAGTTTTGTTGAGTTTTCATACATATCCAGTGACCATTCTTCGATTAAAATGTACATTTAATTGTATATATACCTCTTTGCAGAATTAAATTGGTGCCACTTAATAGTATTAAAGTATTACTACAAATAAAGGATAACAATTTTAATAATCTTCTACAGAAATATTTTAATGCAATAAATTTATAAATATAAATGTATTTCAAAACTGTCCTCCGTTCAATCCTACGCCACTTTGGTTCTGTCTCACCCCTCCTATCTCCAGCAGTTTTCTTTGATTAGTTTACCAATATGGCAATACCATAGGATAGGTGGTTATGCGTGGTGCCTGTGTGGTAACGGAATGTGGAGGCAATACGCAGCGAGGACAGCAGCAGGATGATGCCATTTGCTACTTATAGGGAATTGAACAGGAGGCTCTCCCAGTAGTTTGGGAGTCTCCCAGGCATTCCGGTCTTTTTTTGGGGAGATATATATATATATATAGCCAACATATTCCATAGTGGGGTATTGTGTTCGTTAAGTGGTCAGAGAAAACGGGATTTATACTTACGACAGTGGGCGTATTAAAATATGTACAATGAATACAAGAAAGTTCTACAAATTCTATAGTGCTGGACCCTGTTTAATTTGACTCTCTTTCATCCATCTGGGGGACACTCCTTAACCATTGGGTTGAGTCGGGGGGAGGAGTCTGGCACCCAAAGAGTTAACTTTTTTCAGCTGACAGCATATCACCCCGCCAATTCCCACATATCTCAGTTTGATTACAAAAGCCATTAGGAAGAAAGGCCAATCAACCAAGACACACCACTCAACAGAGGGGGGAGTGGAGACAAAACAACGAAAAGACGGGGGGGGATCGGAGTGTCCCCCAGATGGACTCAGAGAAAAAGATTTATCGTAAGTATAAATCCCGTTTTCTCTTTCATCCATCTGGGGGACACTCCTTAACCATGGGGACTTACAAAAACAATCCCTCTGAAGGGTGGGACTGCTCTGATCTCCTTGCACGCAGAACACTACGGCCAAAGGAGGCGTCCCCAGACGCAAATATATTAAATTGGTAGAATTTCGTAAAGGTATGGACCGAGGACCAGGTGGCTGCTCTGCACAGTTGGTCCGCCGTGGCTCCATTACGAGCCGCCCAAGACGCTCCAACCGACCGGGTAGAATGGGCAACAATACGTTTCGCACAGGGAGATTAATACGGACATAAGCCTCCCTGATAGTCAGGGTAAGCCATCTGGCAATAGTTTGCTTAGATGCTGGCCATCCCCGTTTGGAAAAGTCAAACAACACAAATAGAGACTCTGTCTTACGTATCTTTGCAGATCTCTTAACATATATACGTAATGCCCTCACTACGTGCATATATTTATTTGTCTTTGTTCCAGGAGTCTGAGGGTCCTCTCTCTACGGGACCCTGTAGAGCAGGTTTTACCTGCAGCCCCAAGGCCTTGCTAGGACGTCCCTTACCAGTGGATCCCTTGTTCTTGCGCAGAACTCTGGGACTTCCCTGTCTTTTGTTCAGTTCTTGTCCAGCAACCACCAGCTGAGGACCTACTTTCTCCACTGGTAGCTCGAACACGGGAATGCTCCTCTGGGGTGGGGCCCTGCCCAAGGTAAGGTCGCGAAAGATGTCACCATCTTTCCCAGCAGCTTCAAAGACCTGGCTACTGACAGCCTCTTGTCTGACAGGATCCTGCCTGCCCACTCCATCTAGGACCTAAACTTGTCCTGTGAAGACAACCTTCTGCTGCGTACCAAGTCCCTCACTAGTCTCAAGAAACTCATTCTTAGACAAGGGATTCTCTGTGACCCTTTCAGACTCTAGAGGTTCGGTCATAGACTGAACAACTCATCTAGCCTTATTTTTATTTATTTATTTTTTTGGGGGGGTTTTTATCTTTTTTTTCCACGATATTCTGGACCTACTCGTCTACCGAGGACCCTGTCTGCTGCCGGGCAAACCCAAGCAGCCGTCCTCCCACCCCACCCTCTGGAACCAGAGATGGGTGGTAGTCATGCTGCTGGTCTATCCGGCAGCTTGGCGGAAGAAGCGCTCCGCGCCACAGGGGCAAAGGATGACCTTCACCTACGGGACTGTCTCCTAAATTCCACGGCCCCTGGACTGGTAGTCTGGCCTCTGCCAGACCCGCCCCCATAAGGAGGCTGTCTGAAAGAACTAAACCTAGGCCTAGCCCTAGGTCTTGGAGTATTTACAGGCAAGGACGTCTTCTTGCCCCCTGAAGCCTGTAAAATCCAAGAGTCTAATTCTGGACCAAATAACATCCCACCCGTATACGGGATGGATTCTAATGATCGTTTCGACTGTGAATCCGCATTCCAAGCCCTTAACCATAACGCCCTTCTAGCTACTACAGCTGTAGCTGAAATAGACGAAGCTATGGAGGCCGAATTATGGGCCGCTTCATATACATAGCCTGCTGCCTCCCTTAGCTGCATGGCCAGGGGCAGTAAATCTGAATCCTGCAAGGCAGACTATAACTGCCCTGCCCAGACTTCCATGGCCCTAGCTACCCAGGTAGAGGACAATGCTGGCCTGAGGCTAATACCGGC
This sequence comes from Mixophyes fleayi, assembly GCF_038048845.1. NCBI lineage: Eukaryota > Metazoa > Chordata > Amphibia > Anura > Limnodynastidae > Mixophyes > Mixophyes fleayi. The sequence goes on along the minus strand of NC_134411.1, from coordinate 17,157,599 downwards.
GGCCGAGAAGATCGACTTCAGCAGGGATTCTAATTTCTTGTCAGTCACGTCCTGTAAGGTCGCTGACCCGGGTACAGGTAGTGTAGTCTGACGAACCAATCTCGCCACAGGTGTATCTACCTTTGCCACCTGTTCCCAACGGGTCATATCCTCCTCCTGAAGGGGATACAATACGCCAAACTTCCTTGGCATAGAGAACCTTTTATCTGGATATTTCCAAGAGGCCTCTACAATATCCCTCAACTCAACTGAGGGAGGGAACCTGACCACATGCTTAGAAGCCTTCTTAAAGAGGGAGTGGTCCAAGGACTTCATCTCCTCTACTTCAGCAAACCCCAGGGTCTGACGAACTGCTCTTACCAGGTCGTCCATACCCTGGTGCCTAGAGTTTCCTTCTGACACTATAATGGACACATCTGAATGGTCCAACAATTCCTCCTCTCAGAGTCTGACACTGACCACAGCGCTTTAGCTGTTTGTCTACGTCTTTTAACACTACGCTTGTGTCTGGGGTTCTCCGGTAGATGGGTAAGCCGGTCCAGGCTTTTAGCCACCGCTGACCAACCCACCTCTCCCATCTGGGAAACCCCCGGGAGGGCTGGGGAGGGAAATACACCGACCCCTGGGGAAAATGACTCATCTGTCATTCCTACTGTTATACCCTGCGAAACCACAGATGTAGCTGGGATCTCAACTGGTTTAGATAACAGATTTACAAGGGTATTAACTCCCTGTGTTAAGGCAGCCGCCCACTCAGGAGGATCTACCGTTATGGTGGAGGTGTCTATAGGCTGTTTCACAGGAGCCACAGTGCAGGCTGCACAGAGCCCCCCCTGATCCAGCCGTTCACTTGTTAGTTGAACATTACATTTTGAACAGACATTATGTTTGGTACGTGTTGTTTTGCTTTTATCTGCCATCACAAGATAAGAAAAACTAAATCACGTTTCAAAATTCACAAACACTTCTCCAATTTATCAGAATATACAGATTAGGTTATATTAACATATCATAGTATTTCTGATTTAAATAAGACAGGCTTGGAGAACTTTATAGTTTTCTCATAAACAACAGTTCTCTCAACACATCATTGTCTTATAATATACATGTCTACACATGCACACACATACACACAGAAGAAATAAAAGTGATACTCAGCGGGGAAGATATGTGTCAACAGTGCACTTCTCTTCAAATAATTGCTGCAACTGTCCTCCTTTTGAAGCTTGGCGCCAAAAAGGGATCTTCCACATGCTCACTCAGTGGGGGAGGGAAGAGGTGTTTCTCAACACATTCCCCTTCCACTGGCTCTTCTTCTGTGTTGTTTACTTTAACAGCGTTTTGCCCTTTCTCTTATTTTAGGGGAAAACCTGTTCGAATGTGTTCTCCGCTAGCGCTATTAAAAGCGCGCCATCCTCAAGAATTCACTGCCATCCCATGGGAGGAGGAACTTGGTATACTCCACCTGGCTTCTGGGGAACCTCAGCAGTAAAGGCGCTTTCTGCCTAATGGCAGCGCCCGTCCTGCATCAGCGGGGAGAGTCTCTTGCCGACTGCTTCCCGCTGTGAGAAGCGCTTCTTACCTCTGTCAGCGGGGCCGCCCCCCCCCCCCCCCGACAGGCGCTTCTCCCACGAGTCAGCTCCGTTTACACGGAGCCTCTCGCCACTGTCAAAAGAAAAAAACTGCAAAAGAAAAGGGAAAAACCTATAACCAGTGAACCCTGTTCACTGTCTCTCCTGGAGCTCTTCAGGTGCAACCTTCTTCCAAGGGCACCCAATTCAAACTGAGGTATGTGGGAATTGGCGGGGTGATATGTTGTCAGCTGAAAAAAGTTAACTCTTTGGGTGCCAGACTCCTCCCCCCGACTCAACCCCATGATTAAGGAGTGTCCTCCAGATGGATGAAAGAGAAAGTCAAATTAAACAGGGTCCAGCACTATAGAATTGGTAGAACTTTCTTGTATTCATTGTACATATTTTAATACGCCCACTGTCGTGAACATAGAGAACTTACAGTTATAAGGGTTAACCCATCACATAAGTGTGGGGAATAAGGCCTAAATCATAACTGCAGTGTTTATTTGATATATCAACTGAATCCAATGATAAATTGAGCTACTATGATGTAAAATGCGAAGTCCGAAGGACTGTTGTATGTTTATGAGCTATATCCTGACACCCGAATAGACTTTTTGGAGCCGTTCACAGCTGACATCCTTGCAGACAAAGGCAGCATTTGAAGGCTGCCAATATTGGTATATAGAAATATGAACTTCAAAGAAAATTTCTTCATATTTCATATTTTGGGAAAGCTGTGTGCCACTCCAGAAATTGCACCAGGGTTGTGAATTACAGGTACTAGCATTATCAGGGAACATCTGTAGTCACATGTCTTTGGGAAAGATATGTCACATCATTATAATTCCATCATGTTTGGTATTTAAATGTACGCGAGATTATGTATGGTTAATTGAAGGGAGAGTTATGTCTCTGGGATATCTTTGTAAAGAGTTACCAAAGGTCAAAACTTTTGGAATATTCTTGAGCAAACTATATTGACACCCAGGGGACTTTCCTGCCCCCAAATTAGCATCAACACTGCCCCTCTGAAGGCCTTTCCCTTTCATTTTGCTTAAAAAAAACTGTGCTGTGAAGGGGCAAATTGGCGTGAAGATGGACAGCTCATCAATAATGATTGATTTCCCAAAAGACTGACAATTTTCCTTCAATTTCCCAGACAATTTTCCAGAATATACCACTTATCTGTAAATTATACTCTGAATTTAATCCCTCTATTTTAATCTGTTTTGCTTGTTATGCATGTCATTATCTTCGTTGTTTTTAATAACCTGTAAGCATTGTACATTTTGTATATTAAATCTAAAAATTTAATAGTTCATGTCCTTATTGCTCTAAACGATTTCATTGCCTGTGTAGAAGAGAGAGATTGCTTGGCTGGGTTTACTCTTTAGATAGAGTGTGAAGAGTTAACTGCTTAGCTACCAGAGCACAGAGTGTGCGCCATTGGATAATTAAGTCATAGGTTTGCTACAAGCCTTATACGTAGCTGGTGGCAGTTTGCGGAGAGATATGGAAGCAGGTGTCTGTGTTGGGAAAGGGACCAGTAAATCTGTATCCTTAGAGAAAGAGGTGAATGTGAGATTTGGGATGGAATCCTATGTATGCCCTTACAGTAGGCTTCCAAGTCACGAGTGCACCGAGGGTAGTTTGTGACAGATAAAGGGGATCAGGAGCGGCTTCCTGACAAAATAAAGGTGATATATTGATAAGAAATTAAATTAGGGAGTAGTTAGAGGGGCTTATTCCTGACACCTACAAACAAATAGGACTGCAAAAAAAAACAAAAAAACACATTTATGCAATTTTATAGAGCATTCATATGATTTGCATACATTTTGGATGTTTTAGTTAATTGCGAATATTTAAAAATCATATTAACAATCATAAAAACACCATTAATAAAATAAAAAACAACAAATCAGTGAAGCATTTGACATTTAGGACAAAAAGTAATCTTCATTATATTTTGCCCCACATTGTTAATTGACTTGAGTTTTGCTCCAGGAGAGATTTTTTTTTTTTTTATGTACTACAGTTTAAATTCTGATATCGGACAGGATTCTATTCTTCAGATAACCATACATTATTTCCTGTTTATCTAATACAGTGTAGAAAAATAGTATGCTAAAACATGGAGATAGCACATTAGCAATTATAAAATGCTCACTCCTCAAACAGTTTAAATCCCTTGAGATTAAGAAGGCACTTGATCAAACATATTTAGAAGGTGTCTGTTACATCTATTAAATGGCTTGTGGAAAGAGCAGGACTCTGTTCAGTGTCTTTCCAGTAGAAATCACGTGTCCAATAAAGAATTATTGGCTAACTGGGAATTCTATACAGTGTACATTCCCAAGATGAATATGCAGAGCCCAGTTAGTTATACTTAGCACTGTAGGATATAGAGGGCTACATTTATGAAAAGGTTTTTATTTATTTTTTTACTAGTAGTGTTTAGAGAATAAAAGCAAACTGCTGATTGGTTGTTATGTGTTACACCCTGTTCTCTTGTGCACTAGTTTTGAAAATATTTACAATTTGGGGAAACTATATAAGATGTTTAAAATAGAAGTCACAGATAATACAATACTGACAAAGGAACTAATGCAGCAGCAGCTTCAAGCCCTGAACCTAAAAAGTCATTTTAATTTTTTAGTCATTTATTTTGTTACAAAAAAATCCACCTTGGTATTAAAAGTAAATAACATTGTGGAATGGCCACCTTACTGGTGCAGACCTCAATAAAGGATTAAAGAACTAGGCAAACTAAGAAACGTCCCCTAATCATGTTTTCAAGAATAAATATAAATATATCGGGATTATAAATTTAAAAAGGGCTAAAAAATATACCCCAAATTAATACTCATGCTGGACACTGCAATTTACTAGAATAACACCTAACGAGCTTATTAAACAGTACGACCAACCAAATAAAAACAACAATCGGCACTTTGGGGTGACTGTTGACCATCATGTATTTATACACACTAAGCCGACACCCAAACGAATGGTCGTAGGTCAGCTGTTTTCCACGATGATTGGATGAAAAAGCTCCAGTGTGTTCCTAGCCTTGGTAAGGAAGGAAAATACATCTCACTCTACCAACCAAATGACAACTACAGTTTGTTTCTGAGATTCAACGAGTGATTTCAAGCAGAAGTCTTATTTCAAGTAGCAGGAATTTCTCCAGTAAGTTGCAGCAGCCGCCATAATGACTTTAATTCGGCAACATCACATTTGAGTAGCGTTCTACTTTATCAAGGTGCGTAAAATGAATAGTTGGCAAGGACCACATGAACTAATTACAAGGTATGAAAATACTGTACATTAGAGGGGGGGGGGAAATTTATGTAGGTCCATTGTGCTGGAGTATATGTCTAAACTAAAGCAGCTAGTTAGGGTATTTATTTCTAAATAAATGAATATACAGAGTCTGCAAAAGTAGAAAATGTTATGAAAATTTACTTTTTTAAATTGTGCAAATGGGCAGAAATAACATGATCTGTAATAGCATGCATTGATTTTTCCACTATAATTTTGCACTCTCGTCATTCCAAGCTAGTGCCTTCATGATCTGTATGGCGTTTCTCAGAAATATGGCAAAGTTTCATAAGCAGCTAATCATTTAATTATTTTAAAAAGTGAACTAAACTGTGATTATATGCAATTCACCTCTTACGACAATATGGATGTTTTAACTTGCTTAACAGGCTTGGTTACTGCCACAAGCAAATACTTGCACTGTATTTTTCCCTCCAGCAATATGTTTTCTTGCTTTCAACAGTTCACACGATAATGCTCATCAGCAACTTTCCAGAAACCAGAATAAAGCAGCAGAAGCAAGAATAACAGATTTATCTGATAGTGAACACAGAACATGCCGTAATAGCTGCCGGTCCCGTATTGATTCTTAAAAACGACAGGAATAGTTATGTATCAAAGCTGCCTGCAAGACATATAAGGCCAATGGATGCACAAATTGTACATGACGCTTTTGCATACAGAATAGGTAGAGTGAGGACAGGATAGTGACCACATACACAACACACTGAATTCCTCTACATCCACGGTTTCGTGTTTATAACCTTTATCCTTTAATTTTCAGGACGTTGTACAGTGGTTATCTGCAAAACAGCATTCAACAATACGTTCAATATTGATCAGATTAATTTAGATTACCAGAAATCAGATGTGATATTGTACCATATGTGGCTAACATTATCAAACAGTGATTAAATCAAAAGCATGTGATTTCTCCCTTGGTCCAAAAACATTGCGATCGCCAAAGGTGACCCTATGATAGACAGGGAGAAGCCTATTTTTCGTCAGAGGTACTGTTTTTCCCAAGTTTGATAAATAGACCCCATAGCCTTTCTTAGTACTTTTTGAAATCACTTGATTCAATGCTGGTCCAATCACATCCTGCTCAAAAGGAATTTATTTACTCCTATCAAATTGACAATAGACATTTTTTATTATATATAGTGGAGGTGCAGATTTAAAGAATAGTAACATCAAAAGTACTATGGTGATTATTACAAATCTGAAGCAAAGAAATTAAATAAACGCACAGAATTAAACTATTTCATTTAATATGAAAACTATTATGCAGTTTGTGTTTTGCACTACTTGTTATTTGTAAGCATATTATGATACATACTGCCAATTTTTTCTAAGACTCAGCAGCCTACATAATGCTATTTTTTTTTAGTGTCACTTATGATTAAAATATCAGGACTATAGTAAAAAAAAAAAAATGCAGTGTGTAAATTATATTCTATTAATGTATTAAACAGGCTGTTTTTGTTTCAAGGTCACATTAAGAATTTTTTTTGGCTTGTATTTTTAACACATTTTTTCACTATCTTGAAAAATATGATTAGACATCCAGCATACTGATTATCTTATTAAGAAATGCTGAAATGTCAATGAATAAAATGAAAGAAGAGAAGAGACGTTTTAGAAAACAAAAGCAGCGAAAGGTAGACATTTCCTTTATGGGTATAAACTTACACATAAATGTTACTTTTGTTATTTAGTTCATAGTTATGTATTAGTGGCGCTCAAGGACCGGAGCCCAGGCCAGCACTGCATCCGATTTTATTCACATATTTTCGTGTCATTTATTTATTTTTAACACAGAAATGTTTCCTGCTGACGGAGAAGGGGAGGGGGGATTGTGCGATTGTGCTGGTGTTGTGATATCTGGTATGTATATCATCCATGTCGGCTCCTCCCACCACAGAGCTCCTAAGATGACATAAGCAGTATCTCACAATGCTGTCTCTTGGATCAGTGTGGTGATTGCTGCTGCTCCCGTCTTGCACAGTAAGGGATGAGCACACAGGTGGCTATACATACATGTTACTAGATACCATAATCAAGTTCATTTATTTTCTCATATGTAGTGAATGTTTGATTTCGTCTGTCAAAAAAGTTGCTGTACTGGGGCCCAAAATTTCTCTTGGAGATCCTGCTCAGTGGTTACGAGCACTAACCATAGAAAAATAACGGAGACTTGGTTGAGTTGCTGGTTTGAGTCCCAGTGTTTTCGTCTTGTGACAAGTCACTATTCAAATACAGTATGTTAAGGATCTGGGCTCATCAACAAAGTGTCAGTGGAAACAGTGTAATATTGGCAACTATAGGTGTAGTGTTACAGTATGAGAAAGGCTCATATTTAGGACTTTGGGTTTAAGGCTGACTCCACCTTAAATGTCCAAGTGTAGTAAATATTGGTGCTTGGCTTTTGAAACATTAGTGTGTTGATGGGTGGAAGAGGCAGTGAAGCAACAGAACACGCATGAAATCGCCTATTCAGTGAATTGGGTCATCTTTTGTGGATGTCCGGTTTAAATCAGGGGAGCCAAACAATGCAGATAAAAGTGGAGATAGACCACAATACCCTCCCCAAACCTGACAATGAAACTTAGATACTTTGCTGGGCTAAAACAATCCCCAGACCTTGGAGGTCATCCAATGAATGGAAAGGTTCACACACTACTAGAGATTCTCTCTCCTTCGTGTCACACCACCTCTCCCAAAAAAAAAAACCTTTCTTGCAAACTTCCCATTCCCTTGGAGAAACACAAGCATCGGGTTCTCAGGTTTATGTCTGAACAGCATTAATTACACATTAGTTAAGAAATACACAAAACATGACTGAAGAATGGCATGTGAGTGCAGGCCCAGAATTATGGCTGGGCCTCTCAATTTTACCCTACAATAATATTGTCCACTACAGATCATCATATGCATTTATTTCCCAAGTTATTTAAAATAATAAAATAAACAAAAAGGCCATTAATCGCAAATCAATCAACAACTTAACAAACGGCAACAAACCTTCATCCTCACATCTTAACTGCCTTAAATACAAAACACAACAAAAACAAAACGCATCCCAGGGCTACTCTAAGATATTAATGTATCCATTATGACATTAGCAGGTCTACATACCTCTTTGTAAAACACAAGTGGGATTTTAAAACTAGCACTCTTCTCAACAGAGCAGTCCAAGGAAAGCTATATGCTTTCACCTTACCACCACTGAATATAATTTCTGGGGTTTTGCTATGGTTCACTTATCTTGGATTTTAGTTTGTCAACATGATGGCCAAATTAATGAGGTATAAATAATTATGAATGAATACATAGGAACTGGAGACGAGCTAAACCAATAAAAATAAATTATGTTTTTAGAAGGGATAGCAATGGTTCTTCACAATTTCACCTTCGTATTGAAGATCCATTTGAATATGAAAATAGGAGAGAGCTACCTAAAACATACAACACACATGCTGAGATTTTTGAATGATACAGAATACAGTGAAGGATATACCCCCACCAAATGCGATGTGCAATACATGTACAATTGAGCAGCACAGTGGCTAAGTGGTTAGCACTTCTGCCTCACAGCACTGGGGTCACGAGTTCGATTCCCGACCATGTGTGGAGTTTGTATGTTCTCACCGTGTATGCCTGGGTTTCCTCCGGTTTACTCCCACACTCCAAAAACATACTGGTAGGTTAATTGGCTAGTATCAAATTGACCCGTGCCTGTCTGTGTGTCTGTGTGTATGTTAGGGAATTTAGACTGTAAGCTCCACTGGGGCAGGGACTGATGAGAGTGAGTTCTCTGTACAGCGCTGCGGAATTAGTGGCGCTATATAAATAAATGATGTTGATGATGATTAGCCCACATGGCAGGACACTATCAGGTGAAACAGATTTTGAGGAACAATTAAACAAATGTTACAATGAAACTTAAATACAATTTAGCAGATCTACTATACAATTTGAAATTTACAGACAAATTCAGTAAAACAATACAAAAAAAAAAATCACCTTTTTGCAGTGGGAAATTTATGTAGAGGATAAAATATTAAACAAACATTTAATAATCCAGTGGATTGCAGCAACTATATTCTGGCCAATAGCAACCACCAATTCAAAATATCTCACAAATATACAAAGGGGCTATTAAATGACAAATTGCTTAAAATATAGTAAAATGTCTTTGTAAAAGAGAAAAGTGAGGGGGGGTGTCTTAATATGTATTCATTAATAGAAAGAGAAGGTTCCTATTCTAATAATAAAACTAAATGAATATATATTCATATTTTTTATCAGATTTTTAGGGCCCGAATGCGTTAATTAATAGGATACATGTAAGATTTAATTATTTTCTCAGGATTAGTAGCAGCACCCAATGTGATTAGTGAGAGCGTATTTTTATTTATTTATCTTTTATATTCCTTTATTCATATATGCTCTTAATTACATATATCTATTGTATACTCCTAGTAAAAATTTAATATTTCAAATGCACAACATGGTGTGTGTCACAGTGAATTTGAGTAATTACATAAGTGCAACCCCATCACTGTTAAATCATTAATTTTGTATATTTTCACCAGTCACTGGGTCCCTCAAATCTTACTGTACAGTTTTACCAGTCGATATAGGTCTTTCAGATGTATAGTGTTGTGGGTCACAATTTATCAGAGTGATTACATTAGGACTGAAAGGGATACAAATAAGTATGTAGGGATAAATGAACTTGTAAAGAAGTAGGGATATTTAAATATTCTGAACTAATGCAGGTTAGAGAATAAATATCAATTAAGTGGAAATTATGTAATGGCACAAATAAATCGTGACACAGATTGCTGTGTGTACTCTTGCATTAGAAGATCAAATGAAGTGTGGACTGCAAACAGCAATAATATCAGGGATTCCCTACAGGATCTGTGTTGTTTATGGTTTGGGAAACAATAGTTTAATTACAGACTCACTCTCTAATACCTTGTTAACTGTGATATGTATGTAACTGTGCACTTGGATATGTTGATTGAAAAGTGTAAACTCCGCAAGGAAAAATCAAAGCCATCTACTCTTGATTATCTTTTTAAAACCAGGAATTGAAGTCTATTCTGACAGACAATTCATATTTCTGATGTCAATTGTGTTATTTTTTTTTATTATTATTATTCAATTATTTATTAAATTTTTGTATTATTTTTATACACTTTAACACTTTTCTTGTTGAAAAGCGCTTCTTCATAGCGCTTAAATCGCTTCTGTGCTCCCCGGTCACACAGGAAGATTTCAGCCCTGAACATACCGACGCAACATTCCCCCTTTACTTCCATGTGTCACCATTGGTTTAACCGAGCACTGAACGTTAGCGCTTTTATAGCTGTAATACCCCATTCATACTGCACCAAAAACCCGGGTGTTCTGTTTTTGCAGGGGCACGCTGAAAAACCCGGGTCTTGGTGCAGTATGAATGGGGTAAGCAGTATGAATCCCGGGTCTAAAATCCCGGGACTTAGACCCGGGATTTTACGAGGGGTAATTCCCGGGTCTCACCATTCATACAGAAAAAAAAAAAATATCAATGTAAAAAAAAATTATTTTAATTAATAAAAAATACATAACAAATGTTTACTTTACTTATTTTCAGCCAGCGGTGTCTCCGGTGCGTTGCCGGCAGTCCAGGGGGACCTCTGGGTACTTAAATGACGTCATTTCTAGTCCATTAGAAATGACGTCATTACTTTAGAGATGACCCACTGTGTGTAAAGTCATCACATCTAGGTTTTCCTAAATGTTACTACAACCAAATTCCAGTAGTTCTAAATCCTACCTACTTTTGTGTTGGCCCCACCTACAGTTATTTTGGTCCCGCCAACATGAGGCCACGTCAATAATTTTTTCCAGAGCCACTTTAAGTTCCCAATCCGCCCCTGTACCTAGAACCAAAGCGCGGTGTGAAGATATGCAACACGGGTTGAAATCGTGTTCATTATCCCGTGTCTGACTAAGAATTTAGTCATTTTGGCCCTGCCCCTGTGACGTCATGACGCAAACGCATCATTTGATAGCGAGGGGCGGGGCCAAACACCGCGATTCACCGGGAATCGCGGCGTTTGGGACCTAATTCTGCCCACTTCACTAGGAAGTGGGCAGAATTCGGGAGATTGCCACACTCACCCGGGAGTCCGGGAGACTCTCGCAAAATGCGGGAGTCTCCCGGACATTCCGGGAGAGTTGGCAAGTATGAATAAATTCCATGTATTACTTTGAGGATGGAGCTGAATGAATATTCAGAATTTCATTAGAATCTCTACAGCAAAACCATAGTTTAGACTTGGCAACAAATGTACAAATTGGCACTTGTACGTAGTAACTATTTAACAATAAGACCTATACAAACACAGACAATAGGCACTTCTTACCCTGCACACTTAAGGTTGTGCCGACTAAATAGAACATTTCAGGACTCGTGTACAGCTTTAGCCATGACTGCAGCAGATGGCAAAATGGTACCAATCGGTTCCAAACGGACAACCGTTTGTTATGGAAACTTATATAAAATAGCACATTATCCCAAAACTATTAAATGGTACATGACGTACAGTAAATCAACATTTTAAAAATTTCACACTCTTAAATGTGTGATACTATTCAGACTAAGCAATAAAAAAAAAAAATATTTAGCCTATACCCATGTTGAACTCCCGGGGAAAAATATAGTCCTGTGACATTCCACATTCCCAACCTCTGGTTTACATGTTCTTCAACAAATCATCGTCTGTTTGCTAAGCACAGACAGACAACCTCTGTAACCTGCTTGGCAGAGAGCAGAGTAATTATGAAGAGGCAGGAAGCTATTCTGGGCCGTACAGCACACTACAGTGGATCTCTTAAATGTCACACGTGTCCAGCTGCAGAATGACTAACCAATTGCCAGTGGTGCACAGGCTGAAACACTGTTAAAAGAAAAAAAAAAAGACAAAAGGAAAATCAAGAAATACAAGACAAAAATAAACGTAGTGGTTCGACAATTGACACATAGGGTCCGATTCATTAACGAAAGCAAAGAAGGGGAGAAAAAAATAAAAAAAAAAGAGTAAATTTGCTCCTGGACAAACCATGTTACTATGCAAGGGGTGCAAATAAGTTTATTATTTTGCACGCAGGTTAAATACTGGCTGCTTTTCATGTAGCACACAAATACTTGATAGCTTTATTTTTACACTGAAATTTAAAGTTGATCTATGATATGCCCTACCCCAACTATAAGTCTGTCTCCACATTTTAATTTTACTTCCCCCTCCAATGCAACATGGTTTTGCCAAGGTGCAAATTTACTCTTTTTTTTTCCCTTACCTTAATGAATCAGGCTCCTAACAACAAAAACATGCTAAACCGTTAAATGAAGGGAGAAAGGCCCAGAAGAGAAGAGGGTAAATTCAATTAATCTGCGCACTTTTACATTACTACAGTAGAAATATCAGCTCATTTTTCCACCTCGCACCTCTATGGAGCAAGAGGAAAAATGAGCGAATATTTCTGTAAAAATATCTACTGCAAAGTGTCTATGGAATGGTCGTGAGACAATCCATTGTATTCCCCCCAAAGAGTAATATTCTGTCAAATGTAGAAGTTACCCACTTATTTTATTATGAGAGTCCCAATATATGACTAGAAAGAACATTAAGCTCATTGTTAGATGGAAGTGGCCATTCAGTCAGGAGCAGACAATGATTAAGATGTTTTGTCATAGAGGTTGAAAAATTCAGGTTATCATCTAGATAAACTTCCATAAATTGACCAAAAAGGTCTCTGCAGATATTGTAATAAAATCTTAGAAAACTGCTGTAGCTTTACCTAAACCAAAGGGGAATAGCCTCATGTTCGCAATGTCAATCTATAGCAATTGTAGCAGTCTTCCACTTGTCACTGTGCCTAATGCGTATTAGATAATAAGCACCCCTCAGATCTATGTTAGATCATACAGCTCCGAAATGAATAAAAATAGCTATTTATTATTTGTTACAATCAAAACCTCAATAATCAATGCAGGCATACAACACCCCACTTCTTTTTACACACAAAATAATCCCACCCCAGCTACTGACGCAGACAGTCCCTTTCGTTGTATACCCTTTGATCTATTCTCTGGCCCTGGCCTCCAGGCCTGAAAGGCATATAGACTGTATACATTGTGGAATAGAACCAGGGATCAAATAAATAGAACAATACTACATCCTACGAGGAGCCACAATTTTGGCAGCTTTCAACCAGTTATTTTCTAGTTTATTACAGGCAACCCCTCAATAGACATGGAAGCGATGTTCACACGTTATGCAAGACCATTTTGGTGACTGTTAAGACTCCATTTAATAAAATCTCCTATTCTTTAATCTACAACAGGATTACAGATATACAACCAAGAGTAGCTCAGGGAATGAATGGAAGCAAATTAAATAAAAGTAAATCATTTAAATATGAATTCTGGCCACAACAAGGGTTGGAAAAATTCTCTGAAGGTCTTTGGTATACTAAAAAAATATCACTCCATCCCCTAATGGATGTTCATCAAGAAGAGTAACAAAAGTTACCTGCAGTACCACAATTACTTGTACTCCAACAATTCCGAAAAACATAATTTGAGCCAAAACAGCCAACTTCAACAAGTAACAATTTGTCAATTTTAGGGGGGGTGGGAAATACATGTCATCCTAAAGAAGCTTCATCTAGGCACTGAAGTTTCCCTGCTTCTACGGGCAATTCCTACTGAGATGTCCTCTCTCACCACATTATAGACAAAAGCCTAAGAGGTGGCAGCGTTTTATCTTATTAGGTGTTAAATGAGTGTCTGTAATAAGTCTGAAATATGCAGGGGGTACAGGAGCAAGTACTGAGGGGTTCTGCAAAGCTAAAGCTACCTTCTATTCCTTCCCTTGATATTAATCTTGATAGTAAGTTGCATAACCAACTCCAAAAGATTTGGGAGTCGATTCATGGACATCGCAACATCCTACAAACACTTCCTGAATGAACGAAGGTTGGTCTCTGCAGATGAAACTCTATATGGATCATATAAAATACTTATCAAGGAAGGAGTCCACAGCGGACTCTGGATTCTAAGGGGGAGATTCTATTGCCGGCGATGTGGCGCACAGACACTGGTCTCTCTCAAACCTCTCCGATTGTAAGATCATTTGGGCAGGGTCATCTTTACCTTTTATTTACACAATGGTTAGGACGGGAGAATCCGAAAAGGACAGTGCTGGACAAGTACAGTGGCCAGGTGTATAGCAGAAGATCAGGGAAGGCTGCAGGTATAGGAATCTGGTAACAGGCACAGTTCAATGTGGTCTCAAATTCAGGCAAGGTCAGCACACAGATAAAAGTCTCAATCCTGGATACAAAAGAATGTGAATCTATAAACGGACAGTAAACTGAATAAATGAGCTCCTGTTACATAGGCTCTGTGCACTGCCCACTCGCTGATACTCATCCCCAGAGAGCAAGTAGTCAACATATGGGCAGTACAGTGGCCTAGTGGTTAGCACTTCTGTCTTACAGCACTGGGGTCATGGGTTTGATTCCAGACCATGGACTTATCTGTGTGGAGTTTGTATGTTCTCCCTGTGTTTGCGTGGGTTTCCTCCGGGTGCTCCGGTTTCCCCCCACACTCCAAAAACATACTGGTAGGTTAATTGGCTGCTATCAAAATTGACCCTAGTCGCTCCCTCTGTGTGTGTGTGTGTGTGTGTGTGTGTGTGTGTGTGTGTGTGTGTAGAGAGAATTTAGACTCCAATGCGGCAGGGACTGATGTGAGTGAGTTCTCTGCACAGCGCTGCAGAATTAGTGGCGCTATATAAATTGATGATGATGATTATTGCAACAGCAAAACCTATACAAAACAATGCATCACTAAATATACATGAGTTGCACCTCTGTTTGTATTAAGTATTATATAAATCGCATATCTAGTTTATGTCAGGATAGCACATACCTGTGTATCAACCACAAACAGAATAAAGATAATCCCATGCAGTGCTGTCAATAAAAATTTAAACATTATATACATGTCATGGTATGCTCGAAAACACACTGTAAATTTAGTGTGAAAATCATTTTGAAGTGGAAGCTTAAAGCTGTATCTCAGATATAACAGTCTGACATGAAAGGAGAGCTCAATTCGTCTGTAAAACTTGTCAGCTGAAACATCCAATCACAAAACATTTTAAAGGACATTGTTTTTCATGAACTCAGACTAGAGCTGATAAGTGCTTCGGCATTCTCATTTGCCATTTGTCCAGGGAGTACATTGTTGACAGGGAAATCATTTAGTAAAAGGCACCCAATGAAAACTCCAAGGACAGTGTGTGCCAGAGACATTCCAACACTTCTAATGGCAGTCGCTCTACAGCAGAGCTTGACACACAGACACTGCCACACAAGCTAAACCATTCGGTTGTATATTCTATATACGAACAGCTGAGTGGGACAGGTTGTGTGGATAATACATCTCACATTAAGCAAAACATTATGAGGACTAACTGAAGTTAGAGGGAGGTATTGAAAGGAAAAGTACTGAATAAGTGCAGCTGATGTGTTAAAGAATAAATGTCTAAAGATTTACTTATCTGGGGTCCAGTCAAGAGCAGTGGTGGAAATACCACTGTAGCAGGGGCTGCAGCGGATTTAAGGTCCAGACGTGAGGGGGGCTTCTGCAGATCCTGCAACCGCTGTAGTTTCTCCACCACCTCCGCCCACTGCAAGCAATGTGAGCTCGAAGGAGACAGAATCACCATGGAGTGCTGTGCTCGAAGACACAACTACCCAAAATTCGTGAGTCTCCTGGACATTCTTGGAGGAGTAAGCATGTATACCGGTAGCAGATCTGGTGTAATTATTCACCAGTTCACGGACTTTACGATTTGCGTATGCACTTGTGCCGCATCAAAGGGCGCCAAGATGGAAGACCAGCCAATGTCAGGCCTCGAAAACTATTTGAAGCATTCCCTGTGTTGGAAAAGGGATTACCACTTTCATTGAGACTGTGCAGCGGAAAGGTGCACAAATCCAACACCAAAAAGAAGAAGCGCACCCGCTCTAGGGGTGCTTTGTTGTAGGATGGATTTCACTGTAGTTGGTGGTTAGTCTTTTTAGTACTGTTGCGGAGAACGTGAAATAAGGAGAGCAATAGTACAGCAATCAAGAGTCTGTGTGATAAAGCTTTCATAACGTGTGTGTGTGTATGTGTGTGTATTAGGGAATTTAGACTGTAAGCTCCAATGGGGCAGGGACTGATGTGCGTGAGTTCTCTGTACAGCACTGCGGAATCAGTGGCGCTATATAAAAGATGATTATAACCGAATCAGAAGGGTTTTTTCTTTTACAATGTTTAGTTTTCAAGCAAAAGGAAATAGTCAGCCCCCTGAGCAGTGAAAAGAATTTATAGCATGGATGAAGGCGTCTTTTGTGACCAAGGAAGACCTGTGTACTGTCCAGAGGATAAAGAGAGAAAGGTCTGAGACAAGCATGAAATTTGTACCTAGATACTCTCGGTCAGAATGGGATTTTTCAGAGAATAAGACGACTCCTCTAGTAAAGAATCTGGAGAGATTTAAAGAAAACACAAGAATGTTTAAATCTAGATAATGTGGCATTTTTGTTTAAACATATGCACAAGTCTATGGGGGTTCGGTACACAATGTAGACACTGGAAAGATTGGTAGTTATCCTGTAGACATGAAAATGTCGGCAGGCTAAATGTCGACCCTTCCGTTGAGGAGGCAGCTTAAAAATGTCCACAGTGCGATTGTCGACATTCACAATGCCAACATTAAAAGAGTAAAGCTGGCGGTTCCGGCTGTATAGCCGCCGGACGTGCCGGCAGTGCTCTTATAACGTCGGCATTGTGAATGTCGACAATCACATTGTGGACATTTTCAAGCTGTCGCCTCAATGAAAGGGTCGGCATTTAGCCTGCTGACATTTCATCTCAACAGGATCACTGCCAACATCTTCAGTGTCGGAAATTTGACCGCATTCCGCCTATGGGTATGAATGAGGAAGCAACTGCCACAGAGCCTTATAAATCCCTGTTTGAAGAGCCTCAATTCTCCATGGCAGCCCAGATTCCTACCCACGTTAGATAGGTTTACATTTTAGAGACAGCTTGACAAGTAACTCAAAGACGCAGAGTAAAAGGAGGAGCCGCATTACATACTGTCTGACTGTGTTTAGATCACCTTTCTCTACCTAAACTAAAGAAAATTCCCATTGCAGACTGCCATAGAGTATTTCAAGGAAAATGGATTAATGGTGACCATCATTCTCATTTATTTCTGCTTGATTTATCACCCAACAAATACAGGAGGATTGGGAGGACAACCCAGGGCGAGTTAGGAGGTAATTGAGGCTAGGATGGAGTTGAAACGGTGTCCAGTTCCAGACAATATTACTTATTGTGTGTCGAACAGTCTCCAGTTTCTGCTCCTCTCTTCTTTAAAGTTGATACTAGTGCTTGCAGAAACAGCGGAAATTGTTAAAGCCACTGCCACTCCACTAAGAAACTTGAAAATGATTATTTTTTTTTAAAAAAAAAAGTATATTTGAACCCAGGCACTGGCTGTTTCGCGTCCTGGTTGCGTGTTAACAGAGTGCCACATGAGCAAGTCAGACCAACGATGACATAAGCCACTGTAGCATATGTACCCAGTCCCAAATTGAGTCCCTTTCCTTCCTCCCCACCAATCTGGAAAGGAACATGGCTCTACAAGCACAAATACTAGGTAACCACCCACACACTGATCATCAGAACACCAGGGATCCTCCTATTGAATTTTTATGGAGACTGCTCCATATTAAAAGTAATATATTTTAACATAAAGACCCCGGCTGACACACTAAATGGTTCTTGTGTATGCAAACCTATATTAACTCACCACATCCCTGACTTGCAATTGCAAACTTGCTGGATCCACAAGAGGTTTGCATAAAAAAAACAAAAAAAACACAAACTAAACACAAACTAAACAAACATCCTTTAGCACTGTTAGCCTAATATTTGCCTAAGATGTGTAGATCTAGCATCTGACTGCATTAACTGTGACTTTGGCTCTCAGACCCACACATATCTCTAAGGTTTACTGGCTCAGATTGTCATTTTATTTATAACCGTTTATTTAATTGCATGTATCACCACCTTTACCTTGCAGTATCTTGCCCCTTCTGACCCCCATGAGACTGCCCTTGCAGGAGTTTTTCAGAATGAACCATTGTGTTTGACACACTGTTTAGATTACAGTTCTCCCTCTAGAAAAATTAAGATGTGTTACTGAGACAATGAAGAAGTCCTTCAACATAATGGGGCCTATCAACAACAGCTGTTTTTGTACTGAGAAATAGAGAGCACCGAGCCACAAGTACAGTACACTTAATCTGCACATGCACTTTTCACCACACACATGCAGTAAACACAATTAGGGCACCTGGAATTATTCCACTCAAATGCGGGGAAAACCTACAAGCTCCACACAGATGGTGCCGTGGCTTCTGGTTTGTGAGGAAGCAATGGTAACCACTGTATCCCTGTCATGGTCATCTAGAAAGTCTGCCAGCTCAGAAAGATATCACAATTACATATTTGAAATACTTCCCGTGTTTTTAGACGGAATCCACATAGCTGCACACAAGCCTCAGACCACCATGTGCATTGCCGACCGCCAACTGAAGTGATGTAAAGCAGACTCCACTGCTCCAGAGCGCAGTGGCAAACACATCATCTGGAGTGACAAATCGCACTTCACCATCTGCCAATCTGCTTGATGAATCTGGGTTTGATGATGCTAGGAGAATGCTTCCTATCTGAATACATACTGTCAGCTGTAACGTTTGGAGGAGGAATAATGGTCTGAGCTATTTTTCATGGTTTGGCCTGGGCCATTCAGTGCAGCATACAATGTTATCCTAGAGAAGTGTGTACTTCCAATTCTGTGCCAACAGTTTTGGGAAAGCACTTTCCCGTTTCAGCATGACATTACTCACATGCACAACAAATGGTCAACGTCATCGAACACCTTTGGAATTAATTGGAAAACAGACTGCAAGACAGGCCTCATCACCCAACATCAGTTCCCAACCTCACTAATATTCCTGTGGCTGAATGAATGCAAATCCTCGCAGCCAAGTTCCAAAATCTAATGAACAGCCTTCAAAGAAGAGTGGAGGAGACTGGTATAGCAGCAAATGGAGGATAAACTCCATATTAATGCCCACTGTTTGGATGAGAAGCTCAACAAGCACATATGGGTGTGATGCTTGGGTGTCCACATACACTACGTGGACAAAAGATGCACATTGGTTTCACCTAAAATGATTTTCAAATGTACCAAGCTACCTATTCTCGAGCTTTATTTCACTTGAATTTGGTTGCTAAACTAAGTTGGGTCACCAATCCTGCAACTTTCCATTAGTCACTGCATTGGCTCCTTGTTTCTGGTAGAAAACTATTGATATATAAAAGGTTCTTGCCACTTAGTTTTTATTTATACTCACACTCATCTTCATACCATTGCTCTGCCAAAGAATTACACATTCTATCATCTGTTATTACCTCTTTTTATTCTCACAGTGAACACTTCTCCCAAGAAGCACCTTTATTTTAGAATGCCCCAGTCATTCTATGAAACTGGCCATTACCCTTTAAAGTTTTTAACTGGTCCTTGGAAAAAAAAAAAAAAAAAAGTAAATAAATGTACCCCTTCACAGAATCTTCCCAAAATGTCCAAGCTACTTTTGTCTGTGAACCAGCCCCGTCTCCATTTCAATACCAATTCCTAACTATCTGTTCATTCAGTACTCCTAACCATTTGACGTTCCTATGTTAAGAGCCTAGGCCTTTACTTATGAATTTTTATGAAACTCCATTTTCTCCTGTTTTATACCAGTGTTTGCTTATTTCCCCATTATATAATGCTGCAAACTACATTGGCGTTTATAAAAGTTGATAATTGTAATAACCAGCAACGCTACCCTCAGTTACTGCTTTAACAGGTATATTTCAGGATGTGTTTTTGGCACAGACTGGGTTAACTTAAATCACCTTGACAAGTGTTCTAGGTTATATTCAATTACCGATTTCATTACATGATTTATTTGCATGACAGATAACCTTGGTAAGAGTGCACATGACTGGCCTCAGTTCAAAACTGCGCTGGAACGTCTTACAGGAATACTTTTCATACTGAGGACACATTGTGCTGTTTTATGAAATGAATTCATAGGAAACCATAAATTCCCCTGAATTTACCATTGTCTGTCAAGGAAGTATTGCAAATACAATACCTGCTTAGCTTAAGCCAAGTTTATTTAATCCTCGTGTCCTCCAAAACCAACTCCAAAAACAGGTATCTCCAGGTTGAGACTTGTCTCAGACAAATTAGGTCACAAGATCATGAACATAGTCATTATAAGGAATATTGGTCATCAACCTCCAGATGGGGCTGGACCGGCCATATATAATGCAACACGCACAAGTTCCTACGTAGCCGAGTGTAAGCTACTGTTCTCTGGCATCAGTTTTTTTTTCCAAAAGAAGGTGAATAACAGAAGGCTACAATATCCTACAGACAGAAAGTCTGCTGTGTGTATGAAAACATTTTCCCTCACAGGATCACAACTATCTCAGATATTCAGTTTAATTTTTCTATAAAAGATATTATATGAACTTATATTTTAAGCATATTTAAAAACTTAAAATTCTCCCTCCGGAAGATCCTGAGGAGGAGGTCAAGTGACAAGTGTAGGGGCACGTTGCACCATAAATCATGTCATTTAGATGCTGCTTGAGAATAGGCAAGTATGATTATAAGTGCAGCAGTCCTTTAAAACATCCAGGAAGACATGTTGAACTGTGTCATTTTGTACAGCGAAATTCATCTTGAGAGGGAAATATATATATATATATATATATATTATACATACACACACACACACTTCTACATATATTCTACACACACACACATACAGACACACATTATATATATATATATATATATATATATATATATATATATATATATATATATATATATATATACACACACACACACACACACACACACATACATACACACATATACATACATACATACAAACATACATATACACACACACATATATATATTCCACACATACACACACACTCTAGAGTCTAGAGTGATATAAAGCTTCTTCTAATATTTAGCTGGATTTATACTTTACACTGAAATATTGCATATGTTAAACACATATCCAGGTTTCATGTCCCTTTAGTAGTGGTCTGTTAGGGTCCCAGAAAGTGCATTGTGTTATTAGATCAGGTGCGGGTTTGTCCTACTGCCCAATGAAGTGGTTTTTCCTCAAAAATGCAGCGTTACAAATCTATTCCCCGCATCATATTTAGGGTGCTAATGGTATTCAAACAGAGGAATATGACTATCTCATGAGGCTGATGACGACCGCAACTCAAAAAGTAGCTTTTTAAAGATGACAGAATACTTGTTACAATAGGCTAATAAAATAAAAAGTTTTATCTGCTAAGAACAAAAAAAAAATACATAGAGTATTAGATCATACTTGCCAACTTTTATTACCCATAGGGGAGGTCAGGTGACAAGGGCAGAAGGGAGCATGGTGTGGCCCCGGCTCTTAACATGAATGGCAGAGATTCACTGCATTGCATAGTAAGGGTGGGGTCTGATGATCATTAAGCCCCGCCTCCACCTGGATCCAGGAGGGAGCTTTCTCTTCCAGGAGTTCCGGAGTACTCCCTAAAGTTCTGGAACTTCCAGGGCATTCCGGAAGAGTAGGGCAGCATGTACTAGATATATATTATGGATAATTATGGCCCACTTTTTACTCCAATAGCACATTTTGAAGTAGCAAGCTTAACAATATACACAGAGCTGTACATACACAGAGCTGTTTCAGGCCACTTGTCCACTTGAGATGCATTTTTTTTCAATCATCTCCCCTTCTAGTCGTACCCCCCAACTCTCCAGCACCAAGTGTGACTTAAATGCAGTAACCAATTAAGAAAACTAAACTATTGGGCCTATTTGTGACGGATTCCTCATTTCAGCAATTGATTGTGGCTTGGAATACTAATAGTTAATTTGGCGCCTGTCTTGGGGTTTCCAGCTCACCCCTGTGACCTCATGCAGCAGATATTCGGGAATCTCCTGAACATTCCAAGAGCATAGACAAGGATGAGAAAAAGTAGGGACATAACAGTCCTGGAGGGCTTTCTAGTAATTTTTCTGGACCAGATTTCTACCCATTACGACATGGATTCCACCCCACAAATACACACATAGAAACATGCAAGTCTTTTATACACAAACTACACTCTACCTTTTTATTACCCATTTAAGGCAAAACAGCAGCTCACTCAATAACAGATTTTTCCTTTATGTCAATTTACCATTTGCTCTCTATATTCATAGTTCATCATGTTTCCCAGCTCTCCTGCTGGCACGCAACAGACACTTTTTTTTTTTTGTAAAAAAGAGAAACCAAACAAAATACTTCTGAGATGAATGAGACAAACACTGCGCAACCACTGTACTCGCAGACACAGATGAAACCAATTAGTATAATGCATGGTATCAAAGGCAGCCTGAAAAGAAAAAGTAAATATCTGTACGCAAGCTAAACTAAAATAGAAAAAGTATACAAGCACAACAAAAAGTTCTGTTCCTCGCTGCTTGATTGGCAAAGGATATCCTGCAATTATAACAGAGGTGTTGATGATCAACGAGCAGGAAAGACATTGTATAAATATCAGCTTTCATGTTCTGAAGACGTTCAATTGAGAGTGTTGATTGCTGGAACCTTAAATTTACCACTAAATTAATTCTGTCATCTAAGTTGTTTAAAAAAAAATTAAAAAAAATAAAAAAAAAAGAACAAAAAAAAAATAAAAAATATATATATATATATTTTACTTTTTTGCTTTTAAAAAGACAGATAACCAATTTGAAAATTTGAAAGTTGGGAAAACAGATATGGTATAACTTCCCATTTGTTTTACAAAATAATTTGAAAAGCTGGTCCTATATCACAGCGAATGATTATCGAAAATTTAACTATAGAAAAAACTTACTTTTCAGAGTTTTAATAGTATTGAAGGATTAATTGTAAACATACTCGTCTACTCTCCTGGAATGTCCGGGAGACTCTAGAAATTCGGGTAGGTCTCCCGCACTCTCGGGAGAGCAGGCAAGTATCCCGTAAACGCCAACTTGCTTGTCAAAATGACGCGATTCACAGTGAATCACCCCTCCCGCCCTACAGGCATGCCCCCCCCCCCCCCCCCCCGCCTGGATCTCCCGGAATTAAATTTTTAAAATGTTGGCAAGTATGCTCTCCTAGAATGTCCGGGAGACTATTGGAAGATTAGACCTCCCTCCCAGATCCCGCCTCTCCTCTTGTAAAGAGGGCAAGTCAAGGCCTTTATGATGCAAGCCGAATCTTCATGAGGATCCATGTGAACGGATAGTGATTGGCATCATCATAGCTTCATCCCCAGTGTGCGTTGACACGATCACATGATCACACCCACAGCATCTGCCCTTTGGCACTCTCCTCCAGGTTCTCCCGGGATTGTAAGTTGTACGCAACTCCAGAGTTTCCGCAGGCAATTCTGTTCAAGTGGGAGAGCCATGTGGTGTCCAAAAATTAACAGCAGCACAGCGTGGGTTAATTATTATCTATTAATTATCTATTAGAGACAAGTTCATATTTTTAAACTGTCTCACCTTAAGGGGAATGTCATTCCGTCATATGGATCAGGATTTCTGTACAGATTCCTGGACAGTCGGGATATGTGCCTTGCAGACGGGAACCCCTAAAATGCAGTGTGTACCAGCTGCAGGTGCTCTCAGCCTTGAAGGTGTGTATTTAGAGAAAGAAGAGTAAATATGGGCAGCACAGTGGCCTAGTGGTTAGCACTTCTGCCTCAAAGCACTGCGGTCATGAGTTCGATTCCCGACCATGACCTTGTCTGTGTGGAGTTTGTATGTTCTCCCTGTGTTTGCGTGGGTTTCCTCCCACACTCCAAAAACATACTGGTAGGTTAATTGGCCGCTATCAAAATTGACCCTAGTCTCTCCCTCTCTCTCTCTGTGTGTGAGTGTGTGTCTATATTAGGGAATTTAGACTGTAAGCTCCAATGGGGCAGGGACTGATGTGAATGAGTTCTCTGTACAGCACTGCAGAATTAGTGGCGCTATATAAATAAATGATGATGATGAAGATATACCCTTTGCTTTCATCCTTGGTTAAATGGGCCCACAGTGTGTACAAAGACTTATGAAAATCTTTAGGGCAAATTACAGTACTTTATTGGAGAATATGTATCATCATCATCAATTTATATAGCGCCACTAACTCCGCAGCGCTGTACAGAGAACTCACTCACATCAGTCCCTGCCCCATTGGGGCTTACAGTCTAAATACCCTAACACACACACTAGGGTCAAAAAAATAATTATAATATATATATATATATATATATATATATATATATATATATATATATATATATATATATATTATATTTTTTTATTATTTTTTTTTTTTAAAGGAATTAACACCCCTAATATTGAATGCAAATAATGCTCGTAGTAAATGACTATAGGACCGCTGCATCACAACAAAATCTATAACAACCACACGACAGAACTAAAAAAAGATATTGCATGCTTTCTTCACATTAACCGTGCAGCGTAGTGCAAGCTGTTCAGTTATTGACAATTTCTGGTGCATAAAGTATATAGTGTTTTTTAAATGTTGCTACATAGCCATATTTATAGGAAAGAATGTATTTCAATTATAAAGAGAAGTCTTTGCATCCAGTTCTGCAGAAGGAGGGGGGCAGAATTGTTCCACAAGCCTGAAGAGGATAATCCAAAAAGTGAATAAAGCCTATATACTGCAAAAGGAAAGAGGATGACTGTTGTGTACACCCTGGAAATAGGGAGAGTAGGATATGTGATAGACCTTTAAAACATCAAGGAATGTAATTTGTGAAGGATGGAAGGATTTTCCGGATAAAAGTTCCAAAACAAGATGTATGACGCTCTAAAATGTCGGGGGTGTAGACTTGGAGGAAGTGTGATAAACGTCTATCTCCCCTGGAATGGGAGCAGATGCCTCTCTTGGCCGTGAAAGAGAATATATAGAAGCAGCAGAGAAAAATATGTGCTCCCAGCCTATATTTAGACAGGAGGAAATCTTGACCAAGATAAAAGGGACTTGGTGAAGCAGTGTGTGCTGCAAGTACCTGACCTTAGGTTTCCACATCAACTGTGGAGGCAGTTTAAGCACTAAACACACTACATATTAAGCCATTCATCAACTGCAGTTCTTTAGAATAAAATAAATGCTTACAGTCACAATGCAAATTTAAAATGCATTTAACAAATATTAGCCAGCTGTAACACTTTATTCAAAGAAAAAAAACAAAACATTTTTTTCACTGATTTTCTTCTATTATCCTACTGAGAAGTTTTTCCCGTCCCCTATGCATGGAAGGCTTTGCCTGTTGCAGAGCCAGCAAAAAGAGATTAAAAACATTTCAAAATGCTTTATTCTTTTAGCCAGCTCACCGATGCAGTAAATTAACCCTTTGGGTCGGTGTCATCAGGCAGCCGAGGACTGCTCAGCTGTCCAGACAATATATATTTTTGTTAAATTGCAGCGATAAAAAAATAAAATCCCAACAGACACAGGGAGCTATTTATCACTGGGAGTTGGGGCTTCTCTCAAATACAGTCATAGCCAAAGGTTTTGAGAATGACACACATATTGATTATTACACAGTTTGCTGCTTCAGTGTTTTGAGACCTTTTTGTCAGATGTTGCTGTGTTATAGTGAAGTAAAATTACAAGCATTTCATAAGTGTCAAAGGTTTATATTGACAATTACATTAAGTTAATGCAAAGCGTCAATATTTGCAGTACGGACCCTTCTTTTTGAGGACCTCTGCAATTCACCCTGGCATGCTGTCAACCAACCTCTGGGCCACATACTGACTGATGGCCATCCATTCTTGCCTAATCAATGCTTCGAGTTCTCAGAATATGTGGGTTTTTGTTTGTCCACCCGCCTCTTGAGGATTGATCACAAGTTTTCAATGGGATTAAAGGTCTGGGGAGTTTCCTGGCCATGGACCCAAAATTTCAATGTTTTGATCCCCGAGCCACTTAGTCATCACTTTTGCCTTATGACAAGGTGCTCCATCATGCTGGAAAAGGCATGGTTCGTCACTAAACTGTTCTTGGATAATTGGGAGAAGTTGTTCTTGGAGGATGTTTTGGTACCATTCTTTATTTATAGCTGTGTTCTTTGGCATAATTGTGAGTGAGCCCACTCCCTTGGCTGAGAAGCAACCCCACACATGAATGGTCTCAGGAGGCTTTATTGTTGGCATGACACAGGACTTATGGTAGTGCTTTCAGTTTGTTATTCTAACTCAATCAGCATGACAGAGTGATCTCCAGCCTTGTCCTCATAAACATTCTCACCTGTGTTAATGAGAGAATCACGGACCTGATGTTAGCTGGTCCTTTTGTGGCAGGGCTGAAATGCAGTAGAGATGTTTTTGGGCTAAAAGTTCATTGTCATGGCAAAGAGGGACTTTGAAATTAATTACAATTCATCCGATCACTCATCATGACATTCTGGAGTATATGCAAATTGCCATCGTAAAAACTGAGGTAGCAGACTTTTGTGAAAAATAATATTTGTGTCATTCTCATATTTTTTAGCCATAACGGTACATCAAGGGGTTACCTTTCGCGATTGAAGGTGCAAGTATCCCGCATACATGCCAACTTTTGTGTCCTCCGGGAGATCCAGAAAGAGGGGTAGGGTCGGGGAGTTAAGGAGGCTGCCAAATGCCTCATTTTGGTCCCGTCCCTGCGATAGAATCCCCATTGTGTCGCAGGGGTTGGGGACAAAATTGAGGCTCTCATCAATTCGGGAGTCTCTCGGACATTCCAGGAGTGGGCAGGTATGTCTTATCACTCTCAGGATTTTGTCTCTCCACCCTTACCTCTAGGACATAAAGCTCTCACTAGCAGGGCCTTCTATCCTTGTGCTTTACTTTATACCATTGTTCCTCTAGGCCAGTCTCCATGGCCCCGTTTCTCAAGCTTATCATCCTGGGCACAACTCTACTTCACACCGGTCTTGTCAATAGCTAAATATATACAATTCTATGTTCTGATTATATACTGTTAATTCTTTGTTGACTAGTCATTGTATAATTATGTATTATTTGTAGCCGTCTGTTTACTCCTTATGTACGGCACTGCGGACCATTTGTAACACCTTATAAATGAAAGAAGCACCATTACCACCTTAATATCATAATCATCAGCTATTTAGATAGGGCCACTAATTCCACAGCGCTGTACAGAGAACGCATCCACATCAGTCCCTGCCCCAATGGAACTTGCTGTCTAAATCTGTGTGCATACTGTGTGTGTACGTATGGAGGTGATGTTTTGTGAATGTCATTTTATCATGGGAAATAGTCATTACTTCAAAAACTACTTTTTTTAGAAAACTTTCCGTTGGAGTTCAGAGTTATCCATATATGAGCCCTTCGCCCACAAATGTAATATACACCGTCTAGAAGGATATAAGGCACAAAACGGTTATAGTATCACACAATGATTTAGTAAAGTTACCCATACCCAACGTTTCCATCTGTTTAATGCAGGTCTCATCTTGGATAACATTCAAACAGTAACCCAGAGGTACCTTTCCAGTAAACACTCTCTTAGGTCTGTTGACCTGGCCTTGTCTACGATATCCCAGCATTTTGACGATAGCAATGGGTTTGTCATTAACACTTGTGGAGCGGGCGATTGTCTGATCATACTTTTCCATGTATTCTCCAGCCCAGACCAGAAGAACTGATGCAGTTTTGAAGGCAAAGGGTGGTCACACCAAATATGGATTTGATTTAGGTTTCTCTTCTGTTTATGCACTTTGCATTTTGTTCATTGATAAAAAAAATAAACGACTTCTATTTTTGAAAGTATTCTTAGTTTGCAGCACTTTTTTTCCACACCTGCCTAAAACTTTTGCACGTTTTTGTGTATGTGTAAAATATATATATTTTAATAATATAATTTTATTATAAACACAAGTAGAAATGAAAGCCCAAGTTCCACTGTTCATGCATAAACCTGGTTGGGCAGGTTACTCATTGGCATATGCCCAGAGAGCGGCTCGGCTAAGCATTAAGGTAAACCTCACCTTACCAGTATTGTCGCACATCAGAGAGTTTTGCACAGCTGCTCCAGTGATATTTTCTTAGTAAATTGCAGTGTCTATCTCTATCAGTAACCACTTGATAACTAGGGGGAAGCCCCACTGCCAGTGAAAACGCTTGTTTTTGGTGGCCAAATTGTTTTTTCCCTTTGATAAATAGACCCATTAGAAACATACATGAAAATATTGCCTGGAACTATTTAGAAGTGGAATATGAAGGCCAAAGTAGTTGTATTTAAAAGTCCAGACTGATTAAAACATCCTTCACCAACCAACATAACCCACCCCTAATTAACTAGGCCCCTTACACACCCCCCCCCCCCAGTAATTCCCTTATGGATGCATAAAAATACTTGAGCAGAAACCATGCAGGATGAAACACCTTCAAAAAGCCATTAAAATGATTTCAAAATAAAAAGGAAACATATATCCACATCCTGTAAATGCATCGCATTTATACTGTGCGTTTGTACTGTGCAACAGAGAAAGCGCAAGCACAGAAATTCTTTAAGTGTGTGAGAACGTGCATAACAAAGTAATATTTATTACAGTCTTCTATAGTAACCAGGTTTATATTTCTCTCCTGTGTATTTATAAAATACATAGCACAAATAATTATCAGTTTAGAGCATTGGTTAACACGCTACCCAATCTGTTATTTTATGGGACTTATAAATATCCCAGACTCAAATTACAGCCTTACTCAAACTGTTGTATTGCATGTGAATAAATGACAGGCCTCTTCTCTTCAAATTTCTAGAATATTAATTTAATATGTATTGCTGCTGTTTCCCGATTGATAATGCCATATCAGGACGGTGTTAGCAGGGGGTGCTCACTGGGGGAAAAAAAAAAATGCTTAAATTATTTTATTTTATTTTATTTTTATTTTTGTAAAATTTGGAATGGATAGCCCAAGTCTTCCAGTACACATACACTATATGGGCAAAAGTATTCAGACACTTGACCATTGCACCAAGAGGGACTGTAATGACATTTCATTTAAATACATATACTTTAATATAGAATTGGTCCCCCTTTTGCAGCAATAACAGTTTCCACTCTTCTTGGAAGTCTTTCCATAAGATGTTGGAGTGTTTCTGTGGGAATTTGTGCCCATTCATTCTGTTGAGCATTTATGAGGTCAGGCACTGATGTTAGACGAGAAGGCCTGGCTCACAATATCCGTTCCAGTTCATCACAAAGGTGTTCTATGGGCTCGAGGTCAGGGCTCTGTGTGAGCCAGTCAAGTTCTTCCACACCAAGCTCATCAAACCAGGTCTTTGTAGCCTTTGCTTTGGGAACTGGGGCACAGTCATGGTGGACAAGGAAAGGGTCTTCCTCAAACTGTGGCCACAAAGTTGGAAGCATAGCATTGTGCAAAATGACTTGGTATACTGAAGCATTAAGATTGCCCTTCACTGGAGATAAGGGGCTTAGCCCAAACCCTGAAAAACAGCCCCATACCATTATTCCTCCTCCACCAAACTTCACAGTTGGCATAATGCAGTCAGGCAGGTAACTTTCTCCCGGCATCCGCCACACCCTGACTCACCCATCTGATTGCTAAATAGAGAAGCATGATTCGTCACTCCACAGAACACGTTTCCACTGCTCCACAGTCCAGTGTCGGTGTGCTTTACACCACTCCATCCGACGCTTGGCATTGGTCATGTGAGGTTTGCATGCAGCTGCCATGCAAACCCATTCCATTATGCTCCCACCGTACAGTTTTTGTGCTTATATTAATGCCAGTGGAAGTTCGGAACTCTCCAGATATGGAATCAACAGAGCGCTGGAGACTTTTACGCACTATACGCTTTAGTAACAGTTAACCCCACTCTGTGGTTTTCCGCTTCGTGGCTGAGTTGCTTTTGTTCCTAAATGCTTCCACTTTTTAATATTATCACTTAGAGTTGACCGTGGACGATCCAGCAGTACCACTCTTGAAGTCACTGAGCTCTTCAGAATGACCCATTTTGTATCACAAATGTTTGCAAATGGAGACTGCAGGGCCAACTAATTTTTTTAATTGTACGGTAAAATATTTTCTACTGTTGTGGTACTCAGCAATAGATAACCTAGTTATCAGGGGGCACTTAATAAATAGGCCCCAAAATGTGGTTCACAATGTTTATAGTCATTTGTATTTGTTACTTATGTCACAAGAATAATAAGTTATTTACTGTTTTTTTGGGAATCTTCTAGAATATAAGTTGTAATCTGTATCTTATAATTAATATATATTGTCTATAATCTTATATTAATAAAGTTTTAAAAACAGTATACATTATTTGTGATTTCCTGTTGTGAATCATGTGGTTACAATGGTTAGGATTATTCTCCCAGTCATGAGACATGTTGTTGCATCGTTTTTATGCCAGTTTCAGAATGGACCATTCTCTGGTTAGACGCGTATGATCATGTTTGCTGCGGTCATTTTCCTGCATTGTGGTCCCATTAGCGTGACGTGGAATGTGCCAGGATGTAACGTTCAATAAAAAGCAAGAAAATAATTTTACTTTAAATTACTTTTGAGTAGAAACTGATTTATTAGTGCTGCCTATACATTTGTAACTTTGAGTATACACGATAGGAAGTTGCAAAAAGTGTGAGTAGTAAAGGGGTAGCAACCAATATAATGTTAAGAGCTTCCACAGTGTAAAAATAATCTGCCATTAGTTTAATGCCTGGCTCCCCTGAGTTGCAATGGACATAAATTTGAGCACCTCCCCAAAGCTGAAAAACTTTCACTAGGACCAAACCTATTAACAGTTTGTCCCTAGTACCGCTGAGAGCAGACCATCCAATCCTGGATTTATGTTGTTTTCAATTAACCTTATATAAGCACCACGGACAACAGAACTGAAATTTTTACATTGTATTAAGTTGTGAAGATGCTCTGCCGAGACCAACATATTTTATTTTATTTATTTTTATAAACAAGGATGAAGTGTAATAGAGTATTTCCTCTAACCCCACAGCAAGACACATGGCAAAAGAAAAATTGCTAACATGTGATGATGAAAGAACAAAAAAGGCCTATGCAGCACTTGAGCTAGGACACTGCACACCTGATAATCAGCCTAATCCAGGGTTTCCCAAACCCAGTCCTCAGGGCTCCGTAACAGTGCAGGTTTTCCATATCTCCTTGCTGGAGCACAGGTGTATTCATTACTGACTGACATTGTAACAGATCCACAGGTGGTCCCAATTATATATCACTTGTGATCCAGAAAACCTGCACTGTTGGAGAGCCCTAAGGACTGGGTTTGGGAAACCCTGGCCTAATCCCCATCCCAGGGTGTTGGAAGTCAAAACTTCCACCCTCCTAAACAGCATTTTAAAAATGGCAGCAGTCAGCGAAAGAATGAGAATGACAGATATATAGAGCCAATGTACCTGCACGCTCCCAAGTGCTTCACAGCTCACCTGGTATACCATGCTGCCTCCGTTAACCCTTAACTTAAGTGCAGTGTCCAAAATGCAATATTGGTGATCCACGTGGATGAATGATGCAAATGCAATAAATACTGCTATTCTAAGATAATGGACAGATTTAATTATAAATGAAAAAAAAAACAACAACACATTTTAGCATACCTCCCAAAACAGAAGTGAAAAAAAAAAAAATTGGATCCCTCCAGCCACATTTTAAATGTCTGGGACCACACACTCAGACAGAAGATGCCTCTTCAGTCCACAGGAAAGAATGGACTAGTCACAAGCATGATTTCAGATCTAGAATGTCGTTTAGTAACACAGAGTATGATGTATAAACAATGGTTTTAATTGGCATTTTAGAGCGCAAGAAAAAAATATTGCAAACCACTCATTTTGTTTTCCCATAACAGCCTTCTAAAATAACCACTTAATTAACTGCAATGATACATTGTATTTTCTATCACAGTACAATATGCTTACTGTGATTAGGTTAAACAAAGAGTCGTGTCATCACAGAGTACTTCCACAGTGGCATGCTCTCTTGGAGTCCTACAAATAAAACGGCTGCGGAAAAGTTTATAAAAGGATTAGAGTAAAAAAAAAAAAAAAAAACCGCTCTGTAAACACGTGTAAGAACGGTTCATTTATAAAAGGTCTTAGCAAGAGCCACTACAAAGAGCTCACCAAGCCATCACCAGCAATCTATCAGCAGCTAGGGCTAACATTAAATGCCTAGCTAAACAGGGCTGCTTTAAGACATCAGTTGACCCAGGGCAAACATCACATTAGTGGGAGTCATAACAACAACATGAAAGGGTAACTACATCACAATAGTTACACCAAGTACAGAAATAGTTCCTTTGCTTTCACGGCTACAAACTATATTAAGGTTTCTTAGGGGCATATTCAATTGTTGGCGAAAAGCGCCAAAAATCTCGCGGTGCGCGCACTATTACCGTTATTACGGATATAGTGTGCGTAAATACCGTTATTACGGTAGTTTTCTCGCTGGATTTCAGCTCGCAGCTCCCTGAGCTTATTGTATGCTGGTGGGTTCATATTGTATTTGATTACAGCGCATATGAATTGCAAGTTTTCAGTTACATTAGATGTGTACAACAATTTCCACACCTTAGAAACCAAGCCCACCGTTTGGCCATTACCATTTTGTGCTTTGCTGCGGTCAGTGTTCCCAGGTTCATGTAGCAGGGGTCTATTTTATATATGGTGAAGAGCCAACACTCCGGAGGAAATAAAAGGCTATTTTTGCTAGAGAAGCTCAGTCATAGCTTCGTACAAGTAAGCAAAAAATGAAAACAAATCACAGATATATTCGCATTACCACAGTCACAGCCAGATAACGCAGTCCCCATACACCTCTATAGGGATGGAGGCTTGCTGCAATACTTGTTTTTAAATGTATATTCCATGTTACATCAAGGTTATACATCTTCTGATATGAACATTCTAGAGGCAACCATTGAATATTATAGCACAGGTGTAGGTAATCTTTGACTAAAATCTAGTTATATATTGTGTGTATATAAATATATATTACATAAAAATAAATTTTCTTATTTTAGGATACCAATGTCAAGATAATTTTAATAGTAATGGGACCAACAAATAAAAGTTCATGTTATGACACACAGCAGTGCCCCCAGTTCGTAATATGCCAAAGTAGTACCCCCAATTCATATTATACCACACATAAGTGCCCCCGATTTATATTAGGTTACATTAGTCAGCTGTGTGTGTGACTCGCCTCTCTTCAACACACAAGTCTTCAGGTCCGCAACAGGACTTAGAAGGAACTGCAGCTTTAATGACAGCTGGTCCGGCGTACCAAACAACACAGCGCTGCGTGCCATGTCCGACATGTGTGCCAGGAGAAGCCGACCCCTGTTATAGCATCTGTTTTGAAGAACCACAGGAATGTAAAATCTGTAGTAATGACTTTGTGACTCTGTCGCCGCGCTTGTACGGCAACAGATGACAATGAAGTACATAGAAGATGAAGCCTTTCATGTCAGCATTAGGCTGCTAGCGAAAGAGGAGCGGTGTACTACAGAAGTGGCAATTCCACAGTTATTGCCCGGCATCATTCGATTAATAGACTAAGTACTGCTATCAAAATACGACAAAAGATATCACTGGAAAATAAACAGACTCCCCAATTTCTTAATATCTCCAAAGTTTTATAGTTTGTAAGGCTGAAGGGAAAAAAAAAAAAAAGACACAGGTCTATCAAGTTTAAAATTTCAGGCCATGATCCAGAGCGAAGCAAAACAACAATCCTAGTCCTTGGTACGAAAAGTTTGTTAGGCAAATATTTGTATTGACTTGAATATATTTGTACATATTAAATTAGGTCACCTCTAAGGTGTCTTTTAGCCAGGTAAACAAACAGTTTTTCTAAACTGTCTTATACCTTAACCATTTAATTACAGAAGATTTCTGCCTGTGAACCCAGTCCAGTGTCCCTATGTACTTCTTACACGGTGTCATCCAAACTTTACACCATATCAAAGCTGTCATCTAACTAGTGACTCATAGAATAGTAATTACTATGGGGTTTATTTAAGAAGCCAAAAATCCAGAGGAAACAGTTGTTTGATGCATTGTGAGAAGAGTTGCTATAGCCATTCAGAGATTTCTCCTGCCTTGAACTGTTTTACGATGGTAACTTTAGTCTCCATGGGCCTTTGGGAACTGCAGTCTTACCCAAATTAACAAGCTTTGCTTTTGGCCGCCAGCCTGAACGAAGAACTAATGCCATCTCCAGATGGCACTCTTTTTTTTTTTTTTTTTTTTTTTATGAGGTCCATCATCACCAGAGAAACTGACCTGGATCCCTCGTCAGATCCCATCACTATGTGCATTCGTGAATTTAGCTGCGTGCGCGCACCAACTACAGAGGGTCACGTCCTCCTCTTGCAGGCAGTATTAGGCCGATGGTAAAAGGTTTTTTTTTTCGCTCATTTAAGAGAGAAGATTTCACCATGGCTCGCCAAGGAGCCCTGGCTTGGTAAACAGCAGTGGTACAATATTTTGCATTGTTGCAACTTAAAATGATAGTTATTGCTGCCACTAGCCACCAACAGTAAATAGGACTACTGTGCCCACATCCAGGGCCACCATCAGAAATCGTGGGGCCCAGTACAATGAAGCAGTTTGCGTTCCACTGCGGGAGTTATGGCTGAAAGTACAGTCACGGCTCTGCCCGCTGTCCTTCAGTCCCGGCGTCTTCGCTGCTGTCTTCTTGAAGATAGCGGCCCCCCTGGTAAGAGTGTGCCGCCGGGCCCCCTGGTGACCCCGGGCCCTGTACAAGGGTACCCCCTGTACCCCCCTGATGACGGCCCTGCCTACATCATATGAATGTATCTCCTTTTATTGCAATCCCATGATTTTATTTGCCTTTGTGTGGAACTGCATGCTCAGCTTTCTGTCAACTGGTATTCCTAAGTCTTCTTTCAATTGTATTCTATTGTCTTTAAAGTGTCCAATTATATCAGAAATGACCAGTTGTAAATACTTTCACAATCCTCTCCCAAAGCACAATGACCCAGATCATTTTTCAGAACACCAATGAGTCTGTCCCTACTCCTCATTTGCATACTGTGGACCATACTTTCCTACTCTCCCGGCATTTCCAAAGGGCACCTTTATAATGTCTAGGAGCTCTTAATAACATGATTTGCGTCATCAAGCTCCGCCCCCGCTGTGTAATACCTTGAATCGTCAAACTGCACAGCAGAGCGCGGGTCGACAGCCAACTTCTGGCACCTCCCCTCCGAAAACTCCAGGGAAGGGAGGTCAAGTGGTAAGTATGCTGTGGCCACTGGCATTAGATAGACAGGATATGATAAATCTTTTACAATAAAATAATGGAAGTGTATTAAGAAATGGGAAGTTACTACCCAGTCTCTTACTTTATTCATAAATGAGTCATCGATTCTCTTCATCCGTTTGAATGAAAGCAGCAAATGTTAAAAAAACAAAACAAAAAAGACCTGGGGCCTGATTTATTAGTGATCTTATCTTGTGCAAAAGTTAAGATGCTTATTTTAAGAAGAAACGGGGAGATAAGAGTGAAGTTAAGATAGATTTTCATCTTAACTTAAGAAATTCTTCACTTACACAGTGGATATTGCTTCTTATCTCCCTTTTCTGAGCATGCACAGTGTGGATTTGCTTAAGATAAGCAAAAAACGGCAGACTAGTGAATCAGGCCCCTGGTGATGTATTTTATTTAGTGTATGTGGAAAATGATTGCTCAGATTCCAAAACAAATATGCTATGTAAAAGGGAATCTGCCATGACATTTATTATTGACAGATATAACGTAGATGACAGATTAACAAAAATATACTTATATATTGTGCAAAACTGTGTTTTACGCACATAACATGTTTTTTTTCATATTTGTTCTTTAGTAAGAGATCTCAGGTATTCTACCTCCCGTTCCGCATCCCTGATAGGCCCTTCATAATGCTGGTGGGATTTCATGCAAATTAGAGGGAGAAAGAGTAACAAGAACTCTACCACCGATAAGATTTATTGCAACAATTAATTTATTTTCCAAAGATATGGCTAAAAAAAGTCATGTCAATCAATATGGATCTATTGATCCATGGCAGGCAAAACAAACATGCTATTATTTCATTATTTGAAAAAAAGGTTTAGATGAGTAGATGAAACATTTTGTTATGATGCAACTCTGTTTCACTATCTTATGTCACTGTTGCCTTAGTGTGGTCAGCAGGAGCCAGCTAGGCAGGGGGCCATCTGCCTCCGGCTCGGTCCCATAGTGGGCTACCTTGGGCAGGGTCACCTGCATTTTTTCCCCCTTTAAAATGTTCCTAATATGCTGCTGAGTTGAGTCTTAACAACCCCCCCCTCCCCTCCCCCAAGGTTAAAATTTGCCAGCCCATCCCTGGTGGTCAGAAACTAAAAGTATTTTATATGCAGCAATAGCAAATGACGACTGCAAGAAAACATT
Organism: Mixophyes fleayi; assembly: GCF_038048845.1. Taxonomy (NCBI): domain Eukaryota; kingdom Metazoa; phylum Chordata; class Amphibia; order Anura; family Limnodynastidae; genus Mixophyes; species Mixophyes fleayi. The sequence goes on along the minus strand of NC_134411.1, from coordinate 17,120,932 downwards.
CCTTTAAATAAAAATGTCAGTTCAGAATAAAGAAACGTATAACCCACCTGGCAGATACAATTAGACAATGTATTAGTACTTCTACTTTTATTAGGAACCTTGCCCTACAGGAACTATAACCTCAAAAATATATTATTTTCTGGATTTTGCTTAGTACAGGGGAATGTTTCAGCAGGACCTATTTTTAGTTCCAATTCCAATTTGCCCAAGTATAGCATGCTGTTTTCAATTAAGAGTTTTGTCATGCTCACTTTTGAGGATATATTGCAAAATATTGTTTTATAGCAGCATAGCATGTAAAGCTGGGTAAACTTTAGAGGTTTTTCCACCCACTTATCGTGCTGATCACATGACAAACAGCCATGTGTGTTCAAGCAGAGTCGGAAGATATCTGTACAATGTACAGAGTCACAAACTGTTCAGCAGATGGTTATGCGAGATGAAGAAGACATATCTGAATGTAAATCATGTTGGTGTGTACGCATACATCTGCAGGCTCATCGGGACTTTCAGTTGTTGGTAAAATTGTTCCAGAAATCCCATCTGCAGTAATTTCTGTAGTGTGTACCCAGCTTAAGTGACAATTAACAAGTGTCTAGTATGTTTGTACGGCCCAGAATAGTCCGAAGGTTACACTGTACAATCTATATATACAAAGTTGTAATCGACGCCACTGGTTAGAAGTGGCATCAGGTTTTATTTAGTTTTATTACTTTTCTATGTTTTGGCAAGTGATCCTTGAATTTCTTTTTAAAAAAAATTTGGGAGAGGTAATCACAGTCCCAAAATATGCTAAACAACTGTCGCGTGCACAATATAATTTGCAAATACAAGGCCCTGTGCAATATCCATGACGGGAGGAACCCCATTAAATTGTAACTTATCAAGCTTCTCCTTTCTCTTAGTGGAGCCAGAGGAACCGCACGCTGAAACATTGGTTCCCAGAGCTCCGTAATTTCTCTGCAATGGGCCCCCGCTTATTATTGTTACAAGTGTTATCTGCCTGAACATGTCTGTCAGACCGGATTGTGCCGCACACATCAATAGAATGTCCGCACACATCAATAGAATGTCCGCACACATCAATAAACTTTCTCTGCTTGAGACTGGGAAAGGGTCAGCTCAACTAATTTAAAAAATAAATAAATAAATAAAATGAAGGGGCCTGTGGATGGCCCCTCAAAATCTGACAATAAGTGTCTACACACAATATGGTTTTTAGTCATACTTGCACTGAAGTCCGGGAGATCCCGCACAGGGGGCTTGACTAGAGGGCGGGAGGGAGCGGGGCTCGGTCAATCGCGTCAATTTGGCCCCGCGTCAAAAAGTATGTTTGATCCGGGGGGCGGGGTCAAAATAATGCGATTCACCGCAAATCGCATAATTTTGGCCAGGTATATGCCGGATGCGGGAGACTTGCCTGCTCTCCCTGGAGTCCGGGAGGCCGACCCGGATTTCGGGAGACTCCCGGACATTCCAGGAGAGTTGGCAAGTATGTTTTTAGTACCCAATGTTTATACAAATACATATTTCCCCAACATTACAAACGGTGAAAGATTTGCACTAAAAAAATTGGTATAAAGACAGTCTCCACAGGCACCAGAACAGACATTTGGATGAAAAATGTACTAAAGAACAACTTCGTATATAGACACTGATCCACACAGAGGAGCATATGAAAACACAAACTATTATATGGAATGGATGTAATAAATACATTTTGACGCTTTTGGGAATCAATTTGTGGAGATTTTTCTATATATGAAAAAAAAACAAAAAACCCCGCAAAGGATGAACCAAGTGGAAAGTATAAGTAGGATAGAAACACAGATAGATCTTCTGTAGTAAGTTAGTACTACAAAAGGTGGGTAAACAGCTTATGCATGGCACCAAATACACAGATAATTGACCACTTTGGGCTAACTGAATTTTTTTTTAGACATCTTTACCATACGTAGGGGGGGAATTCAATTAGCCGCGTTACTGTTAAAAGTAACGTGTCCTGTGCACTATTCCCGTAATTACCATTATTTCGGAAGTTTAAACGCCGGCCTTTGCGAGCAGAAATCCAGGTTAATATTACTGTAATAACGGTAATATTTTTAACGCTACGGTACTTCGGGGGGAATTGAATTTCCCCCATAACTTGCAAAACCTTTGTCCCAAATTCAGGATAAACCCCAGCATGTACCATAGGTAGGGAAGAAATATAGAACGGTTTCATCAATCGGCAAAAAATACCGCCTGCAAAAGAGGTACAACCACTGTTATCTTTTAAACAATTCTCCAAAACATACTGATAAAACTGTAATAGTTTATACAACAAAGTGTCACATTGGTACTTTTCTCACAATGTTATTTTGTTTAACGGTACAAACGCTACAGCAGAGGTGGATCATAGCAACGATGTAGCCGTCTCTACTTAGTAAGCAGCTTGAGAATACCTAGAAATGAGGACTGAGTTTAAGGCCAATAAATCTGACTGACAAAATTGGTATATGCAAAACAGATATGGACAAAATTGGTATATGCAAAACAGATATGGACAACAATCACAGATATATATGTAACAGTTTCAAAACGGAAAATATTGGAGATAAAGTTCTGATAGTGAGCGGACATATTTTCACACAGCGGGCTTCCTGTGCGTAATACCACTAGAAAGTACGCAACTAGCCTCTTTTAGGCTAGCCACCCTTAGCTAAAAAGGTCAGACAACAGAACACCAAATTGCATTGAGCGGCCTTATTATTAGTGTAAATTAAATGTAAAATCTTTCAAATTCCTTCAAATTATGGAAAATGTAACATATATGCTGATCAATGCTATTAATATCTATATTATAGGACATGCAAGTTAGATTTAATGGCCTGTTAATGACAACTACATCAGTAAACGATGTACCAGTCACTGTATTTAAGTTCAATCATAAAAAAAGGTTGTTTCTCAGCCGATTTCAAGTGACCATCTTCTTCACCAAAACTTTGACATGAAGTCACCCCTTGCAACCTTTCAGCCAAGGCATCATCTCATGTACCCAGTCCTGTTTGGTTCAAGAAAAGTCTGATATATAATAAAAAAAAAAACAAAAAAAAACAAAACAATCTTCTTTTGTTCCTGGGTAGCTTTGTGTAACTAAGGAAAGTATTTAATTTAGGCAGACGCTTGCAGGCAGCAATACGCCACTGTGATACCTGCTGCTACGCTGCAAAAATATTTTACAACAACAATACGTGCCATTCCTAAGTGTTGGTATTAGAGAAATAAGCCGACTGAATGATACACAGGCAAAATTCAGGCCAAAACATGTCATTCTACATCACAAGAACACAACTCAACGATAAAAGTTGGGTTACATAATTATTGAAGAATGAAGATCACAGTAAGCCAGGACAGATAATATTATTATATAATATTGTCTGAACAAGGTTACATCACTATTTTTTACACTAAGACTGTTGGTAAACTACTTAACATTTTCACAAAGCAATTGTTACAGTGAAATCTAGATTCTTTTCCCAAACTATACAAAAGTGTTCACTTGTTTACCAATTTATGAGTAATAATAGCCAGATATACCATCAAAACAACAAAGTTATAGCTGCTTATTTACCAACAAAAATTTTCACGGACCTGCTGGTATTTGTAGAAAATATTTTTTTCTGGCTGAATATTCAATGTTTCCTGAAATATTCAAGACTTTAACTCTGCAGTCACTCTGACAATGTAAAGAAAAAGTTTTAAACCACCAAATACATTTGCCCTTAAAAAGCTGCTCTCAAAAGACACAAACTGCTACAAAATCACTAAACCCATAACAAAAAAAAAAAAAATACTAATAGAACATTAAAATAATATAAATAATATCCATAATAATGGTTACTCACACGGTAAAGTGATAAACAAAACACTTCCATCCTGTAGGTCTTTCTAAGAAGTTATAAACTCTGCCTTGTATGTTGGTTCTGGTCAGCAGATTTCGCCTGGCGCTATAGATGGAAACTCTGGGGTCCAGGTTTATAACTGGCCGCGGGGACTCGGTGTTAATCAGCACATCACGTTTCAGTTCAAAAGTACTGGTAGCCCGTTCCTGACCTTGCTGTCCATTGCTGTTTAACCCTTGTGGTAAATGTATGTGCTCGTAATGTGTGTTCATGTTTTCATTCATCTCCAGGGTATTCTGTTTGTTGTGAAGATTTTTTTGGGAAGTTAACTGTCCAACTTTCCAGTTTCTTTTTTGCAATTTAGGAAATGTTGACATTGAAAAACATAAAAATAAATAAATTAAAAAGGGTTTTCTTGCCAACAGCTAAAAAGAAACCGCATCCATATAGAAAATCCCCCAGTTCTTCTTTTCCACCGAAGTCTTTAATCTGGTTGGAAAGGAAGAAGAAACAAAATCTAGTTAGTAACAAACACACACGAGTTATGAGGTCCTGCCCCCTTCAGCTTTCTCCTGATGACTGTAGAAAGGGAGTGGTGTGAGCTGGATTCCTTACTCACCACAGCTCTCTTACATGTCTATACAGTTGTTGATTTTAGAGGTGTAATCCCCAACACCATCCTCAGAAAACTGAGTGTTTGGAAAGGTCACCTCTTCATTTTCAACTTTCTCTCTATCCTACAGAAAATACAGGGCCTCATTTAGAGATGGGAGCAAATGCAATGGAAAATTTGCTCCTGAACAAATCTTGTTACGATGCAAATGTTCCTTTTTTTTTTTTTGCATGCAGAGAAAATACTGTCTTGTTTTGCACATAAATACTGAGCAACTTTACTTATACAATGCAATATATAGAGTTGAGTTAGGACGCTGTCCCCTACTAGATCTTAATCTCTCTGCACATTTTAGAGCTCCCTCCATTGCAGTGCAACATTCTTTTTGGGTGCAATTTTCATATTTGTTTCTCAAGAGTCATCATTTTACTACCATGTCATATGTGTATTCTCCTGTCTTCATAATGAGCAGCATGCCAGCCGCACGTTGGTACCTCCAAATTCCCCAACAATCATTATCAGAGTGCTCCCTATCTTTACAATTTAGCAAAATTGCTCTAAATGACTATTTACGCATTACATCTTTTCCTGCTTAAATTAGGATCTCACTCATCGTAGATTTAACATTTCCAAAATATTTTCAATATTTGAAAGTGTTTTTCTATTCTGAGCCACTTTATTTTTCTTTACCAGCATTTAAACAAAACAAAAAAAAACAAAAAAAACCACTTCTTACAAATATTTCACAAGTAATTATCATGCAGGTGGATATTTCAAGAAACACTGCTGGTGCTTAAGAATGTAGAGGGAAATTCTTGCTGCTTAAAAATCACAGCTTGAAACAAATCTCAATTCCAACAGGCGCGATTGGATCGGTTTAATCTCTGTGTGACATGCTTTCAGTGGTTCACATCTATTTAAACTGGGAAGCACTTTTTTTTTCCCACAGCTATCTTGTAGGGCCATAAAAATGCATTACATTACATTAAGAACTCTAGGGTGATAGACTAAAATTAACTTCAATGATACAGTATTTTGGCAGAAAAAAACAAACAAAAAACAAACAGTAAATGAAATAGCGGATAAAATTTCAATGCCTAGTCATATTTACTTGTCCATTCTAGTTGGCTCTATTGATATGCCTTATCAATGCCATCAACCAGCACTTATTAATGCCATTAACAACCATTCTGAAGTATAGCTATGGAAAATAAAGGGATTAAGATAATGATGGGCAACAGGCAATTTGTCACGAACAGCACTCACCTGAGCCTGCGTGATACGTGTGTGACACAGGGTTAACCAATAAAACAAGCACCTGGTCTGTCTAAATGATTAAATCCTTCCCTATCTATGCCACACACTATCTTTGCAGTACTAACTATGCCACCACCAAGGTTTTCTGACAAGAGCCGACATTCTTATTTAGGAAGCCTTCGGTTCTCCCTAGAATTAATCTAACAATTTACTTTAATCAAAGTTCACACAAACCACAATGTTATCCCCGTTTCACTTATGTAGTGTCTTGACCAAACTCTCGCGTGAATTCGTAAGAACACAGAGACTTGAACTTATTAAGTGTAATTTAATATGAAAAATACATCCACAATGCTTAAGATAAAACAGTTAATAAAAAGGCACACAAATATAACGCAATTGTTTCTTGCAAAATAAAAAGAATAAAACACAGAATTGATACCTCACTTATAATCAAGTTTCTGGTGCTGGGAGTAGCAGGAAAAATGTGACCCTCTTCAATCAAATTGACTTCCTCCAAGCCTTTACCCGCTGTCTCCAGCTCCTTCCCACTTTATTGTCAGATTTGTTTGTTATAGCTTGTAACACTTGTTTAAATGCCTGGCATGGTATTACCGATAAGTGTCTCTTTCTTTGATTAAATTTGTTATTACGAAGATTGAGGGTTATGTACAGACCTTTTGAAGGATTGAGGGCTGTACCATGTGGCCCATGAAGTGAATGCTGTACAATTCCGTTCGAGTGCTAGCTTTTCGCTGCAGCTATAAAATGGGTAAATGGCCCAAGTAACCTGTTGTTCTATGGCAGATCTATGTTTATTACAGACATTGTTATATTTGTATCTGCTGTAGGTATGTTCCAAGCATCTCCTACAGTTGATCAAATTATTTCCCACAATATTTTCTAACATGTTCTTTAATAGAATGTACAGTTACTTACATGTTGTAAGATTCACAGGTAGTTTTACGTTGCCATCTTGTGGTTAAAGGAGCAATAAATTCCATGTTTAAAAAAATATGGGTAACTGTGAGGAAAGAGTGATGTAGCCCATAGTAACCAGACTTTTGCTTAATTGTCTAAACTGTACTGGAAAAAATGTGTTTGCACCGTTCCTGGTGTATCGGTTTTAAGTGTTCCATTATATTATACCATTAGATTGTGCCAAATATAAGTCTATAATGCAATTTTATAACAAACTTTATTTTTAGCATTCCTATTAAGTTATAATTATGACATTTTAAATTGTATTTTAATGTGTTCAACATAAGAGATTAAGGGGCCTATTTATCAAAAGGAGAAAAGCAAAGGTGTTTTCACTGAAGATGGGGCTTTTTTAATTTTACCCTATCCATCGCTGGTAACAGCACTGAGATCACTGCAGGTAACACCTGCTAGCGATCAGATTCATTGAGTTTTTCTGGCAATTGCGTCCCCCTTTAAAAAGGTTCACAGTGGTACATGTATCACCGTAATCCTGCCATCGGAGGATGGCAATAGAAAGAAAATCAATGAAAAAATGCTTCATGGGCACATCCCCCCCGAGCCTGGTCCATCGGAACAGTAATTTAAGCTCCTTAGCACTCCTGATGATTTTATTGATAAACAAGGGCTGTAAGTGATTTTCTATTGCTGCGATAACTGATGATAGAACACCAGCCCCATCGGCGCGTCTTAGTAAAAAGACCTATAAGACAGATCAGTGTATTCCTTTGCATCACAAAATGCTTGATACATTTTTCCTTGTTTAAAAAATATAAACAACCCACATTAAAGTAAATGCTGCACACTAATGCTTGTCTAAAACGTTTGTACTTGCTCCCCCCCCCCTTTAACCCATGATCTCCCCCCGCAATAAAACTTGCCTGAAATATAGATAGGTCAAGTCACAAACCCTTCTTCTACGTAAACATTCCCAAGCTCTGGCCACTGGTCATCCATTCAGAAATATAAAAAAATGTTAGGAGACCAGAGATGGGCTTCAATGCTGAATAGATCTGAGCACTTTCCCAGCTTATAATTGGCTTTATATAGGAGAGAATAATTAATTGGAAACAAAAGTCTAAAAAAAACAAAAATTTGTTTGCAAATAAATTTTCATTAAAAAACTGACTCCATTAAGATTGAGTGAAAAATACTTAGAAAATATATAACTTAACGCAATATATTCTCTAAACATAATTAAAATAGAAGACATCTATGAGTAGACACATGGCTATGCAGATTATCTGCATATTTTAAATCACAAACACTATTATACATGGTTGATACACATATTGTTTGTAATATTTCGCTGGTGACCAAGATCAGGGATCATATGATATTTTTCTCTCTTCCTGTCTTCACCACTTTTAACTCTGCTCGCCAGCTACCCTGCCTTCCTCCTCGAGGACCCTCTTCCCGCGTCCCCTCTCGCTCCCTTCTCTTGCCCCTCGGGGTCTCCCTCTCATCTGTGCCCTCCCTCCTAGGTGCCGTTGCTGGCTGACCTTCCCCTCTCCCCTCTAGCTGTGCCTTGAGCTCACTGAGTTACTGTGATTATTGTTTACTGTTCTGTGCTGTCTCACCTCGTATTGTAATCTTGTCTGTCCCTGTACGGCGCCGCAGACACCTACTGGCGCCCTATAAATAAAAATTAATAATAATAATAATAATAATAATAATAATAATAATAATAATAATAATTTTAACGTGAACGAATAAAGAATTGTCATTTTAATGAATCATGTATTACATATTTCCTAGGAGTGCCCCATGACAAATACACCCTTTTCTCTTTTTTATTTTTTGCAAACAATTTACTAGCTACAATGATAACTTCTGAATCAATTCATAAACCTGGCATGAACTATAACAGTGGAGTTCCTGGGTGTATGACGGAGGCCATGAATAAATTTTTTTAAAAAAAAATAAAATAAAAAAGAGAAATATTACTGTATAAGCAGTTTCTACAATTTTATGTAAGAAAATTAAAATGAAGGGTCATTGCTAGCAGAACATACTAGTTCCACAACATCTGGGCACACAGGCTTCCTATCTTAATATATACTAGACATCTATGTAGATCTGATCTTGAAGAGAATTTAAAATTATGTTTTTATCCTTCTGTATTTATCTAATAAACATAATAAAAGGATACATGAATGTAGAACTCTATTCTTATTACACTTTGCCTAGTTTCTAAGATGGTGCTAGTAGGTCTCCCTAAATAGCTCACTATTTGGTACAGTATCATAATTTACTTTCTGTAATGTGCCCAGGAGCACTGGAGGGTAAATGGCATCCTTGTGATGTGTGAACATATGGGACTCTCCAAGGGGGCGTGAATGAGTGGCTGGTGGGACCCAAGGGTTTAGAAAGGCTGACTTGGAAGTCCCGTAAGACCTTGGGCTTTAGACCTGTCAAGCGTTAAAGCTAATCTTTCACAATGAGTGTCTGGTTGAGACAGAGTCATTACTCCTCCGGCAATGGGTAATGGTCAAGTTAACCGGCTGCTATGTGATCAAAGCGTACCCAATTTCCTATCAGAAGGCTCTGAAACCCAGGTTTCAGGTTGAGAGGAGAAGGTGAGAGGTTCGGGGAGCAAGACAGAGAGAATACAGGTAAATTTAAAGCATGTGAGAACAGCAGCTCGATATGCCAACAGGTGTTATGTGTTACATAAAGCTAAGTAACCAAGAACTTTGCTGGAGTGTAGATTGTTGGAGGTGTGAATAAAGTTATCTCACTTTCATTTCCATTAAAGAGAGAGATGGTCTGGCACCCATCATTAGATCAACTGGTAACTGTACATTGCTCTTCTTGCTGCACCTGTGCAGGGGCTCCTGCACCATCATGAGGACCTTAGGTAATGGTTCTAGCAGAAACCAGGCGCCGGTAACCTCAGAGGTAAGTGCTAGTGATAAATACACCTACACCACCCATGGGGGGCTCCACTTTCCCTTCTCCAGAGTCCCTTTAACTCTATTCAGAGATCCGCTGTCAATCTTAACGAGTGGTGATAATCCTCCTACGATACGATAGCTTGGGACATGGTCAAGGAAATATGTGACGTCATTGGGAATAGGAAGCAAAGATTTGATGATGGAAAGCAGGTAATAGAAGCAGACAACCCCCAAGTTTACTTCTAGCCTGCAGATAGGAATACTTCTTTAAAGTATGCACACAATTAAGAAATGTTTTTGAAGTTACAGTCGCACAGGGATCAATGTTACTAGTAATGTTCTGGACATTGAGATAAATGAGGTCAGCTAAATTATGGTTTTTTTCTCTTATCTTGTGGGAGCTTTTAGGCCAAAGCTTTCGGCCAGTGTTTAAATGAAGAGAAAACATTTTCAGATAAGAAGCTGATCAATACATGTCTGGATATGGGAGGACAGTGCAAATAAAGCATTGATCAAACAGTGGATCAGGATTGGAGACTTAAACAATGAGTGATCCATCAAACTTTTACAACAAAAATAGTCTGATAGAAGGTAATCTTGTATCTATAGGAGGAAGGAATAATTATCTGTCAGCTTGCACAGTGTGGAGGAGATCAGAGAGAGTACATATACGGTTCTTGGTTTTGTTTAATGGGACATAAATGGAGTATGTGCAAGGAAACCTGGATTATACTGAACAAAATAAACATACAATAAAAACAAGATAAGAGACAATACAATGTTGTCGCAGGTTCTTCATTCACTTTATATATGTAGCTCCATCCAATCCCTAAGCACTAGCAGCTGGCCCAATATCACAGTACACGTGTCCTGAACTATGTCTACTATTCCATATAACAAATTATAAAGTAGTATTTACAGAAATGCTTGATAAATGACCAATCAAATTATTATCAAACATCACAGTCATTTTCAGGTAATTAATGACCGCTATTGGCCGGTGTGTACATTCTTTTTCCAGCCAGTCATGCCATAAGTGACCAGGCAGCTTGGCATGAGGTACCACACGTGCGAGTGCACAGTGATTCGGCTGCACGGACAGATCACTGCTGCCATCACTTAAACCATATATTGCAGATAGAACAATTGCAACCATCTGTATTAACCAACATTCACAATAATGATCCTATTGATTTGGATAAAACTATTATACAGCACTGCTGTCATTTTGGGGCCACACACGTAACAATATTGGTTCAAATGCTCAGTATTGATTATGATGCTGTGGCTTGCGTGGCCATCAGAAGGCAAAGATAACCTGAACCTCCTCAGGGCTGCATCCCAAAATGTGCACTTTCCGTTAAATATTGGCAAGACTTGTTTCTTAGAGTCGAAAATTGTAGTAAATATAAAAAGTATCAATACTCAGGAGCAGGCTGGGCTGGGGGACATCTGCCCCCCGGGCCGGTTCTATAATGGGCTACCTTGGGGGCTGGGTCACTTGAATTTTTTCCTTTAAAATAGGCTGCTGAATCAAATCTTGCCCCCAGGGCCACAAATTGCCAGCCCTCCCCTGTCAATACTGAACACTATCATCATCATCATCATGAGGTGCCTGTAAGAACCTGAAACATTCAAATAAATACATAGAAAAACCTGACAAACTGCACACTCAGCCAAGGTGTGTGCAGCAGATGGGTGATCCACCATCATTGTCCAGGCATATTGCACACAACCCTCTTCCCTCTTGGTTCTCCTGCCTGTAAGCTTTTTCTTTCCTTCTAAAAAGGGATGTAATGTAAATTTTACCACAGTTGTATTGTTGCACGATTTTAATGTAAACCACGTGTGACGTGTACTGTAAGTGGAAGGGTAAAGCACATATCTGTTCCTGAATTAAATGACGCAACTTACATAATCAGGCCCCACCACCATGGTGCATGAATGATATACATCATTCTGCAGCTATGTACGGGGCCAGATGATGCGAATTGCATCATGCACCGCAACCTGCTGTATGATTATGTGAATTCACGTCATCATACCTGTGACTGGATCACATAGGAATAATTTATTGTAGTAATTTATTTCAATTAGTGATGCAGGCGCCGATTTATATAAATTGCAAATGTCCTGATTTTTGATACCGTGTGTTCTGTAGCAGAAATATACTGATTACTGAGACAATAATATATGTGTGGGGGAAATGCGTTTTCTGGACTGTCTGAAGGCAGGTAATCTCATGTTAATTAGATCTTTTCATCTCAGTGACCAACACTTGTTTAGCTTGAGTACATAGCAGGAGGTAATTAGATTTACTATTAGGCCTTCTATCTCTGTAGACTCAGGATGCAAGTAAGTTAGGATATCACAGATCAATGTGAAATTGCGTTAAATGCAAGATTTGAGAATATTATATCCGGATTGTAAACATTCAATGTAAAATCGAAGACGTTATGGTGCCAGCTAAGACAGGGGCTGTTTTACCTCCTGCCAGGCTAGGGCTCCAAAACTGTATAAAAAGAGCACTGTTAGACCACATAATGTATTATTCCATCTGTAACTTCTGGAGAATCGCTAGTATGTCAAATTAGCGTGTAAAAGTCCTTGTCAGGGCTCTTGAGCAATTAAACATCACTGCTTGAAGATTCTGCTCATGATTATTACCTGTTCTACCCTGTGACCAACAGATAAGCGCTTACACTCTAATCCGTTCCACGGCTGTCCTGTGTTGAACCCGGTGTCTGTGTCAATGCTCTGTCCGCTACCCAGCAGTCTTGATCCATAGTAAGCAGTCAGGAGGTATGAGCCAGCACACAGCAAAGTGGCATTGTAGCAGCTATCCCAGCTACCCCAGAAAGCGGTTCTGGGTGACGCAAAGGAGCCCAGTGGTGGCAGTCGAATTCTCCTACAACTATAGCGCAGTCAGCGAGTGTCTGGTGACAAGTTGACACCAGTAAGAGTGGTCAGTAACAGTCAGCTACTGATGGTGAGAAAGAAACCCAGATAAACTGTGCAGGAAGAACATCCCTCCTTTCCTTTCCTTCTACAGACCGAGTGGCAAAGTAAGCCCATCCAGTCGCAATGCCTCTAATACTTGCCCTTCAAACTTCAGAGATTCCAGAGAAAGGTCAAAAAAGTAGTAGCCCCAAGTAGACCGTACAGTATTGCAAGAGGGTGTAATATATATATATATATATATATAAAATTTGATATAACACTTGATATATTGACAGGGTGTGAAGATATGTGCAAATTATACAAAAAAATCCTATTAAACTCTTTGAATGTCAATAGATTTGCTAGCCCTATGGGGCTAGCCAAGTAGGATGTAAAAGTAAATAGAGGCAATTCTGCTATGTATCAATTGCGCACAGAACAGAAGAAATACAATTAGAATAGGAAGAGGCCAGTCAATCACAAATAGTAGCTTTCACAGATGATTTCCCTAGATCAATACATAAGTGCTAGAGGGACTGTAAGCTTCTTTCATAAGGATATAGCTACAAGTTAACCCGTGCATGATACTCATGCATTCTAGTCAAAACAAGCTACTTAAGGTCTTAAAAAGGTTCTTGTCATGCATTTGGGCCTAGCCCAGGCCTCCTCAGGGGAAGAGCGTTACTTCCCGACGCAAGCGCCCTTTTTTAATGTGTGTTCATGAGGTAAAATTACCTTACGAAAATGAGTTTGAGCCCTCAACTCGTAAATTTAGCCTTTACTACCCCTCCCACAGGGGGAAGGGGGGATGATGGAAGTTAACTGACTTCACTATTCAAATTTTTTTGTCAAATAATGTCAGTATACCAAATTTCAGGTCAATTGGATGAGCCCTTTCTGAGAAAATAGTTTTTTTCCACACACACACACACACACACACACACACACACACACACACACGACGCTAGGCTTTTACTTTTATATATTTAGATAATGCTAAGAATTTAGTAGGTCAGTGTATAACTCCGCCCAGCAGGTGGTGCTGCAGCTTTTTTTTTTTTTTTCACACACAGACTAACACACGCTGCTAGGCTTTTATATTATAGATAGGGCATTTGTTCCATTCTGATTGGCTTATTTACATTCTATACACTGCGATTGGTCTGAATCTCCAGAGGGTGCAGACTATTCTGCAAATTTTGAGTCAATAGGTCTTGATTTGCAAAAGACAGATTTAATTTGAACATTTTTAGGTGCCCAAATATATCTATCTGATCATGCTGGATAGATTGCCACCCGAACACTTCATCATCATCATTTATTTATATAGCGCCACTAATTCCGCAGCGTTGTACAGAAAACTCACTCACATCAGTCCCTGCTCCATTGGAGCTTACAGTCTACATTCCCCAACACACACACACACAGAGGAAACCCACGTAAACACGGAGAGAACATACAAACTCCTCACAGATAAGTCCATGGTCGGGAATTGAACTCATGACCCCAGTGCTGTAAGGCAGAAGTGCTAACCACTACGCCACAGTGCTGCCCAACATGCTGCTAAACCCTCCCTAACCATAGCGAAGAGTTTCAGATATAATGATATAGCAGGGTGTCTAACACCTTCATCGACCATATTACATACTTGCCAACATTTTTTTTTTTTCTTCCGGGAGATGCCGGCTGGGACGTGGGCGTGCAGGGGGCGGGGCTGCGAAATCGCGTCATTTTGGCCCCGCCCCCGTGACGGAATGACGCAAATCGCGTCATTTTACAGTGGGGGCGGGGCTAAATGCCACGATTCCGGGTGAATCGCGGCGTTTAAACTAAATTTTTCCCCCTTCCTATCAGGGAGATTGCCACACTCGTCCGGGAGACTCTCGCAAAATGCGGGAGTCTCCCGGACAATGCGGGAGAGTTGGCAAGTATGCCATATTAAATGGAATCCTCCTTTTGGTCGGCAGCTGACCAGGTTGAAGTGTTCATGACATTTCAGGACTTTGATACTACTAGCCACTGAGTGCATTAGCATTAGTTTGTCAATGTACACTGCATTACTCCATCAGTGTTCTTATGGAGATGTAGTCACTCTCTCTGCCCTCCCCCCTTAAAGTAGAAAGACCAGGAAAGGGTCTGCAGTTCAACCTCATCAGCCAGGCATGCGCTCGTACACTCAGAAAAAGGGGCCATGATTGCTAATCCAGCAGGGCTTCTCACTAAAGCCCTGCACAGCTGGGGAAAGTGGAATGTTTGAATTTATTATGGGGATGAGCAAGAGACTTTCTCTAAAAGATTCCTATCCCTTTTAGCAGCATGCCCAAAGTGGATGCTATTACAGAATGCAATGATAGGATTATCTTATTAAGACAAAAGGTTATTCAGAAAGCACCAAAAAATAGAAAAGAAAAAAAAAAACAACACCACGTAGTTCATGCCCAGCTGTCATACACACAGACACGACCCCTTAGCTGATCCTTCTATGGTTACTGTGAGGTTCACTGATAATTTTTTTAAATGTAATTTAGTATATAGTCAGTATGGTGCTCCAAAATACAGAAATGTCTTATCCAGAAAACCCTATTATTCTGGGTAATAAATCCTGTATCTAAACTGAATTCAAGGACATGACAGATATATTTTTGGAGATAACTGATATACGCATGCATTATATCTCTGTCTAAAAACTGAGAACCCAAAATGGAGTTATCCTATTGCCTCTTCTTAGGACAACAACTCCTTACAAACACGGAGGTGCATGTCTAGCTTTTCAGCTGCAAATTTGGAGAAATGTCCATCCTTATTCTGGTAATCTGGTTGTCTGAAACCCCACCAGTAACCGTTAGTATTAGTGTCTGTTACTGCGTTATCTCACAAGTAGCGTAAAGCATATAACCATCAACGGATAAAAGGATGAACTTCATAGTACACATATAACATAAAGGGGGGTATTCAATTGTTAGCGTTAACGGGGAAAAAACAAGCGCTCAAAAAATCTTAGCGTTAATACGGTAATTACTCGGAAAATTTCAGCTCACAGCCCCCTGAGCGGCGAGCTGAAATTCCGCGAGTAAACTACCGTATTAACGCTTTTTGAGCGCAATATTACCGTATAAACGGTAATATTTTTTGAGCGCTCGTTTTTTTCCGTTAACGCTAACAATTGAATACCCCCAAAGAATGCACTTGCAAAAAATATATAAAAAAAATAAGTTATTTCCCAGGCAGCCTTTATTTGTAAGTAAAATATGTATAAAACTCTTCTGTGCTGCTTTTCTCACATTTTCTAACATTACTGTTGGTCCATGGGTAACGCACCTTTGGTAGAGATGCCAAGATAGTAACCCTAATTGATGTTATGGTTTATAACATCTGTTTTCTGTGCATCACACCTTTTATTTTTTTAATGTTGCCCCCAACCTAATTAATCTGTCAGAAAACACAAATCAGAGACTCCATCCTTAATGAAGTGCAAACACGCTGCCTTCACATTTAAACACACCACAAAAACTCACAAATTGTACACAGTGTAAACATAATTAGCCTCAATTCAACGTCCAAAAGAAACCAAGGGATATAGGTGTAAATTTATCAAGCTGCGGGTTTGAAAAATTGGAGACGTTGTCTACAGCAACCAATCAGATCCTAGTTGTCATTTTGCAGAATGTAGTAAATAAATGATAACTAGAATCTGATTGGTTGCTATAGGCAACATCTCCATTTTTTCAAAACCGCAGCTTGATAAATTTACTCCACAGTCTTACAATTCTCCTTAAACTACTGAAATAAGACACAAAGAGAAAGGATAAAGGGTCAGGGGGATTCAAATCCAAAATGGGTGTAGTTGTGGTGTGGATGGTAAACACTTATAATGTGCAGTATTGTATTGACACAAATAACCATTTAATGCAACAGACTATCTTTGTTTTGCTTAGCAATAAATAAGATTACATTTATACCAGAAGACCACATATAAGCAAGCACAATCCACAAGTAATGCACAAATTTAGCTTGATATTAAAAGATCAACAAAGCACTGGGTAAAGCAGGGGCTGGCTGGCAAATTTTATCCCAGGGAGGGAGGGCAAGACTCAGCTTAACAGCCTATTTGGAACATTTTAAAGGAGAAAAAAATGCAGGTGGCCCAGTGATCCAGGCTAAGGTAGCCCAATAGGAGATCAGCCTTGGGGTTAGACAGCCAGCCAGCCCCTGGTCTAAATACACTTGTGGAAATCAGTTGTTGTGAAAAATTCTCCAGTCCTCAGACACAATATTACATCAGTAGTAAAAAAGTGCAGTCACACTCATGAATATTATGTAAACACTTATTTCTTACAGCTGTATCTGATGTCTAACTCACTGAGGCAACTGTGAAACATTGAGATTCCTCCTGGTTATATTATTGTACCCAATTACTTAATATACAGACACAATGCATTACATACACCTTTAATGCAGGGCTACACAGCATACAAATACTCTTCATTACTCATATTTATTTACACAAAAAAAATATTAAAGTGTTACCTTATTTTACTTTACATCAAAGTGCTGCAATTCCTGGCTTTTAATGTCAATTGTCTGCAAAGAACTGATACGCCCAACTATTATGAAACTTCATACACAGATGGTTTAAGAAACATGGATCTACAATCTCAGGACAGGTCAAAAATCATACCTATTTCCCCAGCATTATTCCACAGCTTGCTTGAAGATCACAGTGGAGCTTAGAGAGGAAAGAGATCTAGGAAGTGCTAAGGTTTCCTCTTGGATCGCTGTCCTGCAGCATGTAAACTTTCAGATACAAGTTGTGCAGAGCTCCACTTCCTAGTTGGTTTCACTGCTTTTGTACCTCATCGTTTAAAAAAAAAAAAAAAGAAGTGTCTTCCTCAAAATGGAATTTAAGGCTAAACTATTAAATGCTAAGATGTGTGTGTGTGAGCAGTGATACAGGAAACATGTCCATTAGCACAAAAGGATCTCATGCTGCTGGCAGCCATTAAAGTTATTGTAACCTGAGACTTCTTGTTACAAAAAAAAACTCCCTGACTTGTCTTCTCCGCTTGGTTAACCCTTGAATTCCTGCCTTGCAGCTGATAAACTAGCTGTGCAGCACCGTGTAAGAACTTGTCAGTTGTACTCATTCAGACATTACAAGTGAAGCGTGGTATATGTTGCATTCATAGCCTTCTTTAAGCACTTTATTGGCATTTTTGCTAAAACATCTTAGAATTCCTGAAGTACATACCGTTATGTGCAAATTATAATGCCACATATTTACAATACTGTAGGAAGACAATCTCAACGTGATACTTACCTAGGGTATCTGTCCCTTTAGTGAGAAGAGCCAATGCTGAGACGATCAATTCACTGGGATCTGATGAGATCACTGAATTATGAGCTCAGTATCCTCAGTAATATTACTACTTTTTAGGGTCCTATTTCTGAAGACCTAAACCATGCAGAAACTACTTTTTCTACATGGTCAGGGGCTGGGTGGCAAGGGGCATCTGCCCCCTGGGCCGGTCCGATAATGGCCTAACTTGAGCTGGCAAACTTCAGCCCGGGGGGCAAGATTCCACTCAGCAGCCTATTGTAAAGGAAAAAGCTCAGGTGAGTTTTCCCTTTAAAAGAGGCTGCTGAGTCGAGTTTTACCCTCCCGGGCTGAAGTTTGCCAGCTGTCCCCTGCACATGGTTTTAGGAATTTTTAAGTAAAATGTTTGTTTAAGAAAAGCCTATATTGCAGATATCTCCTGCATTAGGTAAATTACCATATTAAATCCATACTTATTACCATTATTACCATTTATTTATAAAGCACCACTAATTCCGCAGCACTGTACAGAGAACTCACAGTCCCTGCCCCATTGGCTTACAGTCTAAATTCCCTAACACACACACACACACACACACACACACACACACACACACACACACACACACACACACACACACACACACACACACACACACACACACACACACACACACACACCAATTTGTTAGCAGCCAATTAACCTACTAGTATGTTTTTGGAGTGTGGGAGGAAACCGGAGCCCCAGAGGAAACCAACACAAACACAGGGAGAACATACAAACTCCTCACACATGAGGCCATGGTCAGGAATTGAACTCATAACCCCAGTACTGTAAGGCAGAGGTGCTAACCACTTAGCCACCGTGCTTGCCAACTTTGGTAAAACTGAATCCGGGAGATCTGGGGGGAGGTGGGCGTGTGGGGCGGGGGAGATCAATTGCATCCCTTAGCCCTGCCCCCTCCATTTTTTAACTTACAGAACTGTCCGGGATCCGGGAGGTTGTCCTCATCTCCCAGGAGTCCAGGAGGACTCCTAGAAATCCTGGAGTCTCCCGGACATTCCGGGAGAGTAAACAACTATGATTAAACCAAAATCCCCATAGTACTCATTGTGGACTGCAGTCTGGACAATTTTATCAATCTGGACTCCGATAGTGCTAGCTATTGATTCCTATGGGGAGAGCAGAGCAGGAGAGCAATTTTCAACCCTCGTTCGCACATGTGCAGTAAAGACTCCGGGTCAGAACCTGAAGTCTTCATTAAAAATAAAGTTCCAACATCATTGTGATAATTACTGGGGCAAAACCCATTAATTATATAATAGGCCCCTCAGTGCATTGATTAGCTGAACTATTTGTTAAACCTACAAAATGTCTGCCTCCACTGTCAGAAGATAATGAATACATTTAAATGCAAAACCTTAGTCAGAAAATAATATTAATATGTGTTATAGAGGCGTAACATTAATTTTGTTGATTGGGAAGTTCTGTATACTAAATGACTCCATGTTAGTTGGAAGAAATTTTCCTGAGGTCCATCCCACATGCCGTGGTTTGCTCTGAGACAGCAGATATGTTTAACTTTTTTGTTCTTAACATTTGTTTAAATAGATAATTCAACTAATCAGTTTATATTATTATTTACTAATAAAACATACAGCATAGTAGTGATGACACAAATAATGTTAAGGTAGTGACAAAATATGATATATGTATTATTATTATTATTATTAATAATATTTATTTATAAGGCGCTACAAGGCATCCGCAGCGCCGTACAGAGACAAACAAAATCACAATACAATGGGAGACAGCACAGTACAGTAAACACAGCAACTCAGTACGCTCAATGCACAGCTAGAGAGGGTGGGGAAGGGGGAGGGAGGATCCGAAAACGACGGGGTCCAAGAAGGGGGGCGTATTACTTTTAAACGAATGACAAGATGCATCTCAGATAACAGTTTAAGTTGGACTTCATCTGTATAGTGAAGTAGAGGTATCATCATCATCATCATTTATTTATAGAGCGCCACTAATTCCGCAGCGCTGTACAGAGAACTCATTCACATCAGTCCCTGCCCCATTGGAGCTTACAGTCTAAATTCCCTAATATAGACACACACTCACACAGACACAGACAGACAAAGAGGGAGATAGACAAACAGACAGAGACTAGGGTCAATTTTTGATAGCAGCCAATTAACCTAGCAGTATGTTTTTGGAGTGTGGGAGGAAACTGGAGCACCCGGAGGAAACCCACACAAACACAGGGAGAACATACAAACTCCACACAGATAAGGTCATGGTCGGGAATCGAACTCTTGACCCCAAAGCTCTGAGGCAGAAGTGCTAACCACTAGGCCACTGTGCTGCCATTTTGTGAACTGAATTAGAATGCATTCAGATTGGATTCACAAGACTGCACCCTTCTGGGTGTCAGTAATTCCTAATGAATCAATAGGCTGTATATCTGTTCAGCCCACAAATGACTGTCTCCACTATCTGCAGGTGACTGGCCAACTTTAATGGGAAATATGTAATATCATACTTGCTGGACTCCTGGAAGCGCAGACCATTCTCCCACATCCTGCCCACTGATTAGTGAAGTGGGGTGGAATGTGGCCTCCTTGATGCAATCTGTGGCCACAAAGAGACGCCCCACCCCCTCCGCAGTCGCACCTCACTTTCCGTCCGGCATGTATGTGTAATATTTATAGTATAGTTGCCTACTCTCTGTAAGTTAGAGAGAGATCTCCTGGACTACCGAAACAGCAGAGGTGCAAGGTGCATAGGCAAACCAAGGGGGAGTTCCTAGTGCCTGGAAACCCCCTCCAAGCCTGGGGCACTGTATAATTGAGGTGGCTGGACCCTGCTCCCGCTTCACACGGGTCTGCTTGAAGAGGGAAAGCTGCGTGCACCTAACAGTAGTACATGCAGCATTGCCCATGTATATTATGAGGATAGGAAGAGTTAGATAGCAGCCAAGCACTGTGTAATATTATAGCCACGCCCCCATTGCCTGCTGGTCACGCCCACTGGCGGCGTGCTGTGGAAACCCCCCTCTACAAATCCTGCATTGGGCGGGATGTGTTGTGAATAAACAAATTGGGTCATCAATAAACACTGGGGGCCTGATGTAGAGCTACAGGCCTGGGCTGGTATTGACAAAATCAAGGAGACAAAACCATTCCTGACCTATGCCAGTCAGGGATAGTGGCACTGTGGCAGGAAAACCAGCAGTGTGGAGTCCCCTTGTCATAGGACTAACCAGCCCTAAACCCGCAAAAAAGATAATGCCAAGTAAGATGCCAACTGTCCTGGTGCCAACTTCTGATTAGGTGAGAAAATAAAAAGGGTCAATGAGGGTTATGTTGGGGTGTTTTTATTTCAATCAAATGTTTTTTTAAATTCAGTTTGTGTTTTGTTATGTATATTTTTTCGTGGTGCACTACAAATCCCAGTAGCCCTGGTGGCCAGGGCATGCTGTGACTTGTGGTTCCTCATGTGCCAGCACACCCTGGCAGCCATAGGTATGTTGGTGCTTGTAGTTTTACACTTAAAGATGGCCTGGACATGCTGGGATCTGTAGTGCAATAAGGACAAAATGACACACAAACACACACATCACCAAGGATGTGGGAAGAGCCCTATTGCTTTCAGCATGGGGCTGTTTGTCCTAGGAGACCTGCATTATTCTTTTGTGGGGCTGTTTCCACCTAGGGAATTCAGCCCCATGCTCACCGACCTAGGGCTGCTTGGTACTACGGCAGGGGGACTCCACGCTTTTCATCCCCCGATTCCACAGACTGAGACCCTCTTCCAATTCGAGCTTACATCTGACTCTACATGAGAATCTGTGGGGACAGCAGTGTCAGGATGCGATCAGCCTCATCACACACATTGCGCTGCCCACTTGACGATGCAGATGGCGCCATCAAGCCACGCCCACCTCTGACACCTCTACCTCTTCTACCACGTCTGAGAAGTCAGGAATGAAATGTATTTTATTATGATTTGTACATAGCACATTTACCAATCTCCTTGCACAATCAATGAAAGCACAAAGCTTATTGTGTGCATATTTATTTGTTTATATTTCTTTGCATATCTGAATTTATAAATAAGGTGTGAAAGCCTAAATATTTTATTTCTTTGCGGAAGAATGCAAAATAAACTTTTCTGCAGACATACCTTTTGGATGTGAAACCTCAGTAGTTGCACAACTGTACAATGTAATGTACTATAGTTCAAAACAAGTGAGTCACATGATTCAATGGCTTTTTCTTGCATCAGTAAAGTCATCTTGAACGGTGCAGAATATATATGGAAGTTATAATTGTACCACTATATCTCTGATTTCTCCAGCAACTTATTCAGGTGAGTGGCTTCCACATTAGAAATTGATAATAATACTTTATAAACTAATTTGTCGAAAAACTGTCACACCTGTAGAATTTGGCAGTAAAGTAAATAGGTTAATGGATATTGAATTTATTATGCTGGGGCACTTATCATTATGGCATTGTGGGTCACTGTATGCATTATCTGTGACCACAGTATCACAGTAATTATCAGGACCACGTGTGTTTGAGTGCTTCCAGGGGTCAACATCCCAACATTCCTCTGTCGTTGCTTCCGACTAGTGAAGAATAATAATGGGACATTATCCTGTGACATTATTGAGCCATGTGTGGCCAGTTTAAGAACCATAAAATAGAGAGATACACTTCAAGCTATGAACATTGGCTTTATTTCAGACCAACTTAAGAAACTTCTTATTTAAGTCTCCTGGATAAAACCATGTTACAATGCAAGGGGTGCAAATTAGTTTTCTGTTTTGCACATAAGTTAAATACTGACTGTTTTGTCATGTAGCACACAAATATCAACTTTAAATTTCAGTGTACAAATAAGCTATCAAGTATTTGTGCGCTACATGAAAATTTGTGCGCTACATGATAAAAAAGTTAAGATCCTTAATGAATCAGGCCCCAGAAGATGTCATTTCTTTCTTCAGACTTTTCAGTTCTGGTGTGTGAGAATATATATGAAGTTCTGTACACTCGTTCCACACTTTTATCCTTTACGATTTTGTGGTATATATTGTGTCCCATCCAGCCTGTTTGTGTGATCATGTCCTTAGTGTGACACCCGCCAGTATATTCACTATCCTGTAATTAAGCATGCTCCAGTGCACTTGGCATGCATTCCACACCACCTATGTCACTGTACTCCCCAGACCTGCCTATGGTTTAATGACATAGTCGGGCATGTTAACGGCATATGATATTACAGATTTTGTGTCCAGGAAAAGGCTGGTCTTGGTCTTCAATTACACAGGAGAGTTTAGTTGTACCTTACAACGCACTGAGCTGTGTTAGCCAAATAATAGAAAATAAAAAGAAAGATTTTATAATTAGCACTGTGGGAATTCTCTGTAAATTCTGTATTAACCTGCTATATAAAGAGGGTTATGGTATACATACAGTCCTCTTGCTGATATGTCTAGTGCTCTAAACCTCATCTCATACTCAGGGCCATCTTAACAACATTATGGGTCCCCGGGCAAAGCAGTGCACAGCGGCCCCTACCTGCACAACCACTCACTGAAATAAAAATGTAAATTTGCCCCCTTCTTCATGCTTGTGGTCTCCGCCCCCTGCCCCTATATCAGATACTGTGCCTGGGGCCTCTATTATTCTTCTATTTTCCCCCTTCACTTACCTTTTTATCCCTTTCTTCTCTTCTTTTTTCTTCTTTTCTGTTTTGTTTCCTTCTCGCTTACTTGTACGTCACTTTGTGGCCCCTCCGTGCTGCGTTCCTCACTGAAAATGTCGGGCATGATGATGTCACGCCCAAAAGAGTGGAGGAGTGCTACATGAAAAAACAGTCAGTATTTAACTTATGTGCAAAACAGAATACTAATTTGCACCCCTTGCATTGTAACATGCTTTTGTCCAGGAGACTGAAATAAGAAGTTTCTTAAGTTAAGATCCTTAATGAATCAGGCCCCAGCTTCTCATCATTTTCTTTTCCAATAAGGTTCCTAACCGAAGATCTGTGAGACCTATATGGGCACTCTACCCTGGGAGAGGCTCAATCTCCCCAATTCATGCTAACCTCCCTTGCACCGCATATCTTTCACTATGCACTCACTAGCTTCTGAGCCATTCCATTATAGGCTATGTGGCCCTTACCCAATGCAATTCTTTCCCCATAGGAACTACAGACCTATTGACAGCTGCTTATGACAGACTAACATTATAAATATTTCAGATCTATGTATGTTGTCCAAATCTACAGTGTCACATCTCTAGCTTGCAAATGAAATGCAATTGTCACTGTAAATTATACATCAAAGCATTCACATCGCTATGGCCACGGGTTCAATTCCTACCAGGGCCCTACCCATGTGGAGTTTGTATGGTTTCTTCACCTCCCTCCAAAACATACTAGTAGAATAATTGACTTATGACCAAATAAACCCTATTATTTGTGTGATAGGGAATATAGATTACAAGCTCTACTGCGCTCTATAAAGCTGGGTACACACTACAGAATTTTCCACCAACTTTTTATGCCGATCGGTTTTACATGCGATCACTGTTCCGTACGCTCGGTCCATGGACTGCATACACACTAGCCTTGTTTTAGACGATAAAGGAAAGAGCGAACGTCCTTTTTAGCGACTTTTTACAGTCATGTTGCCGTGAGCAATAATTTTAATTTTGTACACACTGAAGCATCATTTGCGGGGCATGTAACGATTTACCAAAGACATTAGCCTAAAGGGGCAGAGCTTTCACTATAGTTAACACCCAAAGCCGCATAAAAAGAGAAGGCAACACTTTCTTTTCATTCATTCATATAAAGCCAGACAGGTGCAATATAAATCTATATAAACATCACAAATTTACATACACACGCCCCCCCCCCCCAGGTCGAGGAAGTATCGGAGGAGTGTCGTGAATCGGTCGGAAGTTTATACACACTACACAACGGAAAAGAGATTGGAACGGAAATATTGAACAGTACGACCAACCAAATGAGGCGACAATCGTCCATTTGGGCAGACTTTCCACCATCGTGTCACTACACACACTGACCCGACTTTTGAACGAGCGGTCTTATGTCGGCTGGTTGAGCCGATTATTGGATGAAAACCGTGTAGTGTGTACCCAGCTTAAGATGTAGGTGTTATGTAAATACTGGATAATTAAGAAATAATACCCTTGTGGGGTGACTCAGACCTTCAGAATAATTGCCACTTAACTTACACTGAAGGACACATAACTTTGGGACTCGGTGCTTGAGAACAGTAGATTTCCTTTACACCTAATAGGATTTTTTTTTTTTTTACAAGTAGTCATTATAACTGCTACAATACTATAATAGAACACATTAACAGACACTGAGAAAAATCAAACAAACCTCACTATAAATTTAAAGGGGTAAAAGTGCTAAGTGAGAGACTGTCGGCAATTGATATTGACCATTTATCTTCACCTTGTTTATAGTTTTGCCATAATGGATTTGAAGTACTTGTGGCTGTCTCTGTCTGAGTAATAAGACATGAATCAGCATGTGTAACCTCTTAAACTTGTCATTGACATTATGGATGTGGAAAGTTATATATCATTCGTAATAGGTGATTTAGTGGATATATTCAGGCCCTAGAAATTTTCGAAACGGTCATAAAATTTATAGAAATCAATAAATCTTACATTTTAACTTAAACAAAGTCAAATAACACTCTAAATGGCTTATAAGTAAAAACAAAAAGAGAAAAAAGATCCCTACTGTTGTTCAGGGGAGGGCTGGCAAATGTTAGCCTGGGGGTAGCACTCTACCCAGTGGCCTAATAGGAACATTTTAAAGGGAAAAAATGCAGATGGCCCAGTTACCTAGCCCAAAGTAGCGCACTATGGGACCCACCCCGGGGGGAGCAGATGCCCCCCTGCCCCGCCTGCCTCTGTTGTTGTAGCTTGCAAGTATTTCTTTTTCACACATATTCATGTTAACTGGGTGGCTCAGTGGGTAGCATTGCTGCCTCACAGCACAGTGGTCATTAGTTAGATTCCAATCAGGAGTCTGTATGTTCTTTTTGTGTTTGCGTGGGTTTACTCTGGGTGTTCCGTTTCCTCCCAACATCCAAAAATACTGGTAGGTTAATTTGCTTCTGACAAAATGGTCGTGCGTGTGACTTTTGTGAATAACTACATATTATCTGTATAAGACTGCATAATAAGATTGGTGCTATATAAATAAAAGCCTGAATTTGTTTCACAATGTGACAAAAGTCTGCTTCTGCTTTTCCTAGTTATTTCCTGTGACAATGACCTAAGCTGAAAAAACTATTTGACATTCAAGGGTACGGGCACACAGATGTTCAGTGTCCCCTCTCCACTTGATCTGCATTGTATTTAACTTCTGTTGCCTGGGACAGAATGCAGTTCTAATAGGACTTTGAAATGAGGACGCGCTGTATCCAACCCCTTGCCCTGCGTTATCTTTCTGCTGTCATTGGAGTTAAACAGTGTAAGGAGAAAATCTATTTGTGCTACTTAGCTCAAACCTGTTAACACTGACATTGTGATGCGGTGAAGCGATTGGCAGTAGACAGAAGACTCACTACACAGAAGAGTACAGGAGAGAGTAAATATGTTTACAGACAGAATAGGGGATAAGTTATAATAAAAGTGGAGCCAATAAGAAGAAAATGTTTTTCTATGTTTGGAGAACACATGATACAATCTATATGCATCATACACCTATGTATGTGAGTTTTGCAAAGGATATAGGGGCTCAGTAGTGTCATGAAAATAGGAATCTGATACCATCTATTTTGTCTCCCAAAATAAGCAAATTGTTGTATGTTAAGCACATAGTGGGGAAGGGGCACAGAAAAAACCTGTCTGAGGAGCAACAATGTAAATTAGGGCAGGGTAGATGTAACATGGTTTCTCAGCTGTAGCCCTATGAATAGGATACCCAAATCCGTTGGTCCTTCTCTTCGAGTCTTCCTGTGTCTCAATCCCAGTACTCCTGTATTCTGCATGGCTATGCACTGATCATTTGGATTCTACCTCATAGAAATGTTCAGTACGAAAACATTATTGACACCTTGCTGGCTCATTATGCCTGAGACCCTGCAGCAGATGGAGATCATCAACATCAATATCATAGCGCTTTACAATTGGGGACAAAGAGAGTAATACCCCATTCATACTACACCAAAATCCCGGGTTTTTGCCGGGGCGAGCTCAAACGACCCGGGTCTTGGTGCAGTATGAATGGTACAAGTCTAAAAACCCGGGTCTTCAACCCGGGATTTATCGAGGGGTAATTCCCGGGTCGGACCCGGGTTGCCTGCACTATGAATGGTGCAACCCGGGTTTTTCAACCCAGGTTGCACAGAAAACAAGCTGATTGGCTGTCTGCCTGTCTCTGGAGTGAGTCGTCGGCCATGATGAAAAGTAATGTGGTAAACAATCACCACCCACTTTTGCATCATCTTTATGCAAAAACCAGTCACCTTTCAATGACATCACCATTTTTCAGCCAATGAAAACTGCTCTGGTGAGGACTCCCACAAATTGCCAGGGCACAGATTAGTGCAGTATGAATGGGGTCAACCCGGGAAATTCCCGGGTCCGAGGTGCAGTATGAATGGTGTTTCTGAGCTGGGACGCTGCGAGCTCCGGCAAAAACCCGGCTTGAAAAACCCGGGATATTGCCGGGGCGGCAGTATGAAAGCGGTATAATAAACAAACTGAGTAAAACAAACAAGGTGAGAAGGCCCTGCTCACAAGCTTACAATCTATGGGGAAGATCATGCCTGTTATTCTTGGTTATTATTTGTTTTAAACTGATGGTCTCTGACAATTCTGTTTCTCCATTGTTGGTTAGGTTGGGTGCACACTACAGGGTTTTCAGACGATTATCTGGCCAATCACACTATAAATGACCATTTGGCCCGATCTCGCATTAGTTTGTAGGCTGCAAAAATGAACGATTATCGTTCCAAAACACATCTTATCATTTTATTTGATTTCTAAACCGAACTAAAATTCTCGTTCAACAATGGAACAATGTCGTTCCAATTCTGCAGTGTGCATTCACTCAGGAGCAGCAGCGTCCATACAGGTCTATGGAGTGTGCAGAGTCAGGATCCTTTCAGCCTATGGTTATTACTGATGAAGAGCACAGATCTGAAGGTAAATCTTGTACATTGTGTTTAGTATGTACACATGAATCGACATGCTGATCGGGACTTTTTTTTTTTTTTTTCAATCGTTGGTAAAATCGTTAACGATATCGCATAGGGAGAAATTTTCTATAATGTGTACCCAGCCTTACACCCATTCTGCCTTGTTCTGTTATTTGCCCTTCCTATAAACATCTGCATCTCTTGGTAGGGATTCTGTATTTCTAAATCAGAAAACAGGGAGATCTGTGCATCGCCTCAGAAGGTGCCCCTTGTTATTTTTTGGTGATAAATGCAGTAGAACTAAAATGTATTTACACTTATTTTATTCAATATAGCAGAAGTCTGGATTATGGGGAAGTGAACATACTGCACATTGTTTAAACTAGTCAGATATCCATTTATACATTTTCAAAAGGATTTCTTCTTTATTTGTCACCTTGTAAGTAGTGACGGACAAAACAAGAAGTTGGCGTTGTTTGGAAATCTGAAATTGCATAATTAAACTTTAAACAAAAGTGAACCTGTGCTAGACCAAATGCAGTCATTACTGGGGATTATTCATACATAATACATAATAATAAGTATTAATGATAATACAGTGCTAGTAAATGAGCCCTTATATCATCTGTAATCCTTCATGAATGGCCTTGACTTGTTTAATAATTAACAGCATAAAGAAAGACATAGGGTGAGATACAGGAAAAAAAAGTATTAGCCATTATGTGTGACATAGTTATGTTAAAAAACACCCATTTTGTCCGTTTGTCCGAAAGATATATGTTTACATTTGGGGGAAAGACTTGGGTACACTGAGGTGGGGTGCGTGAAGAAGAGACATTTAATAGATTATATACACAGTGGCAAGGTGGTTAGCACTTCTGCCTCACAGCACTGGGGTCATGAGTTCAATTCCCGACCATGGCCTTAACTGTGTGGAGTTTGTATGTTCTCCCTGTGTTTGCGTGGGTTTCCTCCAGGTGCTCCGGTTTCCTCCCACACTCCAAAAACATACTGCTAGGTTAATTGGCTGCTATCAAAATTGACCCTAGTCTCTCCCTCTTTGTCTGTCTCTGTGTCTGTGTGTGAGTGTGTGTGTGTCTATATTAGGGAATTTAGACTGTAAGCCCCAATGGGGCAGGGACTGATGTGAATGAGTTCTCTGTACAGCGCTGCGTAATTAGTGGCGCTATATAAATAAATGATGATGATACTAATTGTTTTAAAGAGAAACCCTCTTTCAATTCTACAATAACGGCATTCGGACTTCATTTTGTGCAAACATAGAAAGCACAATCATTAATTATATACCTGATTACCTCTTCCCACTCCAGAATCCAAGACTTCTCCCGAGCTGCTCCCCTGCACTGGAACGACCTCCCTCGCTCCATCCGTCTCTCACCCAGTCTGTGCTACTTCAAACGGGCACTTAAAACTCACATGTTCCTCAAAGCCTACCAATCATCCACTTAACCCCTAACCTTCTTGCTCCTTCGCTAACCTCCTTCTCCCCTCTCTCCCCTAGCCACGCCTTTCTCTCCCTTACTTTTGGCTCCCTTTTGTGCCTTAGGATGTGAGCTCGTATGAGCAGGGCCCCTCTCCCCTCCTGTCTCCATAACTGTTCTTCTGCTCCGTCTTTACCCATATGTCTGCCCAGAGTTTCTGAAGTATTGGTACTTTGTGTTTATTGTTCTGTACTATGTCACCCTGTATGGTCTACTGTTTGTACTGTGTACGGCGCTGCAGAAACCTTGTGGCGCCTAACAAATAAATTATTATAATTATAATAATAATAATATACCTACATCCATAAGTTCATTTCACTTAAC